>NW_012267360.1:4172367-4214206 GCF_000151885.1 Dipodomys ordii
CCGAGCTTTGTCGGTATCCAAGATGAAGATTGCCGGTGCTGGGGGGGGAGGGGTGGCCTTCCCTCCTCTGCTCCCTGAGAAGGAGTGAGGATGTCGGGCTTCTACTCACGCAGAGTCTTGGATCCTGGGTCGTCTCTGGTCTGCAAACTGCAGGATGAAGCTGTCTGCTCCTTGTCGGTTCTTGCTGGTGTTGAGTAGAATCCGCTCGCCCACTGGGTCTGGCTCCTTAGTCCCGGACTCTCAGCGCTCAGGTTTAGCCCCGCTGCGGTCTCCACCGCGACCCTGCTGCCGCCGATAGCCCGGCTGCGGTCTCCACCGCGACCCTGCCGCCGCCGCCTCCGGCGGCTGGCTGGAGCTCAGATGTGTATTCTTGCCTTGGCTTTCTCTCACTTGTCTAACTCTCTGTCCTGTGATGGCACACTTGGTGTGTTTCTCTGGCTTAGGACTGTTCACTGGAACTCTAAAACTGCTTTCTATGCGAGAGCTTGTTCAGCTTCCAGCTTCTCCTCCGCCATCTTGTCCGTCTTCCCGTTATAATGTTCTTGATATTTAAAGTGTGTTATTTTGTGTAAATGTCTGTATCTGAAATCTTTTACCTAAGTACAGAAATTAACATATTTTATTTATTCAACAAATGTGACATATAGGTAGTATATTAAAAGATACATATAATTAGTGGTAGCAATAATCAATTAAAAAATAACCCAAACAGAATGCAAACATTGGACGGATCTTGTTTTTTGAGCCAATCTGCTATTCTTCTTTTGGTTAGAGACTTGAGTCCAGTAATGTTTAGGGTTATTATAGAGATGTGTCATGTTTCCTGTTGTCTTCTAGATTTCCTGTATTTTGTTTTTTTTCTCTTCCTGTGTTTACTAAATTGATCTTCTTGTGATTTTTATCTAATGTATTCTTTGATTTTGATAGTTTCTTCAGATGTTATTTGTCTCTTTAGAATGCTGGTTTAGTGGTCATGAACTTCTGTAAATTTGTTTGTCAAGGAAGGTTTTTCTTTCACTATCTAATGAAAATGATAATTTCACTGCATAGATCAGTGTGGGTTGGCAGTTGTTGATCTTCAGTGCTTGACTTATACCATTCCATGGTCTCCTTGTATTGAGGGTTTGTGTGGAGAGGTCTACAGTGATTATGGTTTGCTTTCCATTATAATATAGCTCCTTCTTTCTTTAATTTTGTGGCATATAAAGTCAGTTCCTTGCTATTCATGTCTAACACATTTTACTATATGTGTCTAGAAGTGTTTTTTCTTGGATCCAGTCTACTAGGGGTTCTATATGCTTCCTTTAACAGGTAAAAGTTTTCTTCCTTAACAGAGGGGAAGTTCTCAGCTATTATTTTACTAAATAGGTTTTTGATAAATTCTTCTTCCCTCCCCATCATTGATCCCAATTATGCATAGATTTAATATCTTAGCTGAGCCTGCCAATTTTTGGACTTCTCGTTGATAGGTTCTGAGTGTTTTTCCATACTTTTGACTTTTTGTTCTAGCTGAGAGGAAGTAAGATGGTGACCAAACAATAGGGAATCATTCCAATTCTCTTTAACCAGAAAACTGGGTTCCTAACATTTATTTCTCCCAAAAAGATTGACAACTGCAACTATATAAACAAGCAGAGAGTCACAGAAAATAAAAAAAAAAACTCAAAACTTCTACACATAAAGACGGAAAATCATGAAAAGCTTCCTCCCATCCACCTCTCATTCCAGCAGGCAGGAAATCAGCCTGGCACCTGCCTTAGATTCTAGAACCCACCAGTAGACTGCAGCTTCTGATGTTGAAAATTCCCACAACACCAGACTGGAAAGTACAAAGAAAGACAGAGACCAGCAGGGAGCCACCATGATACCCATGCCCAGAGGTAGGTATGCAGTGCCTAAACAGCCAGGAGACAGAGATGGGAGGGGTCCAACAGTGGGAGGAAGCCAAGGGCAGGAGTGGCCCAGCAGCTGAGCAGCAGAAGACTTGGGATGGGAGTGTACCAGTGGTTGAGTAGCAGGAGCAGCCCAGTGGTAGGACCCACCAGTGGTGGGATCTACCCAGTGAACACCATCTGGGAGACCCAAATTTAACCTTTCCAGTCCCCACTGCAGACACTGTTGAGCTTCTTCCATGTAGCTCTAAGCTGAGCATGCACACAAGCATATGCTGGCCCGAGGACCCAGTGTGAACTAGTCCAAGCTAAGCGAGGGCTCTTACTTGTCAGGCACAAACAGGCCCAGCTGGGACCAAGGCCCTGACAATCTCTGAACCTAAATGCCCAAATCACAGCAGAAGATTGCATGATTTATGAACAATCAATTCAACTAACTAAATCCAATAGCCAACCACAATCCATGGAAGGACTCCAATGAGATGGATGACAAAAGAGCCATTAAAGAAATAATGACAGAATTGGTCAACAAAATAAAAGGGGAGATGCAAAAGCAACTTCAAGAAAACAAAGCAGAAATGATCAAGAAAATGTGATTTTATATATATATATATATATATATATATATATATATATATATAATGGAATTCTATGCCTCCATCAGAAAGAATAGCATGGCCCCATTTGTAAGGAAATGGAAAGACTTGGAAAAAAGTATAATAAGTGAAGCAAGCCAGGACTAAAGAAAGATATGTCTCATTGTTTCTCTTATTTGCAATAACTAGTACATGTACAGGACAAGCAGAAAAGGCCAAAAGCTATGTACATATGCCCATATAAAATGATGATAAGCTAAATGAATCCCAAGATAGGGACACAATTGTTTTTTCTTTCTTTTTTGCTACTGTGTCTAACATATTTATAATGTACAATGTGATTGTTTTTGTTTCTTTGTATGTTCCTCCCCCCATGGTATAACCCATTTTCACTGTATTTGAAGTTAATGCCCTGCATCTTGTATACACACTGCTCTAATTTGGGGAAGGGAAGGGGAAAAGCAAAATGGTTAAATAGGGATATAGGTTGAGCCATTGTAACAATGAGATGTACAAGGCACTATGTTGAAAAAATAACTTTACAATTGTGGGGGGATGGAGGGGGGTGTGGTTGAGGAGGTGGGAGAGAAGGGATGGGAGGGGAAAAACAAAGGAGGAGGCAACAATGCTCCATAGGAAATGTACTCATTACCTTACTCGTGTAACTGTAACCCCTTTGTACAGTATTTTTACAACAAAAAAAGTAAAAGAAAAAGACAATGAAAATCCAAGACTGCCAGAAAGATATGGAGAGATAAATAGACATGCTATACACCATATTAAAAAATTAGATGGACAGTAGGAGAACTGATCTCGGAAGCATAAAAGTTTCAATTTCCACAATGCAAACCACAGTGAAATCCATAGATAACAGAAAGAGTGAAGTGGAAAACAGAATCTCAGATGAGCTGAAGGTATCTATACTGTATAAAGCAAAAGTACAAAATATTCTATTAATATCAAAAAAACACAGTAGTGCTGCTTTCATGGGAAATTTTGCTGTTATCCATTAATTCATCCAATCATTTGTTTATATTAGTATGGATGATGAATTTTTATTTTATGCTTTGTCTATATTCCAATAATATTCTATTTTTTTTGTTCACTTTAGATCCTTTTCACCCTCTTCATTTTCCCTTCCACTCCCTTTGGTATCTTAGTTAGGTCGAAATATTTCTTTAGGGCTGGGAAGGTGGCTCAGTGGTAGAGTGCTTGCCTTGCATGCCTGAGGCTGGGGGTTCGATCTGACTCAGTACCACATGAGCAAAAAGAAAAAAGCCGGAAGTGTCTCTGTGGCTCAAGTTGTAGAGTGGTAGCCTTGAGCTGAAGAGCTAAGGGACAGCGCCCAGGCCTGAGTTCAGGCCCCACAACCGGACCAGCCCCCCCAAAAAAACAAAAAAATATTTCTTTAAATGTTTCCTTTGCTGGGAGAGAATGAGGTAAGGAGTGACATTAGCATATAGATATAGCTATAGATATAGATATTCATTACCTGACTTAGGTATCTGTAACATCTTCTCTCTATATATCACCTTTATTATAACAACTATTTTTCTAGTTTTTCCTTTGTATTCTATATCTCATGTAGAATTTTACTCACCTGTTTTTGTTGCTGAATTCATTTGTTTCATTATTAACTAGCAAAGTCTGAACAAATTCCTATAAATAATCTAAGTACAAATATTTATATTGTTTACTTCTTACTTTCCTTTTAGATAATGTTTGCTATATAGTTAAGACTGAAATCCAGTTCATGATCCTCCTTGTTTGACCTCTTGAGTGCTGAACTTATAGCATTGTAAAACAATACATGGTTTTTAACTTTCTTGTAATAATTAGAAAGGGATAGGTTTTAATTTTCTTTAGCTCAACTATTGGTAGCCAGTAAATTCTCAATATGACGATTATCATTTTTCATTACTAATTATTTCCTTTGATTTTTTTCAAGCAATACATAGCTAAATATGATGTGTCATAAGCTAAGTCCATTAAACAAAACAAATGACCAAGTACCTGGAAATTAGAAAATGAAACATTAGGCATAGTAACAGTATTTTTTTCAGCTCTGTTTTAATTTGCCTCAAACTTTCTCTATTGGAACACATATTCATTAGAATTCAAAATTCCAATCAGTCCCTTCCACTGTGTTTAATGAGACTAGCAGGTGCATTTTTATGAGGAAAATGTCATTACATATCTCATTTTAACAGTTATGATGTCCATTAATGTTCAAAATATATGTACAACCTTATATCATTTGGTTGGTTCATTATTTGTTATCTTGCATATGCCAACTGTGTATTCCTTTACTGTTTTATTACTAGAAAATTTCAGAAAGTCAGAGATTGCTACAGTAAATATTTGTTCTCTACCTTCAAAAGACTTTTTTTAGAGCAGTGTTAGGTTCCCAGGAAAACTGAGATATGGCAGGCAAACCTTCCCTCTACACTACTGTGAACTCCATCATCAGTATTCATCCCTAGAATTAGTAATTTGTTACAACTGATGAAACTACATTGGCTCAACAGAATTATCTGATGTCCATTTTTTGCTTTATGGTTCACTCTTTTATTATACATTCTGTGGTTTTAGACATTTATATGATGACATGTGTTTACCATATGGTTTAGTATATACTAGTTTCTCTGATCTAAAATTCCTCAATGCTCTGTCTAATAGTCCTCCTAATATTTAATCTGACATAACCACTGATCTTACATTTGCCACTGAGCCAAAGCTTGTCTGTTCTTAAGTATTATATACTTGGTATCATGTACTGTGCAAATTTTCCCAAATGGTTTATTTAATTATTAACATGCGTTTAAGACTCTCTCGTGTGTTTTAATTCTTTGGCTACTCATTTCTATTTACAATAAGCAATATCTCATTCTTTAATGGTACATCAATTATTTAACTATTTACATATGAAAGGCAGTTTTACGATTCTGAGACATGATAATAATAAATTAAGGTGAAATGAATACACATGTATAGATTTTTGTGGCATACATTCTATTATTATTCATTTTTGTTGTTACTGTAAAGGTGACATACAGAGAGATAATTTTTTCTCTTGGGACAGAAAGGAGATTGTCTGTGGTTCAGAAGTGCTTTATCAAGCACTTGAATATAACATCCTTAAGAGCAGAATAGTTCAATAGCTATGTACAAAGGACCTTATGAGATAATGATAAGACAAATGAACTCCAAAGCATGGACACAAGAAGTTTTTCTTTGTTGTTGTTGTTTTTAATGTACATTGTGATGTTTTTGTTTCTTTTGTATGTTCTTTCCCAAATGGTGTATCCCCTGTTGTCACTGCATATACATTTATATGAATTAGGGAAGGGTGATACAAAGAACAAGGAAGGAACAAATGCAATAGTGATATACACAAGACGGTATGTTGAAAATGATCTGTACAACTTATGGGGGGCAGAGTTAGAGGAGGAGAAAGCAGGAGAAAAATTAGGGAAGGGGTAACAAGTTTGACAAGAAATATGCTTATTACCTTATGTATGTAACTGTAAACCCTCTGTATACCTTGACAATAATAAAAGTAAAAAACATACCAAAGAAGAAAGCTATTTTATTTTAGTCATTGGATTTTTAAAAAGCATTATATTTACTGTCTTGAATACAAAGAATTGAAAGTCTTATGCAATGCCTTGGTTGGAAAACTGTCACAATCTAGCAGAAGTCCCAAGGCCTATACAGAGAGATGATAACAAGATAGTGATTCCTTTCTCACCAACCTGCCAAAATCAATAGTGTTTTAGTGCAGCTTCACTGAGAAAACAACTTGTCATGCCAGCAGCTAAGCCATATGTGTCAACACAAAGGAACCACTGCTAAGTAAGAGCTGGCAGTTCGGTGTGTGACAGCTGAAGTCATGATGGCTTATTGCTGGTTGATTTAAGTCATTGATGCACATGGCAAACTTGGATTAACACAGCAACCTGCAATGAGGAAGCAATACTTTATTCTCAAATATAGAGCTCCGAGAGGTTTTCAATCAGAGGAGAGCAAAGTATGGCTTACGTGAAGTTACTGGGCATTATATAAATATCAACATTCAGTTACTATTTTCATGTGATACTAAATACCCAGGTTGTCTCTATTCTTACTGAACAGGTGCATTAAGTTTCAGCAAGGTAAAAACAGCACAGTTTAAAAATAAAAGTATAGATTCTATATGTTGACCATGTAGACTGAATTGCAGATTATATTATTTCTTATTTATGTGGCTAATAAGCAAAACTGTCCACTTAACACTCAATGTTTTCATTGCATTTATTGTCTTTGGTTTTCTTTACATAAATAGGAAATAATGGCATGCTTCTCCTAGTATTATAATGAGGAGTAAATTATTCCCAAACCATTAGACAAAGTTTGATTCACAGGTGGCAGGTGGCTTATGTCATGATATTGACCAATTCAAATGACATAACTTTCCACAAAGTTTCTATTATTATGAAATTGTCTTTTGGAGGAGTCATTGTTGCCTGGTTCTTTTTATATGCTTTATGTTTTTGCAATGGATTCGCACATTTCAGCCTGCTATTGGCATCCTGTTGTAGCTCTCTGAGATAAGGAGAGAAAGTATGTTTCTTCCTTGAAATTAGCCTACAACACAGGGGCAGTAACTGTCAAAGTCCATGCTGAATGTGGGACTAGCATGACCTGGAATTGCCAGTCTGTCATCCAGCCCCTCAGACTTAAGTTGAGTTTTTTTTTCTGTTGTTGTTTTTGGTTGTTTGTTTTTGTTCAGTTTCCTAACCAGTTCTGGTACCAGTAGTTAAAGTTGCATACTGTTTTTATTTTTTAGTTTTTTTTGGTCACTGTCCCTCAGTTCTTCAACTGAAAGCTAGCACTCTACCACTTGAACCACAGCACCACTTCTGGTTTTCTGCTCATTTATTGGAGATAAGAGTCTCATGTACTTTCCTTCCAGGGCTGGCTTTGAACCATGATCCCCAGATCTCAGCTTCCTTAGTAGCTAGGATTACAGGCATAAGCCACCAGTGCCCAGCTTGCATAGTGTTTTCAATTTTTGTCTGTCACGGGGCCGGGAAGGTGGATCAGTGGTAGAGCACTTGTCTTGTATGCATGAAGCCCTGGGTTCGATTCCTCAGCACCACATAAGCAAAAAGAAAAAAGACAGAAGTGGCATTGTGGCTCAAGTGGTAGAGCGCTAGCCTTGAGCTGAAGAGCTGAGGGACAGCACCCAGGCCCATAGTTCAGGCCCCAGGACCAGAACATCCCCTCCAAAAAAGAATTTGTCTGTCACCCTTCTGTGTCTCTTTGTTTTTATCACTACCTTCATAATTCCTGGTGCTCTTCTTCTTTTTCCTTTGAAGAATTTAGCCCCATGATTGTTATTCTGACTCCTCAAATTCATGGCATTACATCAAGAAAATTTAAACCTGCTATTTTCTTGACTCATTAATTTTATCTTTGGCCTTTCTCATAATTTTATTATCCTTTGTATCTTTGTATCATCAAACTTTTGTGGTTTATTGGGTCTTATTGAAAATTTTGGAAGCAATTTTAGTTTCATGGGAACAAGTCTAGGAAAATGTCCACATGGATGTTGACTACACTGAACATAAGAATGTTATTGTAGAAATGGAGGAAGTAAGAAGAACTGGAAACAAGAAAAGCCTTACCAGTTTTTGCTTCTTTCTCAACAGTGAGATGATGAATCAGCAAAGGTTATTTATTTGACATAAGTTGGTTAACAACCATATGGAGTAGGAAGATGTAAATAAAAGACAGGAGGTTGGTTAAAATAAAAATGAGATATCTACACTGGATTCTACATTCATTTAAATGAAGGAAGTATGCATTTTATCAGAAATATATTACTATTTTGGGACAAGAATCTGGGGCTCACATCTGTAATGCTAACTACCCAAAAGGCTTAAATCTGAGGTAGAAAAATCTGGGCAGAAAAATCTATGAGACTCTTATCACTAATTAATCTCTAAAAAGCTGAAAGTCAAGTGGTAGCTCAAGTGGTAGAGAGCCATTTTGAGCAGAAAAGCTCAAAAGATAGTGCCCAGGCCCTGAATTCAAGCCCCAGGACCAGAACAAAACACATAGAAAGACAGACAGACAGACAGACAGACACACACACACACACACACACACACACACACACACACACACATGTTATATTACTTTTTTGACATCAATTTTTTTTACCTATTTTAAGAAATTATTTATGTATCTGATAACTTTTCATTTATTCTCCTATATCTTCTATTTTATTCTTCAGCAACATCATCAATGAAAAAAATGAAGTGTCACAGATATCAAAGTTTATTTGCTCATATTTTGGTCTATGAAGATATAATTCAAACATTTAAATTGTGGGAGAGTAATGTAATTTCTATACTGTAAGAATCAATTTTTCTATTCTCATTTCATCCAGCACTCAAAATATATGTCTATATATTTGAGAATGTGTTTCATTTTTGAAAGGTGGCCTATAGTAATTGATAGAAAATATATAGTAATTCACATATTGAAACAGTAATACAAAATACTAATATTAAGGAATCAATCACGTAGTCTCTGGCATGTTACTTGATGAAGTTAGATGAAATTAATGTGGCTGCTGTAAGTTGTAACTGAAAAAGCTGATTTTATTTACATAGTAGAAATGGAATGCTTTTCTATTGATAGAGTACACTAAGATGATATAATAATTTAGATATTTATAATACATTCTCTGGATATCACCTGTCAAAGAAAGAGAATTTTGTCTTTCTACATAATATGAAACAATTCAAAGGAAAATAGATGAAGTGTTATTAACTCCTTTGTATAGCAAATGTGAAAATGGAAGAGTTTGTACATATTGTTATATCAAGCCATTTATCTATTTATGTTGAAATAAGTTTGTACAGTTTATTTATTTATTTATTTATTTTTGGGTCCGGTCGTGGGGCCTGAACTCTGGGCCTGGGCGCTGTTCCTCAGCTCTTCAGCTCAAGGCTAGCGCTCTACCTCTTGAGCCCCAGTGCCACTTCCGGCTTTTTTCTTTTTGCTTATGTGCTGCTGAGGAATCGAACCCAGGGCCTCAGGCATGTAAGGCAAGCACTCTACCACAGAGCCACCTTCCCAGCCCCTGTACAGTTTATTTTTAATCCTGATCTTATATACCCCAAATACAAATATTAGAACTGAGTATAGACATCAAATTTCCATAAAAATTATTGTGCTGTTTCATTTAGTGTACTTTCAGATATGTTCTTGCTAATAAACAATGTATGATTACAATAAACAACTGTGTTGCATTGATTCTACACGTGATAAATAAAATATATCTATTTTTCATTTATAGTGATGTTGGCTTCATTATAAATACAACATTTTGCTGCAAGCAGTCTAAATACTACAGCACATATTGTTGTTTATACGTCACAGATATGTTAAATTTATAGAAATAGATGGATGGAGAGACAGACAGACAGAAAGACTTATAGATAGATATTTCACACATATTTCTACAAAATCAAACAGCATGATTATGTGGGTATGTGTGTGTTCATATACATATGCACAGCCAGTGTTATCAGATATAGATAGATAGATGGATAGATAGATAGATAGATAGATAGATAGAGATAAAATGATAGTGAAGTGTACAAGGATTGTGACATTCATGGGCTTTTATAAAGCCTAATTACAATTTTTCCCCAGATCAAATTTTGTCTGTTTCTTTTAGAGTATCACAAAGGGATGAGTTTTGGGGAAAGTGCTTGCCAAAGCTTTAAAGATCAGTTGCAGCACAGTAATCATTTTGAAGCACACTATTCCCCATGTGGTATGATTTGTCTCACACGGAGACTTGGCCTCTGTTACAGTTTACAATTATATAAGTATATACTGCACTGTTCTGTAAGAATCTAGAATTCTCAGAATTCTAGAATTCTAAAAGAAGCATTTTCCCCTCTTTTTGCAACTTGATTAACAACAGGCCTTTTACTATATTAAAATTACTAATATTTTTCTTTTGGTTGACAACTTTTTTTTTCAAGCAGGAAGAAAACTCATTTATTAACAGAGAGCAGCCCTTTTGAAAGCCAAAAAGGAGTGGGTGGCATGGCAGAGGAAGAAGAGGAACCAGTCACTGTCAAGGTCACACCCTATCATGCACCTAAGCTTCCATGGGCTGGTTAAGCACTGAACTTAAGGCAAATTGGGCTCTGCCCACTCTACTCTCTCTCAGCGCCATCTTTGCTGCCCATGTGCTCTGCAGATTCCTTTCTTTTTTTGTTGTTTTAATGGCAGACCCACCTCCCAGTTAGTTATCCTTTTCCCTCCTCTGTAAAGGTTATTTTAACAGGATTACATTGGTAAGAATAGCATTGGCCAAGCAGGGGTTTCTAGGCAAGTATGGAGGTCGAGCTTCGCCAGACAAGGGTAGGGAGGGCCCTTGTGCATGATCCAAGAGCCTGTCCCAGTTCCAGAGTCCTTCATCTGCTACTCTTTTCCAGTTATTTTCACAAATATATATACTATTTCAATCTTAATCCTCTTAATTTTTTACATTTATTTAAAAATCAGAATAAAACTTTCTTATTTCCCATTTCTTCCCCCAAAGACACAGATATTCATGAAGCATTCTGAACCCAATGTACTTCCCTTCCCTTGAATATGAATTTCATCAGTTACTATTTTTATTTCTTGTTTGTGTTTGTGTTTGTGTGTGTTTGTGTGTGTGTGTGTGTGTGTGTGTGTGTGTGTGTGGTCATTAGGCTTGAACTCTGGGCCTGGGAAGCTGTCCCCGAGCTCATCAGCTCAAGGCTAGCACACTACCGTTTGAGACACAGTGCCACTTCTGGTTTTCTGGAGATTAATTGGAAATAAGATTCTCATGGACTTTACTGCCTGGGCTGGCTTTGAACTGCGATCCTCAAGTCCTCTCAGACTCCAGAGTAGCTAGGATTATAGGCGTGAGCCACCGGCACCTGGTATCTGTTTTTAAGGTGACTTGCAATATTTTCCTTTATTGAAGAAAATAGTTAATTATTTTAAAATTTTTGTTTTAGCATTTTTAATTTACTTGTTTTTCTGAGTTATTTTCCTGTGTTAATCGGCTCATATCTTTTTGATGTTAATCTCCTGTCTTTTACCAATTACATACCTGATTTCTTCTTCTTCTCCTTCTTCTTCTTCTTCTTCTTCTTCTTCTTCTTCTTCTCCTTCTCCTTCTTCTTCTTCTTCTTCTTCTTCTTATTATTATTATTTGTCAGTCATGGGGCTTGAATTCTGGGCCTGAGCACTGTCCCTCAGCTCTTCAGGTCAAGGCTAGAGCTTTACCACTTGAGCTATAGCACCACTTGCGGTTTTCTGGTGGTTTATTGGAGATAAGAGTCTCAAGGACTTTCCTTCCCCGGTCTGGCTTCGAACCGTGATCTTCAGATCTCAGCTTCCTGAATAGCTAGGATTATAGGCCTGAGCCACCAGCACCCGGCTTTCTTTTTATTTTTTGACAGTCTAAGCACTTGAAATCAGGGCCTCAAAACAGGGTCTTCTACTCAACTTCATTGTTCTCTGCAGACACTCTATCACTTAAGCCATGCCTGGATTCAGGGTTTTTGCTGGTTAATTGGACATGGAATCATACATACTTTTCTGCTGCAATTCTTGGTGATCCTAGCTTCCTGAGAAGTTAGGATTAGAGTTTTCTGGGCCACTTCTTCTTCTTCTTGTTCTTTTTTTTTAAATTTTTTTATCATTAAGGTGATGTACAGAGGGTTACAGTTACATAAGTAAAAATTATATTTCTTGTCAAACATATTACCTCATGATTCTACACAGAGACTAGTCTCTGTTTTCTCCTTATAGTTTCATTTTTTTCTCTCTTTTTTAATTTTAATTTTAATTTTTTGTGAACATACTGTACAGCGGGGTTACAATTACATGGGCAAGATAATGAGTACATTTCTTATCAAGCATTGCAGCCTCCTCCTTTGTAGTTTCATGACTTACTTTTATAGCCCTTGTGTATAAACTTTCAAAGAAGAATTTGGCCATTGGCATTTGAATCTCAAAACAAAAGTCACATGTGAAAAGGCTATTTTCTTTATTGAATCCTAAAGACTTAGAGGAAATGGTTCATGCCTATAATCATAGCTAATCAAGAGGCTGAAATCTGAGGATGGCAATTGAAAGCCAACCCAGAGAGGAAAGTACATCTTATCTCCAATTGACACCCAGAAAAACCAGAAGTGGCACTGCAGCTCACAGTGGTAGAGCACTAGTAGTTAGCTGAAGAGCTCAGGGACAGTGCCCAGGCCCTCAGTTCAAGCTCCACGACTTACAAACAAAAAGTAAAAAAATAAAAATACAAAAATTTTTAAAAAGCAAAGCAAAACCGAAACAACAAATTATAGAGCCTGTAGGCAAGTATTGAAATGTGAAATGTAGCTTCAAGTACTAAAAACTGGAAGGCAGGGGATGCTTTCTATCCCCAAATGCTGATGACCACAAGACCCTTCCATTTCTTTGAACAAGTTGCTTTACTATTTAGATTGAGGGGGTATTTTGTAAAGCTACTCACAGCAAGAACTAACAAACAAGCTTCAGATATTTTAAACTTTCTTGATGATGATGATAACTTTTGTAATTATAATTCCAAAACTTCAAGAACAACACTGTAAACACAGTGTTTATGATTTTTTTCCTCCATTTTCTACAGAGCTGTGTCTTTGGAATGAAATCATCCATCTTGTTTCTCACATATGATAGATTATCAGAAAAGTATCTTGAAAAAGTTGAATTGTATAGACAAATTATCTAAGCATAGTTTGTGTCAAGAGGTTAATGCTTGAGATTGATAAAAAGAATAAAAGCTACTTTCATCTATAAAAAATAAGACTAGTATTTGGAAATTACCAACATTCAGTCCCCTTCTGAAAGTGTCAAAATGTAATTAAACACATTTTTAAGTAATGTAATAAAGATAATATTCAGAATTCAAAGTCACATATTATGCTAAAAACATTGAAGGTCCCAAGTTGAATGAGAAAAGACAATCCAAGTTAGATTGTTTCTTGATGTTGGAATTTTCTTTCAAGCATTTTCAGATAGTTAATATAAAAATATCTCAATGAAAAAATATAGACATATTTAACATAGATTAAAAGAACACATCTCAGAAAATTAGGAGGAGAGACAAAGAAAAAAGAAATGAATTTAAAACTAAGAATTCAAAATTAAACTTTACCACAATCTCTGTGAATGATTCAAGAAAGGGGTAGAAAAAGTAGGTAAAAGAATCTAAACCCCCACCAAAAAAAATCTTCCTAACTGAATCCTAACAGTAGAGTGAACCAATTTTAACATAGGGGATAAATACACTGGACAAAATATTGAGCAAAACTTTAGGAAAATATTAGTTTGTCCCAAAGATCTAACTCATACATCACTGGAGTCTCAGAAAGAGTACAACACCTGAGAAAGGACTCAATGAAATAATGGCTGAAACTTGTCCCAATCTGGTAAAATACAGCAGTTGTGTTTTGAGTCAACATCAAGTGGGATAAACTCCAGTAAATGCGTCCAAACACATATCATATTTAAGCTTATGAAATCTGAGACAATAGAAAAATTTTGAAAGCACCTGGAAAGAACTGGCATATTACTCATAGGAGAAGAGCAATTCAACTGACAAAATTTCAACAGAAACTATGAAAGTTAGAATGAATGGCACAAAATTTTCAAATGCTGGAAACAGTATCAAACCTGAATTTCATAATGAACTACAATATTATTGATGAGTAAAGGGAAAATCAAGGCATTTTTCAGGTTAAACAAAACCAAGAGAGTTTGTTGCTTGCAGGTTCTGTTACTGATCTTATTGCTCTTATGGGAAAAGCTGTACTTGTTCTTTATTAATTATTATTATCATTATTTGTAGGTTTTTATTACCTTAAATAGTTGTATGAAGAAGTTGCCATTCAACAAAGTAGTTTATGAACACAGTGTATCTTAATCAATGTCACCCCTTTCAACATTCTCACCCACCCCTACCAACTCTCTCTGTCTCATTCTGCTTCTGCTTCTTTATATTATTATTATTATCATCATCATTATCATTATTATTTTTAGATCATAGGGTTTGAACTCTGGGCCTGGGAACTGTCCCTCAGCTCTTCAACTCACCGGCGCCTGGCTCCTCATTCTTATTAATTTTTAGGTTATGTATTGAATTTTTTGCCATTTAACAAAGCAATTTATGTGTACAATGCATCTTGATCACTTCAAGATCTTTGTCCCAAGATCTTTGTCCCAGTGGCTCAAACCTGTAATCCTAGCTACTCAGGAGGCTGAGATCTGAGAATTGCGGTTCAAAGCCAGCTCCGGCAGGAAAGTTGGTGAGACTTTTATCTCCAGTAAACCACTAGAACCAGAAGTGGTGCTGTGGCTCAAGTGGTAGAGCACTTGCCTTGAGCTGAAGAGTGCAGGGACAGCGCCCAAGCCCAGAATTCAAGTCCAATGACCAACAAAAAATAAATAAGAGATCTTTGTCCCCTTTGACCCACACCTTCCCTTATTTTTATCAATTCTGTGATATATACAATGAATTCTTGCCTGAATTCATGATCCTTTCCCTCTCATTTTTTTCTACCTCTTTTCCACCAGGCCCCACCCTCCACTCTTGCAAGTACCCATTTCCAGATAATTATTTTGTTAGGCTTTCACTTAGTCTTTCCAAAGATTGTGGTATAGATAAACAATCAGATTCTACTCATCCACTAGAAAGAATGGTATTGTACCATGCATAGGGAAATAGAAAGACCTGGAAAAAATTGTATTAAGTGAAATAAGCCAGACCCAGAAAAACACAGGTTACATGGTCTCCTTCATTTGTGTTAGCCAGAATATGCCTATAAATCTACTGTATGGTATGCAAGTTACAAATGAGTTAAGTAATAATAGTTGTTATGGAGCACTCAAATACTATAGTTTCTTGTTAATTATATTACCTACAAGTTATTTGTAAATTTATTATATCAACTTGAGGCATTTCTTCTTTATTTATATTTTCTTAAAAAATTTAATTGTGAATACATGTTTGATTTTGTGAGGCTATTTTCTGCACTTCATTACTTTGTGCTACGATAGAAAAACGTGAACTAATTTTCAAATCAAAAATGAAAGATTACTTATGAAAAATTTCAACTATATGGTGTAAAAAATAGCTTCAAAACTGAACCAGCCAATAATGATGAAACAGACAGATTCCTGACATATTGATTGTGTTCTAGAGAGCTATTTTAATAAAATCTGCCATCTAAGACATTGATATAAAATGTCCTGTGTGATGAGTTATAAATAATAATATCAAATAAGGATAACTTTCCATCATTTAAAAGTAATCTACAAATACAAAGCATGGACTATGTTTCAGTCACTTCTTAAAATTCCACAAAGATTAGTTTTGTTAGTTAAATGCTTAGAATAAACTTGCATAATAGGTGCTACTATTATTCAAACTTATAAAACAAACTCAGTGTGGTATTAATCTGGTTGGTAGCTTTTTTCCATTCATTTTGAGCAAAAAAAAAAAAAAGAAAAGAAAAGAAAAGGGGAAGTTCTCTTCTACTATTAAGGGAGCTAAACTTTCCCATTTCTTGGAGTTATAGTCAAACTGACAAAAAGATAATTCTTGGGTAGAAATCACTTAATTAGCAGACTAGTGTTTCAGCCACAGCATCACTTCCAGCTTTTGCTGCTTATGTGGTACTGAAGAATAGAACCCAGGACCTCAAGCATGCAAGGCAAGCACTCTACCACTGAGCCATCTTCCCAGCCCCAGTAGGACATTTCTTTACCTATTAGCTGAAGATATGGCTTCTATGAGTTCTCTCAAAGGGAATACTGGTGATAGGATGATGGAAGCATAGTACAGAGGAAGTATATACTTCTGTAACCTGCTAGGTGACAGAGATCCAGCCAGGCCAAAGACAAGGCTCACATAACTGGCAAGGAAATTTATTCTGTTACAATTGATAACTGCTTTCATTAGAAAATAGTAGCACTATGTATCTAAAGGATCCTGAAGATCCTAGGCTTACTCCACCAGACACCAGGAAGTAACTATAACAGTGACTTAGGTTAGATGGGCAATTTTTCCTCACTCAAGACACAACCCTCTAATTTCTCCTTGAAGGTCAAGTACTCCATGTTATTTCTATACACACAGATAGGTTCATTATTATAAATAACAAAATGAAGACAGTAATGCAGTTACTAATTTACATATAAAAGAAGTATCCTAATTGAACTTAGAATAATGACAATTCAGTGCAGCATGCAATGCAGTCAGTTTGTAAAAAATATTCCCTTGCAGGGTTTGTCTTTTCTAAGATTTCCTAGTTTTTCATGTGTTGGTCCTAGAGCTTGAACTCAGGGCCTAGGTGCCGTACCTAAACTCCTTTTTATTCAAGGCTACTTCTCTACCACTGAACCACAGCTCCACTCCCAGATTTTTCTTAGTAGTTTATTAGAGAGAAGAGTTTCACTGACTTTTCTGCCTGGGCTGGCTTCAAACCTAAGTATTTACTCAGCCTCCTGAGAAGCTAGAACCACCTGAGCCCCACTAAAATCTGTTTCCTTCATAGATCTTTTTAGAAGTCTAGTGAAACCTGTATATTCTACGGAAAAAAAGGCTGAATTAAATAAAATTCACTGTGAATATTTAAGATGTACAATGTAATGCTATTATATACACAAATATGAGTATATAAAAAGTCACTATAATAAAAAATAAACATATTCATCACTTCACATGATTTCCTCAAAGAAATTTATAGCTCCCAGATATATTCTATTCTCTTAATAAAAATTCTCAATTCAGTGTTGAGAAAGTGGCTCAGTGGTAGAATGCTTGCCTTGCATGCATGAGGCCCTGGGTTCAATTCCTCAGCACCACATAAGCAGAAAAAGACAAAATTGGTGCTATGGCTTAAGTGGTAGAGCGCTAGCCTTGAGCTGAAACGCTGAGGGACCAGTGTCCAAGCCCAGAGTTCAGGCCCCAAGATCGAAAAACAAACAAACAAAAAAACCTCAATTCAATTCTCTATTATTAACAACAGGTCTCATTCCTACATATTTGCTATTCTGAATCTTTTGAAGTACATTTTCTCTTTAATTCCTTCAGTGTTTTGTCCTTTTGTCCTTTCTTTATTTTAATTGTAAAAGTGATGTACAAATGGGTTACACAGTTACATAAATCAGGTAATTAGTACATTTGTTTTTAAACAGTGTTACCTCTCCCCTTCTTTTCTCCCAGGTATTTTCTCCTCCCAAATCCCTTCCCTACAAGCTGTATAGCTCATTTTCAACATAGAGTCTATTGATTTCTTTATGTCTGTGTGATTCTTTGTCCTTTATGTCTGTGTGATTCTTTCGTTGTTTTTTTTTCCCTTCCTTCTCTTTCTTATTTCTTTATTCATCTTTAATTTTTCCTTTTATTTCTTCTTTTTCTTCTCTCTCTTTTTTCTTTCCTTTTTCAAATACAAGACTGAAATCATGAACCATATATTTGTTTGTGTGTATATGTGTTTCTACACATAGCACAATGTTCTCCAATATTCTGCCATTTGCTACATGTCTATGCTTGTGGCTAATGGCCGAATCTTCTATAAGGTTGATTTTTTTTTATTTTATATGTAGATGAATACATGGTTTCTTTAACCATTTGTCCATTGGTGAACACAGGAAGTTTCTATGTGTTGCCTAATGAGAATATTGTTTGAATGAGCATGAGAGGGCAAACATCTTTGCCAGGTGATGATTTCATTACATTTGGGCATATAACAAAAAAAAATCTTAAAGGAATTCTTTTTAAAATATCTTTTGGAATCTCTATTCTGTTTTCCATATGATTTCTCTATTCTCTATTCTGACTTAGCATCTACTCCATCAGTACTTGCTATTGTCAATTTTACAATAGCTTCCTGACTGCTGGGAGAGGATGTAACAGTAGTTTTTATAAAGTTTCACTGAGAACCAGTGGGTTGGACATGCTTTCATGTATGGTTGGGCATCTTTATATCACCTTTAAGGAAACATATGGAATATTCTCATAAATATTTCATAATGTTAAATAAATATATGTGTGTATTTTATCTCTACATTAATCAGTTCAGAAACAAATTACAGAAGTGAGATTTATGTTTAAGTTTTCCAAAACATTTAAACATTATTCCTGATTTAGAATGTCAGATTAACAGAGTTGAAATTTAATGCTTGGATAAAAACAGTGTAACAAAGGATAAAAGAGACTCAAAGAATCTAACCTCACTTTTCTTTGTATAAGAGAATAAGAAAACTAACTTTTGGTATGGGAAATACATTGCGTTAATTAAAGATTATAGTTGTTTTTGGTCTGGTAACCTTTGACTACAAGTATTGATGAGGGAAATAATTGAAAATTTTCACATGGTTTAGATAAAAATTCATGCATACATCAAGGAACACCATTTAGCACAAATTTAAATTGCTACATAGTAACCATATTTAAGGTAAACCTAAATCAGATCATCGTAAAATGTGGCCTTTTTATATTTTTATTTGGAAAAGTGCAGGGCACTATTAAACTCAATTTTTAAGTAAAAAGCTGAGGCAAAAAAAATTGTCACCAAGCTAGATTAGCATTTTGACTAAATGAATTTTCTTGCCAAAGGGGCTTACTCTATTTCATAGTATCTATTCTCCTTTCCTGATGGAATAAATCATTACATATGACAAAACACAATCTCATTGAAAGATTTTAGTTTCCCCCCCAACATTAATTTTCTTTGTGGAAATATATTTTGTAATAAAGTAGCAATTTTGAATTTCAAACATTTTTTCCTCAAACTTTTTATGAAAAGAATGTATTTATACTCAAGATTGTGTTTAGAATGCTAAAGTAAGTGATTAGGGGTTGGTATTAAATATGTAGAATTATTGTTATATAATGAATTCAGTTGTTGGGGTTAGTATAAAGTGTACAAAATTTAAAGAATATATGATTATTTTTAAATTTTAAAATTAGTCTTAGGCAATTTGAATTTAAACACAGTCTTTGAACCTAAAATTTCCTTATTTATACTGCTATACATTAACACAATTTTGTTCGTGGTGCCTATTTATTTGTATAATTACTTAAAAACAAACAGAGCAAACATAATTACAAAGAATGATGAATGTTTGTTGATGTGGGGGGTGGCTTTTTGAGGGTTTGAACTCCAGACCTTGCACTTGCTGGGCAGGTGATTTACCACTAAGACCTGAATCCAGCCCTTTCTCATGTTGGTATTTTCTGGTGCTCTCCTGGACTGTAAACCATCTATTTTAGACTGACCATCATAGTTGATATAACAGACATGTGCACAGGTCCACAGCTAGCTATTGAGAAGTAGTCTTGAAAATTTAATTACCTGGGTTGGCCTCAAGCCTCAGTCCTGTAATTTCCAATCACTCAAGTAGCTAGAAATACAGATACACATTGTCAAGCCCAGATATCGTATTTGTTTTCATTAGAATATTTCAAAATGTAAATACTTATTTTTAAATCAAAAGTAGGATTTCTATCTAGGGAAATTATTCATATGTATGATTCATATAATTAGGAAGATACCAACTGGAATATTCTTCTCCAAAGTGTATGTGAAGCAAAAAAGTTAAATAGTAGCTTTGAATAATAGATACATTTACATGAGAGGGAAAAACATGAAGAAGATAAGGAGATACCTTAAAATGTGGGAAAAGTACACCTGGAGCTTTGATTGAGGAATGTGAATTTTTTTGAAGTTTCTGATTTTCATTGTAAAGATGCCATACAGAGGTGTTACAATTACATGAGTAAGGCAATGAGTACATTACTTGTGGAGTTTTGTTAATGTTTCCCTTGTTGGTCTCCCACTATTCTTTCTTTCCCCCAACTCCCACACTCTTCCCCACCCCACCCCCCGCCAAAAGTTATAAAGTTCATTTCTAATATATTATCTTGTGGGTATCATTGTTGAAATGGGTCATCCTGTGTCCTTCCCCAAATTAGAGAAATGTATATATAAGATGCAGGGTACAAAAATAAAGTATAGGGACAACAGGGGATATACCATACGGGGAAGAACATACAAAGGAAACAAAAAAATCACATTTAAAACAACGACAAGGAAAGACCTCTGTGGCCATACCTTGGGGTTCATTTCATATAGCATAACCTTATTTGGTCATATGAACATAGCTTTTGAGCTTCTTCTGCTAATCTGATAAAATTTTCCTATGCATATGCTAATTATTGCTAATGAGGGAAACCATGGGACTTAAATTTCTTTGGATCTGGCTTACTTAACTTAATATTATTTTTTCCAAATCTTTCCTTTTCCTAACGAATGGGGTTATGTCATTCTTTCTGATGGAAGCATAGCATTCATATATATATATATATATATTATATTGTGTACATATATTATATATATATATATATATATATACATATCTCAATTTACTGATCCACTCATCTACTGCGGAGCATCTGGGTTGGTTGCATATCTTAGCTATGGTGAATAATGCTGCAATAAAAAAAAAAAAAACATAGTTGTGCTGGTAGCTTTAGCATGGTCTTGTTTGTGATCACTTGGGTAAATGCCCAAAAGTGGGATTGCTGGGTCATAGGGGACCTCCATGTGTAGTCTTTTGAGGAACCTCCATACTGCTTTCCAGAGTGGTTGAACAAGTTTACACTCCCACCATCAATGCAGTAGGGTTCCCTTTTGGCCTCATCCCCTCCAACAAGTGTTGTTATTAGATTTCTTGATTATAGCCATTCTAACTAGGATGATGTTGTTTTCATTTGCATTTATTATGGCCAGAGGGGTTGAGCAATTCTTCATGTGTCTATTTACCATTCTTATTTCTTCTTCAGAGAATTCTCTCTTTAATCTTTAGGCCACTTTTTAATGGGACGATTGTTTCTTTGAGGATTTGTTTTTGGAGGATTTAATTTTTTGAGTTCCAAGTGTATTTTAGATATGAGGCTCTTGTCTGTTGTACAGCTAGTGGTCTCCTCCTAATCAGTACATGGGAGGTTTTTCTACTTCCTTAGTTCTGCTATAATTTCCTCTTTCAGATTTTTAAAGGTTTCATCATAGATATCCTTCATTTCTTTTGTTAACGCCTAGGTATTTTATTTTGTGTGGGATTAATACAAAAGGAGTTGCTTTCCTGATTCAGATGTGCTCTTCTCATTATTGGCATACGGGAAAGCCATTGATTTGGGGGGCGTTAATTTTATACCCTACTGCTTTACCAAAATTTTGAATCACCTTGAAATTTAATTAGGAAGTGGAATTCATGGGACTTTTAAAATACAAGACCATGTCATCTGGAAAGAGGGAGAGTTTTACTTCATCTTTTCCTATTTGGATCCTCTTTATGTGTGCATCTTGCCTTTTTGCTCTAGCTAGGCATTTTAACACTAAATTGAAGAGGAGTAGAGAAAGTGGACATCCCTGTCTTGTTCCTGAGTTTAGAGAAACGGCTTCAGCTTTTTGCCATTAAGTATAATGGTGGCTGTAGGTTTGTATTAAAGTGATTCACATATATTGAACCAGTTTGCATCCCTGAGATGAATCCAGTTTGATCATAGTGTTTTTTTACTTTTTTTCTATGAGTTGTTGAAGTCGATTGACCAAATTTTGTTGAGAAAGTTTGCATTGATGTTCATCAAAGAAATAGTTCTATAGTTCTTTTTCTTTGATGAGTCCCTGTCTGGTTTTGGGATGAGGGTTATAATGGCTTCATAGAAGGAGGTTTTGTAGTAAATTTTCACTTTCAATTTCATTGAAGAGTTGGAGAAGTATTAGTGTGAGCTCTGCTTTGAAGACCTTGTAGAATTAAACTGTGAACCCATCTGATCCTGATTTCTTGAATGGGAGGTCTCTTTTTGCTGCTTCTATTTTGATGCTTGATATGGGTCTGTTAAGTTGGTGTAAATTGTCTTGGTTTAGTTTAGGCATATTAATATTTGCTAGAAATTCTTCCATTTCATCAAGATTCTCAAACTTATTAGCATGAAAGTTTGAAAAGCATTCCCTTATAACGTTTTGAATCTTGGTTGTTTCTGTGGTAATGTTTCCATTCTCATCTCTGTTTATTTGGGTGTGTTCCCTTCTTTTTTCTGGCAAGATTTGTTAAGTGTCTGTCAATTTTGTTAATTTTTCAAGAACCAACTCTTTGCTTTGTTGACTCTATTTCTTAACTCTAATTCATTTAATTCTGATTTAATTTTAATTTTTTGTTTCCATGTACTGGATTGGGCTTTGGTTAGTAGCTCTTTTTCAAGGAGCTTCAGGTGCCTCATTAAATTGTTGGTTTCAGATCTTTCTAATTTGTTAATATAGGAGCTGAGAGCTATAAACTTGGCTCTGAGTACTGCCCTTGCTTTGTACCAGAGGAGCTGGTAATTTGTGTGTTCATTTTTGTTAAATATCATGAATATTTGAATTTCCTTTCTAATCCCTCCCATGACCCACTGTTGGTTCAACATTGTGTTGTTCAGCCTCCATGTTTTACAGGATTTTCTTTGGTGGCATTTGGTATTGAATTCTAATTTTATTCCCATGTGGTCTGAGAGGATGAAGGGCATAATTTCAATGTTTCTTTATTTGGACAGATTTGTTTGTGATCTAAAATATGGTCTATTTTGGAGAAGGTTCCATGTGCTGCTGAAAAAAATGTGAATTCTTTTGCTGATCTGTGAAATATTCCATAGATATCTGTTAAGTCTAGTTAACTACAAATCTGATGGTTCTATGTTGGTTTTTTGCCCAGTTGATCTATGCAGGAAGGAAAGTGGTGTGTTAAAGTCACCAACAGTCAATGTCTTTGGATCTATAAATGATTTTAGGGAAAATAGTGTTTCTTAGAAAATTTGGGTGTTCCAATATTTGGTGAATACTGTTGAATTGTTAAATCCACCAGTAGGAGAGATCCTTTGATTAGTATTTAGTGTCCTTCTTTATCTCTTCTCATTAATTTTACTTTGAAGTCTATTTTATCTGATATTAGGATTGCTAGTCCAGCCTGTATGAGGGGGCCATTTGCTTAGTAGATTTTATTCCAGCCTTTCACTTTCAAAATATATTTGTTTTATTGGGGAAGGTGTGTCTCTTGAAGGCAGCAGTTTGACAGATCCTGTTTTTTTGATTCAACTAGACATTCTATGTCATTTTATTGGAGAGTTAAGTCCATTAATACTGAGAGTTAGGTTTGAGATATGTTTAATAGTTTTGCCATGTTATCCTCTTTCCTAGGAGTAGTGTTACTTAGGTTCTACCTATGTTAATCTGATTCTTTGTTTGAGGGATGTTTCTCTGCCTTCATCATGTTCTTGTTCATTCTGTGTATATAGGACATCTTTAAGCATCTTTTGTAATGCTGGTTTGGTGGTGACATAGTGTTTCAATTTTTCTTTTCTATGGAAGGTTGTTACTTTTCCCTCAGTTATGAAGGAGAGTTTAGCTGGGTACACTATTTTTGGTTAATAATTGTTTCTCTTCAGTGCATGGCATACATCATTCCAGGCTCTTCATGTTTTCATGATCCCTGCTGAGAAATGTGAAGTTATCCTAATTGGTTTTTCTTCATAGGTAATTGATCTTTTCTCCCTGACAGCCTTAAGGATCCTTTCTCTGGTTTCTATTGATTCTGTGTGGATTACAATGTGGCAGCAGGATGTTCCATTACGGTATGGTCGATTTGGGGTTTTAAAGGCCTATCTTTTTGCCTGTTTGGGAAGTTCTCTGCTAGGATTCTGTTACATAAATTTCCTATACTTTTGGCTTCTATTTCTAGGCCCTCTTCTACACCCTTTAGCCTTAAATTAGGCCTTCAGATGGTATCTTCTATATGATGAATAGATTGATCTATCATATTTTTGGACTTGTTTTGAATATTTATCTGTTCTTTCTCTGTAATGTCTAGGCTATCTTCTGTCCCAGAGATACAGTCATCATGGTCTAGCTTACTCTCCAGGCTTTTCATTTTTTTCAAAAATTTCCCTTCCTTCTAATTGGTCAGTTATAATGGCTTCAATTTCTTTTTTTGAAGCTTTTTTTAGATCTTGTATGGATTTCTTTGCCTTCTTGATTTTGTTTTCCATGTTCAATCTCAAATCCCTTAGTTGAGTGTCTATACTTTCACTAGAGTCCCTCTTTCCTTTTGCTGCAATTCATTTAGCTCTCTCACTGTGGTTTCCATGAACTCTTCTATTAATTTTTTGTCTGCCTTCTCAAACTCATGCATGCATAATCTTATGTAGGCTTTAATTTTTTTTCATGCAGCCTGTTTACCAGTAGTGTTTGTAAAGCAATTTGAGAGGTATCCTCTGGATTTTTTATTAACTGTTCTGTTACCTGTTTGTCCTGGGTGGGAGTTAAAAGTTCTTGACTTGCCATTTTTCTTGTGTTTCTGTGGCTTGTTCTGCTCATTTAGGAATGAAAGCAAATCCAATTCCTCACTAGAACACAAATACCAACCCAGAGCCCTGTGGTTGCACAGATTTTGGAGTTATACAGTTAACATTGTATGTTTTCACTCTATCTCACCTTTTGGGGAGTCAGATTATATCCTATTAAACACTAAATCATAATTCTAAGAAAAGTCCCCACCTGGAGTCCTGTAGTTACACAGGAATCAGAGGTTCACACTCAAAATATGTATTTTAACTCTATTTTACCTTTTTGGAATTAAAAATATTTCAAATTCCCCAGCAGAACAAAATTTTATGGCAAGCCTGAACCCAAAGCCCTGTAGTTGCACAGACTTTGAAGGTGCTCAGTCAAAGATAAGTGTTTTCACTACATCTTTCTTTTTTTTGGAAATGAAAGTATATCCACTTCCTCACCAGAACACAATTTTAAGATGAGCACCATCTCAGAGCTCTAGAGTTGTGCAGACCTACCAAATAGGTAGGTCTTTATCTCTCCTCTATTGGATATGTAAGTAGGCTTAATACTACCACTGAGCACAGTTTTAAGACAAAATCTGCACGCAAGCCATATCTTTGCACTGATTTTAGAGATTCCCAATTGTATATAAGTATCTTTGTCATGAAGGGGTATTGCATTTCAAATGTGGGGATTATAAACAGTTGTAATCAGTGAGTAGCTATGTTATAAGGTTTAAAATGGTGTAAGCCAAAGTGATAACACCATGAGCCACACTGGCACAGTCTCACTGACTACAGATATAGTCTAGCTCAATGTTTCACATTTGGAGATCAACAGAATAAAGAAAGTAAAGAGGTAATGAAGGAGTAGAAATAATGTTAAGTGGGTTGAGGTATAGTTAGAGGAAAGATTAAGATTTTATATGTGAAATATAGGAGGAGAAATATCAGATTAGAGGGATGTATCAAAGGAAGAGAACAGAAGGAGGAAAATTATGACCTAGCTCTTAAGTAAGAAAGAGAAAAGAAAAATTAAAACAATGAAAAAAGAAAAAAAGAAGAAAAAAGATATATACATAAAATAATAAAAAATTAGAGCAATTATATACATCTGAAGTAATAATACTAAAATTAAGAATACTGACATTGTGAAATAGAGAATAGGGTCATCAATTTATACACAGTTAAGGAGAAAGCCTAGTGATCATGATAGGCTATGTATCCAGTTGTGAACAGAACAGCAATGAGGTAGGGAAAAAATGAAGAGGATTGTAGCAAAAAAACAAAAACAAAAACGAAAACACATCAGAAAAACTGACAGAAAAAAAGGTAACAGAGTTAAGACAGTTGCAAAAAATTAAAAGGAGCAAAAGTATTTTTAAAGAAATTTAAAAAAAAGAAAAAAATTTAAAAAGTAAATTGAGGGAAAAAGGCATCTTCTATTTATTTGGAGAATCTTATGTCTCCCCTAAGTCCACTTTCCAGTCCCTTGATGGTGTCTTTGATTTCCTTGTAGTGGTCAGATTTCCCTGTTGCTTGGTTGGCTTCTCAAATCATCTTGTTTGGGTGCACGGAAAAAAAGTTCTGCTTGGGGACTTTATGACCTTCTTCCCAGACTGCTTTTGTTTTTGTATGTGTGATGCTGCGAGGAGGTGGCTGGAGTGGGTAGTTAGTGCTGGGACTGAGCTTGGGTGAGGTGAGGTTGTGACCTGTCTGGAGTCAGTGGCTTTTCCCTAACCAGGAGCCTTTTCTGCTTTTATAGCCTGTATGTTTTTGGTTTGTTTGTTTGTTTTTTGTCGGTCGTGGGGCCTGAACTCTGGGCCTGGGTGCTTCCCTCAGCTCTTCAGCTCAAGACTAGTGCTCTACCACTTGAGCCATAGCACCACTTTCGGCTTTTTCTGCTTATGTGGTGCTGAGGAATCAAACCCAGGGCCTCATGCATGCAAGGCAAGTACTCTACCCTGAGCCACCTTCCCAACCTAGCTTGTATGGTTTTCATTTATTATTATTAATGAATTTTAGTGACATTCCTACAGTAGGCTGAGCTGCCAGCTTAGCTTAGGTATGGATGGAATTCCTTTGCTGCCTGTAGGGAGGGGGTCATGGCTGCCTCTCTGGGCTCACCAGGTTCTGAAGGTTGTTCCACCCTGGCCCTGTGAAAAGTTCCCTCCTTCTGGGCAGGGCAGCCTTCCTCTGGGCAGAGCCAGTTCTCACAAGTCTGAATCCTTGCCCTGTAGTAAAATGGTGGCGCAGTTGCTACTTTTGTATCCTGGGTTATCTGCCAGCTGTTATGGCGGAATGGATGCCAGTATCAAATATGGCATTCTTCGGCAGTGGTGGAGAGGAGAGAGCTGCCTTCCTTGAGTTGTTCTGTGGGAATGAGTGGGGACACTCACAGTTTCCCTTGGATTTTCGGTCCATCCCGATCTGTGCCCCACAGTGATCAGCAGGATGTAAAATTCTGCTCCTGATTATCCAGTCCGCACTGTAGGTGGGTGAAGAGATGAAGCCCTAAGTCTCTGGCACGTTTGCTTTGACTTAGTCTGGCCGGTCCTATGGCCGCTGCTGGTGGCCACGGAACCACTTGTGCTCAAATCGGTCTTCCGGTGCAACCTGTCTGAACATTTTTCAGAATCTCTGTACTATTATGACTCACTTGGTTTAATTTTCCAATAGTGAATTATTCCCTGCACTGTGAAAACTGGTTTCTTGGGGAGAACTCAGTTATAGCCCAGCTACATCTCTGCCACCTTCCTCTTGTCTCTCATGATTTTTTTTTAATTTTTATTTTTTTTATTGTGAAAATACTGTACAGAGGGGTTACAATTAGATGGGCAAGATAATGAGTACATTTCTTATCAAGCATTGTAGCCTCCTCCTTTGTTTACCCTTCCCATCCCTTCCCATCCTCCCCCATCCCCCCACCCAATCCTCCCCCCCCACCAAAGTTGTAAAGTTCGTTTTTGACATGACAACTTGTACTTCTCATTGTTGCAACGAGTCCACCTGTATCCTTATTTAAACGACTTGTTTTTCCTCTTCCCCTCCACAAATTATACCGACATCAAATACAGTGAAAGCAGGGCAAAATCATTTCTGTTCTTGATCCATTGAGGATGATTTGCTATAAAATGTGTAGTAAAACTTCTTAAAGATTTCAAAATAGTAAGAATAAACATTAAACCAAATGGCTTGCAGATACCAGGGAAATTCACTGTCCATATATCTCTGAGTGTGGTCCTAACCCTACTTTTTGGATGATTATAAAAAAAAATATGAGGAATAAAACCTGAGGAAAATGAGCTAAATATAGTTTTGATGTTGTCTCGAAATCTCTTGATGTTTGCATGATCCAGTTTAGTTTATCTCTCTTGCTTGTGATTATTATGTTTTTGTCTATTAATTTAGCCATTATTTATTAAGCACCCTTATGCAAACATGATGGACATTATAGATGTCTATGGTTAGTGAATGGGATGGACATTTGTTAGCTGAATGAATTAATGTTCCTGTCAACAAACCTAACCACATATTCTTAACTTTTATTTTTCAGAAGACAGTTCCAAATCACTTGTAGAGGGAAATAATGGAGTCTATCCTGTATTTGAACAGCAGCTTAACATTCTAGTACAGCTTTACTTATATTCAGGTTTTTCTGCTACTTCAGTCTTGCCAAGTGAATACAATGTCTGAAAGTCACTATGTACTACCCAACCAACACCTAGTATATTTAGCACAAATGTATGTTTCCCTTCTTCATGTTCTGCAATTTATCTTTCCTCATGTTTCTATTGTTCTCCTGAATATTCTGTCACCTAATTACACACAAAACATTCTTTAAAGAAAAATTATAAACAGAGTTGACTTTTATTAAACATAAGGAACATAGGGACTTTTTTGTATATTTTTTTCTTTCTTTGTTTCCTTTCATTAGCTTATCCCATCAAAGTCTAAATTTTTGTATATGTGTGCTGCTCCTGGGGTTTGAACTCAGGGATTGGACACTGTCCCTGAGCATCTTTTTTTTGCTCAAGGCTAGTGCTCTACTATAGCTTTTTGGTAGTTTGTTGGGGATAATAGTCAGATGGACTTTCCTGTTCAGTCTGGCTTTGAATAGTGTAGGCATGAGCCAATAGCATCTGGTCTATATCCAATTTTTAATTTATTTTATTTTGTCTTCTATACTTATAATAATCATGTACTATGATATATCATTATGTATCATTTGAAAATTCACTAAAATGTACATAAAAGTGAAAATATGAACTTGTTTATGCATCCATATTTTAATGCATGACACTGGTAGAAGATAAGGACAAAAGGGCTTAACTTGCCATTAAATGGTCATACCCAATTCAATATTTCTGATTGTTCATGGCTTTTCAGTTTTTCTAATTAATGTATTGCAATGTTATACATTGTTAGAGAAAAATTAGCATTTTACACTTCTCTTGTACATTCTCTCAAAATTTTTATGAAAGTAACGATGTTTATCTAATTTAAAGATCAGTTTATATTACTTTATGCAATTGTTGCTCATTTGAACCCAAATAAGTCTTTGTTATTTATATTCTTCTAATTAACAAGTATATCTTGTTTCCCTAAATATTTTGTTTCTTTTATCCTTCTACTTTATTGGCCTTAACTGAAATAAAGCTCACTTTTTTTTTTTTCCGGTTCTGGGGCTTAATCTCAGGGCCTAGGTGCTTCTTGAGCTACAATGCCACTTCTGGCTTTTTCTGTGTATATGGTACTGAGGAATCAAACCAGGGCTTCATGCATACTAGGCAAGCACTCTACCACTAAGCCACATTCCCAGGTCCATAATATTCACATTTTATCTCTATAAATTCTTATCATATTTATAAGAACTTTAGTTTCCACATGTAGAATTACAAAATCAATATTTGGCACATACATTTTATTCTCTAACTAGTAAAATAATTTTCTTTTCCCTATTTTATTTTCTTTCAGCAAGCCATGCACAAAAATAAATATATATTCCAGAAATGGATAATTAGACTTGCAGTAGAATGGCTTCATTGTAGAAATATAAAATCATATAGATACTTTGCCATCTGGTTGTGCACAAATATAAAGAAAATTCTTTCAAATGTGCAGTATGAGTTTATTATAATTTTATTATTATTCTTTTATTCTTATTTTTCCTTCATTTCAATTATCCAGATCATTATCTTGAGTGATAAGAATTATAGATATGTTGTTCAAAGAGAATTTTATTTTAGCTAGTTTTCAGAGGCTTTGTTATTTACTTTTAAATATAAAAATAAATAAATTTTTATTAGGCAGTAATTATCATTATAAAGATAATTAATAGAATATTGATTGGATAATTGAGAACATTTTTAATGTCAAAATTTCCATATTGTCTATTTCAAAAACCAAAATGACATGGATATAAAAGTGACCAATTATCTCAAACAATAAACATATCCATATATTTTACTGATGAAGTAGCTTGTTTCAAGTCAACCTCAATATTGGAGAAATGGAAGAGAGATCCATTTTTAATGTATCAAAAATCAGCCTTCTTTTCTATTGAAAAAATGTGTATAAAGATAGTATTCCTTATGTTAATATTATTTTTATAATAACATATTACATGTATTTACATGGTACAATGTAAATTTTATTTATGTCTACATTAATCAGTCATCAACAGCTTGAACTTTTACTGTGACATTTTGTCATACTCTACTAATTAGAAATACTTAATGTATTATTGTTGGAAAAATGCATCTTCTTTGGGACTGCATGGACAGTCACACATAGAAAAGGTAAAACTGGAAATAGCAGAAATTGGGAGCATTTTGCATTTTTTTGCAGTAACTATAATCTTTCTTCAGCAGTTTTTTAGCAATAAAATCCAGTTATACTATTATTACAAAAACCATTAAGTTGAAAATATCAGAAAGTATAAAATTTCACTATTAGCCCAGATACACAAACATACAATTTTAAGTTATTGACTTCTGTATACTACAGAAACATTACAAAAAAAAAGATGTTTGGAAGTATTATAAAACATAAGCATATATTGTAAGGCATGCTTAATATTCATGATTGTATTTCAGAAGCCATATTTCGGGAAGCAGCAGGAGCAATGTGTTCCTTTATGTCCTTGGGCTAAGATAGGAGATGATGAATCAGATAACTTATATTCAATACATCTCCTTTTTCAAAGAAGAATTTTGCCTCTACATAGCTATAATAGTTTAATTCTACTATATTAACAATGTATAAGATGTATTATTTTGTTCATATATACAATAGATAAAAATATGTATTTCTATATGAAGAATTTCAATTTCTTTCAAACATGAATTATAGTTTTAACGGTAATGCTTACTTTAATGCTACATCTCATAAATAAAAAACCTACAAAACAAATTTATGCATAGATAATGAAGTATCTACAGAGGGCTACAAATAAACTCTTCTGGATGCAAAAAGTAACTGTTACTAAACATAGGATAGCTTCTTTCAACTTTAGAATTCCACCACATCTGGTTTTGAATCTGAATCAGAATTTGTAATTGTTTACAGCAACATATTTTTATTGTAGAGTTGATATACAGAAAGGCTACAGTTTCATGAATCGGTAACGAGTAATAATACAATGTTTTGTGAACCATATCTCCCTCTCTAATATTTCTTGCATTTCCAGGTTTTATTTCAAAGTCTGCTTATTAGAAAGTAATTTCTGTTCTTTGAGTTGTCAGCCTTCTTTTGTGTATATATTCTTAGCTAGATATGTTTGAAAGACATTTGATATTTAAATTTATGTCTCCTTGCCATCATATGATGATATTGCTTTAATGCTGAGAATGTCTCTCTTTCTTGTTATTGTCAATAATACTGCTGTGCATGATATTTTCCTATAGTGACAGAAAATTTCTACATTTGCACTGACTGATATAATATCCACTGGTGAATTCCAAGTGGCTGTTAGATGTGTATTAACTTAAAATGAAGCCATTGTGGCTGATGACACTATATTTAATTTTCTTTAATTATTACTAAATTTAAAGAGACACAATATCTAGTGGTTCCATATGGTACAGCACAAATATTAGACTTTATTTTTACCCTCTTTGTATTAACTAACTATTGGTATACATATATTTATTTAGTAGTAAAGAGTTAAGTAAGTTAACTAGATATTTTAAGTAGGTTATTTAGATATTTCCTCTATAATTTAATAGAATGTTATATCCTTTGCATTCCTCTGGTTAAATTTTCTTCTTACTCTTGAGAGAGAAATGAGAAACAAATAAATTATGTTGATAAGACAGTGTTGGAAAATAATTTGTGTTTAAGAAAACTGTGAAACAAGCTGGGAGCCAAAAGAATTTAAATTCAAGCTACATATGCCAGTCTGATAATGCAAGGTTATGGTACAGTAACAAAATATCCTAAAATCACACTGTGATAATGCAGTTGAATTTAATGCAACTGAATGCATTTCTCCTTCATTCTACAAGTTCAACAGTTGGTCATCTTTCATTGTTAATTTTAATCTATCAGGGATCTAGTCTACTGGCATTCCCTCTTGAATTATGCTTCTGTTATCACTTTTGCCTAATTGTGAAAGCAATAGTAAGAGGGAAATTACTGTAGCTATATAATGAGGGCATAACCTAGTGCACTAACTCTAAAAGAATTTTCATTGAAGCTTTATGTCCAAAATTCCTTCACATTTCATCAACAAAGCAATATAATTAGCTCAAAGGGTCAGGAAAGTTCAAAACTTACCCATCTACTAAGAAATACACTTTTCCTGAGGCAAGCAAATGCACAAGGAGAACTCTAATTATTTGTAGGTGGACAACTTTATTATAGAGACAGCAGGTGATATGTTTTGAATAATTGTGGTGTTTTTATTAAGTAAAGAAAATAAAGGAATAGATAAGGACTACTTTATTTCACTGAGAATATGTTATTTATGATAAAAGTGTAAGAAACAATTTAGCTATAACTAATTTGATATATATATATATGTAAATAATCATTTCTCTGAGAAATTTAATTTGTGGTGAGTTCTTAATAGCAACAATTCTTATCTCATAAGCCAGTTAGTAAATCAGGCAATACAGTCATAAATAGAGTCTTATTTCAACTTTGAAGCATTTTGCAGAATATCTATTTGTCCATAGGAATTAATATCCATTGAAAGTAATCTTCCTCATTCCAATGAATTATTCATTAGCTACCCAGAGGGTCATGGAGTTACAAGTCTCCATAGTTGTCCACTTAAAAGCCATGTGTGCTCTCAGATTAAATGACATTTTTTAAACAAAAACTATATTAATGGAATGACTAACATTCAACTTCAGTAAATGACAGTAGTAATTACGGGGCTTACTTTAAAGGTTAGAAATTACTGATATATCTGATGAAATTAAAAGTGTTGTGTGTTCTGTATGTGTTTAAAGACACAGAAATTGTTGTTAAGAATAGAAGTCAGTCACTACAATGACGCACACTATCTTTACATTTCTAATGACATTGAAAAATTAACATCATCCCTTGCTAATATAAATTATTAATTAAACCAAACTTAATACAATTGTAATATATCCTAATGATGAACATTAAGTTAAGCTCCTACAAGAAAACTAAAACTAGAGCAGAAATAAGAGATTGTAGAGAATGTAAAGAAAGAAAATCTCTCTTTAAAAAGGCAAATTACATGGATAAAGGCCTATACAGGCTGATTAAGAAGGAATAAAAGGTAAAAACACAAATCACAAATACTTAGTTAACGTCTACTTAATTCTGTAGACATTAAAATAATTAAAAGAATGAAATTATATTACTTACTGGAATATGATTGGAACTATATCATGATATAAGATAAAATAAACCAGTCACACAAAGACAAATATCACTTATTTTCTCTTATTTTGGAAACTTGTAAGAGAGGGGAGAAAAAATTCTAGATGATCTGAGAGTTCAAGGCTAGATTTTGTGATTTTTTTTTAAAAAGAGAGAGAACAAAACTAAAAGAAGAAAAAAAAAGAAAGTTGGAGTGAGGGAGAGTGAAAGGCAGGGAATAAGAATTTAAAGAAGGAATGGAGCATGTGAATATCACTATATCTGTTGAAAAATCAATGATTAACATCTTCTCATAAAATATAGTAGTAGGCACTAATGGTTGTTATTAATGAAAGGTTTATACAATAATTGTACTATTTGTTTTTTTTTAATCTTTTGGGTCCGATCGTGGGGCCAGAACTCAGGGCCTGGGCACTGACCCTCAGCTCTTCAGCTCAAGGCTAGCCCTCTACCATTTGAGCCACAGCCCCACTTCCGGCTTTTTCCTTTTTGCTTATGTGGTGCTGAGGAATCGAACCCAGGACCTCATGCATGCAAGGCAAGTGCTCTACCACAGAGCCACCGTCCCAGCCCCTAATTATACTATTTGTTTACAATGTTTCAGAGGAAACACTTATTACCTCACTCTATGAGGCCAGTATTTTGATACCAGGAAATAGATAAAAAAATAATAATCCAAGAAAGGGCACCATAATCTATGCTTCTCAAATAAATAGATTCAAACTTGGTAGACTAAATCCAATGATGTACAATAACAATTGTATACAAATGCAATATATCCTGGGTACACTTGATTGTCCCAAAAAACCACACAGATAGAACTCAAGTAGAAGAAAAGATTTATTGGCAGCAGAGCTGGAAAGGCCAAGTTATCATGAGGAAAGGGAGAAAATGGCCCCATCTGGCTCTGTGGAGGCCTCTTTTATATCGGGGGGCTGGAAGTGAAAGGTGTCTCACCTACTGCTCAGGTGCTGCCATCGAGGGCAGAGATTAGGTCTGTGAGGTCGGTGTTTCCTTACATCCTCCCCCTTTTTGGTTTAATATCTACAGTACTAGGGAGGAAATATGGGCAAAGGTCTTTTCTTCTAGAGCTACTTTCTGCTGAGAGGGAGTGTTGTAGTCAATGAAGGAGAGAGGTGTGCCAGGTATTCTACATGAATTTGACAAAGGTCGTTATGGTTGTGAAAATGTTACTTGTCCAGAGCAAGGTCCTCTGTTTCTTCAACGACTGGAGGAAGACAGGGTCCAATCTTTTTTATCCATGGAGCTAGAGGTCCACTTGGCACAGACGTATGTCTGTGGCATACATCATGTGTCCACTTGGCACATGATGTTTAACGTGCAGGATGTGAATCCAATGTGGACAGCCCAGAACCTGTGCAGCTGTGGGAGTAGAGAGAGTTACTGAGTAGGGTCCCTCCCACTTAGCAGAGAGCTTGGTGGAGCTAGGTGCCCGTGGCAGGTAATTTCTTGAAAAGTACACTAGGTCCCCAGTCTTGATGGAAGGCTCGGAGGGCTTAGGTTCATCTCAGTCCACATACTTCCAGAGGAAAGTGCGCAGGTGCTGAAGGAGAGAGGACAGCATTGGTGGGGACAAAGGGGAGTCCGAGATCTGAAATATGGGAGGTAAAGGTGGGCGGTCATACTTAACTTCAAAAGGACTTAATGTTAGTTTTTGGGTTTTTTTTTGTTTTTTCAAGACCCTTAAGTGGAAAAGAGCTAAAGATAAAAGCTTTAGCCAATCTAGATGTATTTCAAGGGATAGCTTGGTCAGAATTTGCTTAAGGGAGCAGTTGGCATGTTCCACCTTTCCCAAGGACTGTGGGTGATAGGGGATGTGAAAGACGAGGAGATATTTAGAGACTTAGCCAGTAGCTGGCTCAAATTCTGGTCCATTGTCCATCTAGATGGAAGCAGGCAGGCTAAAGTGGGGAATTACTTACTGTAAGAGATGCTGAGACACAGAGGAGGCTTATGTGTTGGTGGTGGGAAATGCCTCTATCCATCCCATGAAGGTGTCCACAAGCACCAGCGACTATCTGTACCTGCGGACAGTTGGCAATGGATGAAATCAATTTGCCAATGTACTCCTAGAAGGTTACCTTGAGCCTGATATGTTGGGAAGAGAGGATGTGGCACATTGGTATTTGGATTTGCCCTATGGCATACTTCACAGATTTGTGACAGCTGCGTGAAGAATTGTGTGTCAAGCCAGGGTTAGGGGAAGGCTCTGTTTTAGGAACTCCCTTAAGGCCCCTATCTGGGGATGGAAAAGATGGTGAAGGTATTTAAGGATGTCTTGCCTAGAGGGAGGAGCAGGATTGTCTAGTATTGAGAGTGTTATTGCCCGTTGTTTTAATGATATAGCTGTTTGCTTGGCACTTTCATCGGCCAGGTTGTTTCCCTTGGTTATTACTGAGCTATCTGACCTGTGGCTCCTGCAATGAACTATGCCAGTGGCTGAGGGGAGGAATGAGGCCTTTAAAGGGTCAGTAATATAGGACCCATTTATTACTGAGGTCCCCTTCATTATTAGTAGGCCTCGTTCCTTCCAAACAGCTGCATGAGAAAGAATGTTATGGAAAGTATACTTAGAGTCTGTGTATACTGTCAGGGAATGTCCTGAGGCCAGGTGGAAGGCCCGTGTTAGGGCTACTAATTGGGCCTGTTAATTGGTAATGTGGAGAGGCAGAGGGCCAGATTCCACGAGACCAGAGATTAACACAACAGCATATCCAGCTACCCATGAGCCTTCCCAAAGAAAGGAGCTACAGTCCATGAACCAGGTAAACTGTGAGTCCTTTAATGGCCCCTCACTAATGTGGTCTCGATGAGGTAGCAGGTACTCTAGAGTCCCCACATAGGACTGTGCTGGCTAGGGCCCTGCATCCGGAATGGGTAGAAGGGTTTAATGGAGGGCAGAACTGGAAGGCTAGCATGGGGTCCTCTACCAGTGACACCTGAAAGGAGAGAATAGAGGAGAGAGTCATAGTTCAGTTTGCAACTCTTTAGAAGTTAGTAACTCAGAGAGATGATGATGGAAGAGGCTGGTTTTTCAACTCCTGTATCAGGACAGAAGAGGCAGCAAGAACGTGAAGGCAAGGAGCCCAGCCACTAGTGGTGGGGTCTAGGCATTTCGACAAATAAGCAACTGGTGCAAATGAATGTCCGATCTGTTGACCTAAAACTCCCAATGCAAAACCCTGGTTTTCAGTTGCATACAGAATGAATGGGCATGAAAGATCTGGCAGCCTGAGAGAAAGGGTTTGTAATAAGGCCCGTTGTAGTCTCCTGGAGGGAGAAATAAGAGAGGAGGGGGATAAAAAGGAGTCTTCTGTTGGCCATTTGCTGCTTCATATAAGGGGCATGTTAGAAGGGAGTAGTTAGGAAACCAAGACCTTAGATAGCCAGCTAGACCCAGGAAGGAGAGAAGCTCAGACTTAGTGGAGTGGATAGGGTAGTTAGTAATCAGTTGTTTCCAGGGGATAGGGATGGCCTTGTGTGGGAGAGTGAGTTGAACACCCAGATAAGTCACAGACTGTTGAATGATCTGTACCTTATTGGGCAAAACTCGATATCCCCAAGAGGCCAGAAAGGTAAGAAGTGTTACCGTATGGTTATAACACTATTGCTTGGTGGGATTGCAGAGGAGAATATCATCCACATATTGGATAAGGGTGGGTGGTTCTAAAGTCAGGTCTTTTTAAGTCCCTTGCTAAAGCTTGGCCAAGCAGATGGGGACTATCCCAGAACCCCTGAGGCAGCACAGTCCAGGTGAGCTGAGTCAAGGTTTGAGTGACTGGGTCAGTCCATGTAAAGGCAAAAAGGTCCCGGGAGGAGGGGGCTAAAAGGATTGTTAAAAAAAAGAGGCATCTTTTAAGTTCAATACTGAATAAAAGGCAACCATCACTGGGATTGTGGAAAACAGCATATAGGGGCTGGGTACAACAGGGTGTAGGGGGAAAACAGCAGCATTTATAAGGCGGAGGTCCTGTACCAGGAGGAATGAACTGTTAGTTTTTTTAAAAAAAACTTGTTATTTACTTTCTACTTTGAACAAATGGCTTCGCCCATATCCACCTACTTACAATCTTCCCATTGTGGTTGACCATGTCCAGGTTACCTTCTATGGCGAAGGAATCTCATGGAAATTTCTGCCTAGGTTGGCCTGGTTGCAAGATCCTCCCAGTCTTCCTCCCAAATGTTACCATGCCATTTATGAACTGAGAAGATATTTCATAAATTTTTCTTCATGGGTCAGCCTGAAACTATGATGACTCTGTTCTCAGGGGTGAACCACTGGTTCCTGGTTGAAAGATGCCCTTTTAACTCATAAAGCTGGGGGAATTCTGGAGTTTGAACGCAGGGCCTCTCACTTGCTATGCAAATGCTCTACCCACTGGAGTCATGCATCTAACTAGGCAACAAATGATTAAGGTTAATATAATTAACATGCTAGACAAAGAAGAGAGCTTATTCATCATCGTTCTTAGCAATAAATATCACACATTTTACAATTAAGACTGGGGAAAATTTATACAGATTACTTTGTAAGACTGCTATTTGACAATTTAGTAGAGGTCTTAATCAATAGGACATAATAAAAATGATTGGAAAGGAGAGCTAAAAATATCTTTAAACTTGCTGTGTAGCAATCCAAAGATTCTAGTAAAGTATGGAGGCAAACAACTTTAACGGGGTGTAGTATGCAGTATCAATATTAAAAAGACATTTTCTTCAACATAATCAGTAATAATTTCAATCTGAACTTTAAAATGCATGAAAATTTCATTCTAAGTATATATATATATATATATATGAATATATATACATACACAGGAATCATGTTTAAAAAATAACAAAAATAATAAATAAAAATAACAAATTAAAGAAAGCTAAGATTATATGACAAGGTTACTATATATTGTGTTTAGATATTGAAATACTAAAATATTTTAAGACATCAATTTTCCCAACACCATCTATGGAATCAAAGCAATTGCATTTAAAATATCAGCAACTTAAAAAAAAACATATGTATTATTGAGTAGTTCTACCAAGGGTTTTCAATTCCAGAAGTCAGTTTATGAGTACAATGCATCTTGATCAATGCTACCCCTTTCTTCATTCTCTCCCTTAATTCCCATCCTATCCCTATTCTAAAGTTGCATAGATAATTTTTTATAGAAGGTACACTGAATACAATGACCATATTTGTTCACGCTTCTTCCTTCCATTTGCATGCCCTGTCCCCCCTTGGATTCCTCCCACACACACCCCAGCCCAAACATAGCTATTTGTAAGAAAATATTTCTGGAAATATATAATATACTACCTCTTTTTAAGACATATTGAAGTTATTCAGATGACACACTTCAGTTGATTATTTTACTGTTCAACAACTTATTTGGGGGGGGTCCAGTAGTGGGGCCTGAACTCTGGGCCTGGGCACTGTCCCTCCGCTCTTCAGCTCAAGACTAGCTCTCTACCACTTGAGCCACAGTGCCACTTCCAGCCTTTTTTCTTTTTGCTCATGTGGTGCTGAGGAATCGAACCCAGAGCCTCAGGCATACAAGGCCTCTACCACTGAGCCACCCTCCCAGACCCAAAGCAACTTTTTTATAGGTATTGTCAAGGTACTTTTATATTCATATTGAAATGCAAAGTAGCTACAGGAACTGATATAATACTGAATTAGAAGGTTAAAAACTGAAAGGATTCATACTACACAATATCAAGTTGAATGTTAATTCTTCTGCAATCAACACATCATTTTCAACCTGGTGATTGTGGTTCACACTTGTAATCCTAGCTACTCAGGATGCTGAAACCTGGAAGATTGCTGTTAGAATCCAGAGTAGGGAAAAGGGCTGCCAAACTCTATCTCTAGTTAAATACCAAAACACTGAGTAAGGCATGGGTTTCCTGGTTGAGCACCAGTTGAGCAAGCAAGCTGAGTATGAAGCTCTGAGTTCAAACATAAGTATTTCCAGAAACAAAATAAGATGTCATTTTATTGCCAAAAGAATATATATGTAGATAGATAGATAGATAGATAGAGATAGATAGATAGATAGGTAGATAGATAGATAGATAGATAGATAGATAGATAGATAGATAGATAGATAGATAGATAGATAGATAGATAGATAGACACACATGTATGTATGTACATGGTTGGCCAAAACAGGGTCCAAGACTTCCAACAATAATGTGCATATAAAAAGTCAACTGATTTTGACAAAAGTACAGTGTCAATACAATTGAGACAAGATAATCTTTAAAGAAAAAAATGTTAAAACAATTAGAAATTCCTGTGTAAAACACAGATCAGATATCATACATAAAAATTAATTCAAAGAGGTCCCTAAACCTAAATGTATAATTCTGATCTACAAGAGTCTTGGGAAAATAAAAGCTTCAAGGAAATTTTTATGAACTTGGGTTCTGTCTTAAACCCAAGGAGATACACAAATATACATATGCAAAAATGTTTTATGAAAGAAAAGTTTTTAAACAAGAATAGCACAGAGGTGCATAGGCTCAAGTAAACTATGTCTATAGAAATATGGCAAAACTCCTTACTATATACAATATGCCAATTAAAATTTTTAATGTAATATCTCCTTAACAATATACCTCATTGTAATAAAAATTTTCTGCTCTACAAAAGACAATTTTAAAAAGCACAATGACAAGTCCAAATAGTGGGGAAAATATTTGTATAGTTGATACATGATTTGTGTTCCAAACCTAAAATGTCCTGAAAACTCAGCAAACAAAAAATAAAATAATGGTCATAGAACTGGACAGATATCAAAGAAAATAGATTACAAGCAAGTGAAAAAGTGAAGTAGCACACAACTATCATCCAAACACCCAAAAGACTGAGGCAGGGTGATCATATGGTTGATGCTTCTTGGTCTACACAGTATATTCTTTTAAAAATATTTATTGCTATTATAAAGGTGATGTACAGAGGAGTTACAGTTACATAAGTCAGTGAGTACCTTCTTTTTTAACAATACTACTCCTTCCCTTTTCCTGTTTTTCCTTCCCATTCCCACTCACAAGTTTTATAGATTATCTTGAATATTGTCTATTGAATATCACTGGTGCCTTTGTTCACCCTTCCTCCCTCCATTTCTGTCCCTCCCCATTCCCTCCTAAAGACAGTGAAATGAACAATAAAGACAAAAGGAAATGAAAACAAAATAGCAGCATAGGAAAAAAACCCTCTATTTCCACTTCCTGTAGTTCATTTTGATAATATTATTTTATAGAGTCAGATGCACAAAACTATTGCACCAATGTGATCCTAAGGCATTGGCACTGTCCCTCAGCAATTCAGCTCAAGGCTAGTGCTCTACCACTTGAGCCACAGTACCACTTATAGCTTTTTCTGCTTTTGTGGTGCTGAGGAATAGAATCCAGGGCCACATGCAGGCAAGGCAAGCACTCTACCACTGAGCCACCTTCTCAGCCATTTTACAGACACGTTCTAGTGACCACAAATGAGGGAAACCACACAACCTATGTTTCTTTGGGTCCAGCTTACTTCACTTAATATAATTTTTAACACGTCTTTCTAATTTGCTATGTATGGTACAATATCATTCTTTCTGATGGAAGAGTAGATTGACCCATCTTTCTATATAACCCTAAATATTAATGGACTAAATTCTCCAATCAAAATAAGAATAAAAGATTTGATCAAAAATAAGATCTACCTATTGTTTGCATTGTTTTAGGGTATTTTTGAATTAAAGCTTCCATTAATCATAATATGTCTTTTAACATATCACCTCTATGTCACATTTATTAAATCAATAAATGGTATTAATATTTGATAATAGATAAAAGAATTCAGATACAGACATTTGCACAAAATGACACACCTTTAGATATAAAGAACCATCAAGAATGTCATAAAGGTGTCAAGGTAACTTATAATAGAAAATGCCCTATGGTAAGAAGAAGAAGAAGGAGGAGGAGGGGGAGGAGAAGGAGGAGGAGGAGGAGGAGGAGGA
>NW_012267360.1:4214296-4223004 GCF_000151885.1 Dipodomys ordii
GAAGAAGAAGAAGAAGAAGAAGAAGAAGAAGAAGAAGAAGAAGAAGAAGAAGAAGAAGAAGAAAAAGAAAAAGAAGATCAGCAGCAGCAACACAGTCCTAAGCATAGGGTCTTTCTTTCTTCTACCACCCCACAAAAAAAACAAAAATAAAAATTGAACATGAAAACAAATGTACTGTTGTGCATGTAACAACATTATTAATTTAGGAGCCTACTATAGATAGAATTGTAAAAAACAAGATTAGAATTCTATTGTGTATATATACTACATTTTTCTTGATCCATTCATCCACTGAGGGATTTCTGGGTTGATTCCATAATTGGGCTATGGTAAACATTGCTGCAATGAATGATGGGTATGCTGGTAGATTTAGTGTGGCTTTGTTTGTGGTCTACTGGATTAATGCCCAGGAGTAGAATTGCTGGGTCATAGGGAAGCCTTATATTTAGTCTTTCAGGTAAACTCCATAGTGTTTTCAGAGTGGTTGAACAAGATTATATTCCCACCAACAGTGTGGTAGCATTTCCTTTTGACCAAATCCCCACCAGCATCTGTTGTTAGTTTTCTTTTTAATGCCTATTTTAACTGGGGTGAGGTGAAATCTCAATGTTTTTTGATTTGCGTTTCTTTTATGGTCAGAGATGTTGAACATTTCTTCATGTTTTTAATACCATTCTTACTTCTGATGTCTCTCTTTGAGTCTTTAGCACATTTATTAGTTGGGTTGTTGTTTCTTTGAGGTTTTATTTTTGGGTTTTTAATTTTTTTTTTTTTGTTCTGGTCGTGGGGCCTGAACTCTGGGCCTGGGCACTGTCCCTCAGCTCTTCAGCTCAAGGCTAGCACTCTACCACTTGAGCCACAGCGCCACTTCCGGCTTTTTTCTTTTTGCTAATGTGGTGCTGAGGAATCGAACCCAGGGCCTCGAGCATGCAAGGCAAGTGCTCTACCACTGAGCAACCTTCCCAGCCCATGGGGTTTTTAAATTTTTGAGCCCTAACTATACTTTTATATATGAAGCCCTTGTCTGATGCACAAAAAATCTTTCCCGTTCTGTGGACTTACTATTTATCTTCTTAGCTATGTCTTTTGCTGTGCAGAAACTCTTCACTTTGAAGCAGTCCCATTTACCCAGTCTTTCTTCGATTTGTTGATACACAGTAAAACCAAGTTTATTCTAAACAACATAGTGAAATGCTATTTCAAAAGAAAAATAAAGGTAATTGATAAATACTGAATATAATTTGAAATGAGGAAGATAATTTTAATAATAATGAAATACTACTGCATACTTATTAGAATGGTAAAATGGGAAAAAAAGAATCTATGAATAGAACCCATTAAAAGACATATGGAAAATGGGATTCCTTTCCAGTTTGCTCTGCTCACGGAAGCAAACACACACTTTGGAAGAGAGTCTGAAAATTTCTTACACATTGAATAGCAGTCATACTATGTAAATTAGCAACCAAATTCTTCAATATTTACCTAGCATTTACATTTTGTGTACACCAAAACCTATGAAGGCTTGTGGCAAACTTAATTTAAAATCTTCACGATTAGAAAGAAATTAGGTTGTCTTTCCAAAGGTATTTGGCATAAGGTGGTTCATGCCTGTAATCCTAGCTATTCAGGAGGCTGAGAACTGAGGATCACCATTCAAAGCCAGCCTTGTCAGGGAAGTCTTTGAAACACTTATCTCCAATTTACCACTCAAAATCTAGATGTGATGTGTGGCACAAAGTTGTAGAGTGCTAGCCTTGAACTGAAAAACTGAGAGACAGTGCCCAGGCCCAGAGTTCAAGCCCTACAACCAACCAAAATAAAAGTAATTAGATATAGTAAGGGATAAATATAAAATGGAATATTTGGATTCTCCAGAATAAATTATTCTGTAAAGCAAAGGCAGCTGCATATCAAAATTGCATAATAACAACTTTAAAAAGATGTTTTGAAAGACTATACTTATGATTTTATGAATTATAAAAATACTTATATGATTCCTTTTATATGGTATCTTGAGTAAGAAAAGTTTACTAAGTCAAGGAAAGTAAATGAGAAGGATTGGAATGGGGCTAGATAGGAATTGAACAGGTAAGTAATTTAAAACATATTTTTCTGTGAAACAAGTCATATTTACTTACAGACCTTCCTTGGCTTATTCTATATTGTTCATTTTGAGTGTTTGCACAGGTATTAAGATAAAAATTCAGCTCTACATCACACAACCTGTTTGCAAACAATTTCTTTTTACAGAACTGTATTTTTACATGAGACTTTTTCCCTCTTAACTATTATTCCCTTACTGAAATGACAAAAGTAGATTGCATTTAATTAGCTTTCTTCAACACACAAATGAAAAATTGTTTTTCTTGAGACTAACTAGTTCTAATTATTCTCTTTCTTTATTCTTGTCAGTATTCACTTGGATTTCAGAGAATTTTAGTCTATTTTCTCAGTCTCTGTGAATTCAGCAACTATTGGCTGAATAATTCATTAATTGCAAGAACGAATGATCTTATTATCATCTACACTTCTCTTACCAATCTGCTTCAGAGAAATTTACTCTCTTATGTAGTAAATGAAAAATGAGGGTTTGGAACTACATTAACCAGATAGGCATGTCCACATTAAAAATGTATATGTAATTTCATCAAAGTTGTGTATATTTTTTATTGTATAATACCTCTTATTGAAAATTATTCACTTTTTTACCTCCAGTTAAATTATAATTTTCTATATAGCTTGCATTTTTCATTTATTGACTACTTTTAATTGGCATATTAATTGAACAAATTTAGAAGTTCCATTGTGACACTTCTATATATGATTATAATATAGTTTTATTATATTGATTAATTTGACTGGTCTTTATTACTGTTCTTTTTTCCCTTGCTTTTCTTTTTCTGTTTCTCTTTTGTTATGTTTTTGGTTTTAATCTGAGAAGAGAACTCCAACTCACTACCCGATGTTTTCATTCTTTGGCTAGCACTCTGTACCAACTGAGCCAGGCTTCCAACCCTTTATCATTTGTCTCTTCTTAAAAAAATCAATAATTATTATAAATGTAATATACAGATGGGTTACAGTTACATAAGTTAAAGATTACACTTCCTTTGGACAATGTCATCCCTTCCTTAGCTCTCTCCCATTTTTTTCTCTTTGTTTCCCACTCAAAAGTCAGATAGCTCATTTTCCACACAGTATCCAGTTAGTACCATTTCTAATTTGTTCACCCTTTGGCCCTCCATTTTTGTGACCACTTTACCCTCCCAAAGACAGATAAACAAACAAAAAGGCAAAGAAAACAAAAACAGCAACAAAGAAAAACAACACCTCTTATTTTCATTTCTTGGAGTTCATTTTGATAAATGCTATTTCATATGATCAGATGAACATAGTTATTGTGCCTTTATGCTCCTCTTCTAAAAAATTACCTTTTATGTGTGAATATCTAAAGAACTACATAATTTATCATATCCCAGTGTATGTTTACTTGTAGATTTATAAGCACATTCCAGCTACCAAAAATAAGGAAACCATGCAACTTATATTTCCTGTGTATGGCCTACTTTTCTTAATATACTATTTTCCAAGTCTTTACATTCTCTTATAAATATCATTCTTTCTGATGGATAAGTAGAATTCCATGGTGTGCATATACCACATTTTCTTGATCCATTCATTCATTGAAGGACATCTGGTCTGATTCTATATGTTTGTTGGCTATGTGAAATAATGCTGCAGTGAACATCGGTGTAATGGTAACTTTATTGTGGCCTTGTTTGTGCCATATTGGATAAATGCCCAGGAGTGGAATTGCTGGATCATAAGGAAGCTCTATGTTTAGTTTTTTGAGGAACCTCTCTACTGTTTTCCAGAGTGGTTGAACAAGTTTACATTCAGTGTAGCTCCTTTTTGGCTGCATCCCTTCCAGCATTTGTTGTTGTTAGTGTTCTTTATAATGGCCCTTCTCACTGGGGAGATTTAAAATTTCTTTTCCAGAAATGTTGAAAATTTCTTAATGTTTCTATTGTGTTGCTGTCTCTTTGAAAAAAAAACAATTTGGGGAATTTAATATTTTGAATTCTAAGTATATTTTGGCTATTAGGCCCTTGTGTTGTGTATGCTGGTAAAAAATCTTTTCCCATTTGTGGGCTTTCTACTTAGCTTGTTCCCTATGTCTTTTGCCATGCTGAAACTTTGTAAATTCATGCAATTTCATTTATGCAGTCTTTCTTTGATTTATTGTCATTCTGATCCTTACTTACAAAGTTTCAACCTGTGCCTAGGAACCCTGGTGTTTCTTCTACTCCTTCCTTTAACTTTATAGTTGATATTTCAGTAAATACTCAAAAATACATTAAATGATATTTATATATGAGTACCATGTTATGTATTTATATAGGTATAGAGATTACATTAATTTGTTATAAAATTTTTATTGTTTTGAAATAGTTGTACAAAGAAGGAGGCATTTAACAAAGTGTTTTATGAATACAACACATCTTAATCAGTGTCACCCTTCAACATTCTCTTCTCCCTTTGACCCATTCTTTCCCTTCCCTTTCTTAATTTTGTGGTATATACAAAGAAGTCTTGACTGCATTCTCTCCCCATTCAATGTCTACATTTATCCCCTTGGTCTCACACTGTCTTGCAGATGTATCCATTTTCTGGTGTTGATTTTGGTGGACTTTGACCAAGACTTTCTGAAAGACTGTATTATTTTAACTCTTCTTAGAGTCTATTATACATCAGTTAATTCATGTGTAACCACCAGCATATTGCCCAGCATGTTTACTAATAGATCTATAGGTACAGTCTATTTACCACAAATGAGAGAAACCATGCAGATTTGGCTTACTTCACTTGATGTAATTTTTCCACCTCTTTCCATTTCCTTTCAAATGCTACAGTATCTTTTTATTTTTGTTGGTCGTGGAGCTTGAACTCTGAGCCTGGGCACTGTCCCTCAGCTCTTCAGCTCAAGGCTAGCACTCTACCACTTGAGTACGGCATCATTTCTGTCTTTTTATTCTTATGTGGTGTTGAGAAATCGAACCCAGGGCCTCATGCACACAGGCAAGCACTCTACCACTGAGCCATCTTCCCAGCCTTACAATATCATTTTTTCTAATGGATGAATAAAGTTTCATTGTGTATATATACTATATTTTCTTGAATTCATCCACTGCAGAGCATCTGGTTTGACTCTATATTTTGTCTATGGTAACTAGTGCTGCAATTAACATAGTTGTGCTGGTAGCTTTACTGTAACCTTATTTGTGTTCTATTGGATAAATGCCAGGAGTGGAATTGCTGGGTCATAGGGTACTTCTAAGTTTAGTTTTTTTGAAGCTCTTTTATACTGCTTTCCAGAATGTGTGATCAAATTCCCTTCCCAAAGGTTTATTTTAATTCCCTTTGGTCACATCCTCACCTGCATTTACTCTGTTTACTTGATTATTTGCACTGACAATTACATGGGTTTGAATATAAGAAAACATACTGACAAACCGTTTCTTTTAATTAACTTTTCTAATTGGTGTTTAAATATCTGTGCACACATTTCACTTTGTGTGTGTGTGTGTGTGTGTGTGTGTGTGTGCCAATCCTGGGGCTTTAAATCAAGGTTTTGACACTGTCCCTGGCTTTTTGTGCTCAAGGGTGGCACTCTTACCTTTGTGCCACAGCACTTCCACTTTTTGCTGGTTAATTGGTGATAAGAAGTGTTATCACAGGTTTTCCTGCCCATGCTGATGTATAATCATAATCCTCAGATCTTAAGACTCTTTAGTAACTGGACCATAGATTGGAGCCTCCCACACCAGCCAGTTTCCACATTTATAACAAAATGGAGTCTTTCAGACGTTTGCCAAGATGAATTGCTAAATTTTATTAAAATTCTGCCAATGATAATGAGTTGGAAATTACTCATTGACTTTCCTAACAATAAATTTGACATTGTTCAATTCAAAGTTCCTCAAATTATTCACACATATTACTGGCTTTTAAAACTGAAACTTTTCTGCAAATACCTATAAAGAAAGAAATAAGAAAAAGCAGTTGAAGATATAAATCTGAAAACAAAAATGCTGCATTTGTATTGCTCTTCTTTCCCATTTGTCTGTTTTAAGGTTATATTATATATATATATATATATATATATATACACACACACATATATACAGTTATATGTATATAAATATTTATGCATATATATATATATATACAAATAGCTACATTGACATACATCGATATCTCTATATTGCTGTAAGGTTTTCTCTAAACAAGATTTTACCAAAAATTAACAAAAGCCCTAACACTGAACTACTATATAACAAACTTCACAGCTTTCAAATCTTCAAAAATGCAAAAAATCTTCAAAACCCATCTATTTTTCATATTTTTTATTATTTTTTTAATTGAAAAAATACCATACAGAGGGGTTACAATTACATGAGCAAGGTAATGAGTACATTTCTTATCAAGCATTGTTGCCTCCTCCTTTTTTTCCCCTTCCCATCCCTTCCATCCCACCTCCCCCAACAAGTTGTAAAGTTCCTTTTTTAACATAACATCTTGTACATCTCATTATTGTTTAAATAGGGATACAGGTGGATCCATTGCAACAATGAGATGTACAAGATTGTTTTTGTGTTTTTTATTAAATAAACTAGTAATTCTCAAGTAAGTCATGTTCTCCAGGGCAGATTTAGAAATCTAGATACATCTTGCTTTGTCCCAAGTGGATGGGAGCTAATGTCATATATCATGTTGAAGCCAAAGGCCTATAAACATCCAAATATAAACTGAACTGTTGCCAAAATAAAAAGAAACTCCTGGTCATTGTCTATAGTGCTAGCATGGAGAAAAAATAAAAAAAAATGGTTCTTTTGTCAAATTCCCTTCTGTTTGTGATGGGTGCTATATCATTTGTTCATGATTTTATTTCTGATAACCAGAGTGGTCTATGGTAGTCCTTGGGAGGTCTACTATAGTATTAAACAAAGAGAAGAAACCTTTCTTTCCTAGGAGGAAGAGGAAAATGAATGCTTATGGAAATTACTGTTAGATGCAGTGATTTTTAAAGTTGGTATATATCTTAACTTGCAAAACAGCCTCTTGTGTGCTGGTACTCTGTAGACACAATGAGAAATTTTGAAACCAGAAGCATGATATTTGTCTTCCAGAACTAATTTGCCCTTTTAATCCAAACAAATGGAATTTTTTCAGGAGTAATTCCTTCTAAGTATAAAGTTATGGCTTTCTGTTCCTCTCCTAAGAATATCTTCATTTGGTCTCAACATAAGTTATTATGTCCCAGTGTATTTTAGATATAGCTTTTGCATATGAGAGGAAACACCACTGTTTTTCTCTCTTGAGACTGGCTTAATATGAGGTTTTAAGTTGCAAAAAGAAACGAAGAAAAACTGCCAATAAGTATATCTTTCAGTGACTTATTGTCATTTAGCTTCAGTTACTTTTCAAGTTGTCCCACTATTGAAAAATAGAGATAACTTTATTTTCTCAAACTCGTTTTTTAGGACAAATTATTTTCATTATCTCAGATACAAAAATTGTATTAATTTGCTAGATAGGTCTTGAAATGAGCAATTTTCTTGTCCAGGTAACTACATTTCATGATTTTATCAAGTTTTGTATAATAGCTTTGTAACACTACATATTTAAAAATCAAAACCTAATTGGTTGAGATTCCAAGATGGCAACCAACCAGTAGGGAAACACCACAACTCTCTCCAACTAAACAGAGAATTCGGGTTCCAACACACAGCTCCCCAAAAAGAGCAACAACAGCAAAAATGCGAACAACCAGAGAGATTTAGGAAATGAAAAAAGTAAAAGAAGAAACCTCATACCTTACACAAAGATGGAAAGAAAAAAAAAACCCTTGCCAGCAGTCTAGTCGACTATGCTCTGCCAAGCCACCCAACCTGCCCCAGCCGAAGACCTCAGAACCACACACAGATGGTAGAGCCCAAATGCAGAAACCTCCCATTGCATAAGACTTGGACAGTTTAGACAGAGACAGAGATCATAGGCAAGATATCATGAAACCAGACCCAGAGAGCATGTTGGAGATCAGCAACCAGCCAACTACAGTGATCTGCCATAGCACCACTGGACAGCCCTTAACCAGTTCCAGATCAGTGAGTACCCTATGGGGGATATCACCTCCAACCGGAACTGTTATGTAACTGCATAATTGCTCCAGCAGTGCTACCTCTGTGCCCTGGGTGGGAGATCCAGTAGCCTCCCGACACTGGTCCCTGGCTAAGTGGTGCTGGGAATTACATGCAACTGGAGGAGTTGGCCCCAAACTGCTGGGAAATGACAAACAAGTGTACCCAAACCAGGATCCTCAGCTGCCTAGGCCATTGGACCCTGACCGGTATAACAAAACATGTGTGTGCTCCAGCAGCAACCTAGAAAATAATTCCAGTGAGAGCGAAGAAGAAATGGAAAACAAAAGATTAAATAAAGAAATCATAGCAGAATTGGACAAGTGATTAAAAAAAAGAGAGTTAACAAGAGCAATTTCAAGAGTATGAAGAAGCAATATCAATGGAATTCCAAGACCTATAAAAAGAGATTCAGTCAACAATTGACAAAGTACTTACCTCCTTTCTTTCTTTCTTTCTTTCTTTCTTTCTTTCTTTCTTTCTTTCTTTCTTCCTTCCTTCCTT
>NW_012267360.1:4223054-4226466 GCF_000151885.1 Dipodomys ordii
CTTTCTTTCTTTCTTCCTTCCTTCCTTTCTTTCTTTCTTTCTTTCTTTCTTTCTTTCTTTCTTTCTTTCTTTCTTTCTTTCTTTCTTTCTTTCTTTTTGTCAGTCGTGGGGCTTGAACTCTGATTCTGGGAGCTGTCCCTCAGCTCTTCAGCTCAAGAGTGCTCTACCACTTGAGCCATAGCACCTCTTCCAGTTTTCTGAGTGGTTTATTAGCGGTAAGAGTCGCAGGGCTTTTCCTGCCGGGGCTGGCTTTGAACCATGATCCTCAGATCTCAGCTTCCTGAGTAGCTAGGATTACAGACGTGAGCCACCCACACCGGCAGTACATACCTCCTTAAATGATGAAATTAACACTTTGAAAACCATAATTAGATCAATTTCTGCAATGCAACCCACAATGGAGCCACAGGTAGCAAAATGAATGAGATTGAAAATAGAATATTAGACGTTGAAAATAGAGGAGCTGGAGACAAAAGTCATAGATATGGGGAAAAAAACTCTCAGAAATTACCAAAGGGAAGTCCAAGAACTGGCAGACAATTCCAAGAAATCTAATCTTTGTATAATTGGGGTTGATGAAGGAGAGGAATACCAGAATGGAGGGATGCAACACTTATTCAATAAGATCATTATAGAAAGTTTACCCAATCTCAAAAGAGAAAAACCTCACCCATATAACAGAAGCATACAGAACACTTAGAAGACAAGATCCTAGAAGAAACACTTCTAGAGACATTGTAGTAAAGACACTAGATATGAATTGCTAAGAGCTGATTTTTAAAAGCTGCAAAATCTAAGAAGGAGCTATACTACAATAGAAAGAAAATTAGAATCATTGTGGACCTCTCCATACAAACCTACAATGCAAGACAGCCTGGGAAAGTACCATCTGAGCCCTGAAAACCAATAACTGCCAACCTAGACTGGTATATCCAGTGACACTAGTATTCACATTCGATGTAGAAACTAAATATTTTTATAATAAATAAAAATTTAGAAATCTATGAAGAAGTCAACACTACTAAAAAGTAATAAAAGGAAAAAAATAAGGGAACCACATTAGACAGAAACATAATTCAGAGTTCACTTTACTAATATCAAATGTCCTTCTTCGTTTTTTCTAATTGTAATTTGAAATATGTTTTATCTGATGTTAGTATTACTACTCTAGCCTGGTTATGAGGGCCATTTGCTTGGAAGACTATTCCAGACTTTCACTTGAGTAGTTAATATTTGAAAGCTTAAAGGCCATAGTTAATGAAAGACAGGGAAACACAGAGGAATTGTTGCAGATTAGGTTAACTAAGTAGACAGGATAACTAAGCAGACTAGATTATATTTTGTGATGGAAATAGAATATTAGTAAAGATCTGAGTGAGTTCTAATAAAGCCAATGAACTAAAGAAGTTTAGTTTAAAGTATTACATCTCTTGTTAATTATGCTAAATTTCTGTGGGTTTTTAGAGTTAGGGGATGCTGATAAATGACAAGTAGCTCTTTGAACTATTTTTGTAATTATTCTAAGACTCTAAAATTATCTCAAAATATGAAGTCAAAGAACTGTGTTTCCCCAATGTCCCTTAAGTAGACTATAGGAAACTTTAACAGTTGGAGAGGACACAAACATGTCAAAAATTTGAAATGTACTATGATATTGAAATTAGTTATCATGATCCTTACAGAAATCTTTTTAATCTATTATTGTACATTTTTCAAAGTATACCTATGTCTCAAACTTGGAACGGGTCAGTGAGTGGTCACTGCCTTTGTGTCTTGGCAGATACTTATTTAGTATATAGGCAGAATTTATCACAGCAAGTATACCTTCATATTGTTGATGTTTTTCAACTTGTATATATTAAATCTGCATTTTTTAAATTTTTTGTGTTATCGCATACACTCTTCTCATAACCATATATTAATAGCTTCAGAGATTTGTAGGGGTATAAAATTTGAGAGAAATATTAATGAATTAGCGCAGAATTGCTAACACTAATGTAAACTAAGAAAATTAATTCATTAAAAAGAAAGATTGCAAGAAATATGTACTATTGAAAAGTTGAGTTTTAGTGATTTGTTGCATTAGTATGTTGTCTGAGATGAAACTCTATAAAGAATAGCTGCAAGAATTATGATTATTTTTTTTTTGTCAGTTGTGTGGCTTGAGCTCTAGGCCTGAGCACTATCCCTGAGCTCTTCAGCTCAAGACTACCACTCTATCACCTGAGCCACAGCATCACTTCTGGCTTTCTAAATGGTTTATTGGAGATAGAAGTCTTACGGACTTTCCTGCCTGGGCTTCCTTTGAACCATGATCCTCAGATCTCAGCCTCCTGAGTAGCTAGGACTACAGGCGTGAACCACCAGCACCTGGCTATAATGTTTTCTTTAATGACATTTCCACATAATATTCCAGGACATATTTAATAAACTGAGGGTATAGATTTAGAAAAATTACTATTACAGAATTTGTGTCCAGAAACCTAGACGAACTACTAAAGGTTATGTAATTTGGAAAATAATAAAATATTAAAAGCCTTAGAAAAACCTAATTAGTTATGATTCTAACATAAAATATCAAAGAAGTTAAAAGCTATGCGAACCATCCGTTAAAATTCCTCTATTTTGCATGTACTGTTGGTATATATGTATTACTATTTTATTGCAAAAATAGTGTACAGCGTGGTTACAGTTACCTGAGTAAGATAATGAGTATATTTCCTATTTAGCATTGATGCCTCCTCCATTGTTTTTTTTCCCTACCATCCCTTCCTTCCCCACCTCCGCAACTACTCTCCCCAATCCCCCATTGAAGTGGTAAAGTTCATTTTCAACAAAATATCTTGTACATCTCATTGTTACAATGGGTAAACCTGTATTCCTATTTATCATTTTGATGTTTCCGTTCCACTCCTCAAATTAGAAAAATGTATATACAAGATACAGAGCACCAAAATCAAATACAGAGAAAACAGGGATTATACCGTGGGGGAGGAAGGTACCAAAGAAACAACAAAAAAAAATCACATAGTACATTATAAATACATTAAAAACAATAGCAAGAAAGAAAAAAAACACATTTGTGTTCCTATCTCACGCTCATTTGACTTAACATCGTCTTATATGGTCATATGTACATAGTTTTTGAACTATTCTGCTTGTCCTAAACTTATACTAGTTATTGCAAATAAGGGAAAACATGGGACCTATGTTTTTTTGGGCCTGGCTTACTTGACTTAATATAAATTTTTCCTAGTCTTTCCATTTCCTAACGAATGGGGCAATGCCATTGTTTCTGATGAAGGCATAGAATTCCATTGTGTGTGTGTGTGTGTGTGTGTGTATATATATATATATATATATACCACATTTTCTTAATGTTTTCTGTATGCCAACAATGAGAAAAGTGTGG
>NW_012267360.1:4228836-4274605 GCF_000151885.1 Dipodomys ordii
GGCCTTGTTTGTGATCATTTGGGTAAATGACCAAAAGTGGGATTTCTGGGTCATAGGGGAGCTCTGTATGGAGCTCTGTATGGAGCAAGGTAACAAATACATTTCTTATCAAGCATTGTTTCCTCCTCCTTTGTTTTTCCCCTACCATCCCTTCCCTTTTGAAGAACCTCCATACTACTTTCTAAAGTGGTTGAATGAGTTTACACTCCCACCATTAACGCAGTATGTTTCCCTTTTGGCCAGCTCTCCTCCAGCATCTGTTATTATTAGATTTCTTGATTATAGCCATTGTGACTGGGTAAGGTGGACTCTCAACGTTGTTTTGATTTGCATTTCTTATATGGCTGGAGAAGTTGAGCATTTATTCATGACTTCACAGCTTTTGAGTTCTCTCTCTCTCTCTCTCTCTCTCTCTCTCTCTCACACACACACACACACATACACACACATACACACACGTTTTATTTTTTGTCTACCTCAAGGAAACAAAGCATTGGGCAGAGGAAGTCCACCCCCAATTGTTGTAATAGACATAAAAACTGGTTTGAATAAGAAAATATGCTGTTAAAACAACCTGCAAACATAACTTTTAAAGACACATTTTCAAAAGCAACAATAATATAAATTATATGCCTAAATAAGAAACTCAAGAAAGCACAGAACTGTAGTAAGTAGAATCATACTTGGATAACTAAGAAATATTTCATGTTAATTGACAGAAAATGAAGTTTATAAAGTTAATATTTACTTTGAAATTTGTGAAAGAATTCATTATGCTTTTTTTTGGGGGGGGTGGAAGGGTCCGGTTGTGGGGCCTGAACTCTGGGCCTGGGTGCTGTCCCTCAGCTTTTCAGGTCAAGGCTAGTGCTCTACCACTTGAGCCACAGCGCCACTTCTGGCTTTTTTCTTTTTGCTTATGTGCTGCTGAGGAATCTAAACCAGGGCCTCATGCATGCAAGGCAAGCGCTCTACCACTGAGCCACCTTCCCAGCCCCCATTATGCTTTTATTTCTTTAAGATTTTATATTGAAGCTGGGCATCAGTGGCTCTTGCCTGTAATCGTAGCTACTCAGGAGGCTGAGATCTGAGGATCACAGTTCAAAGCTTGCCTGGGCAGGAAAGTCCATGAGACTCTTATCTTCAATAAGCCACTCAGAAAACCAGAAGTGGTGCTGTGGCTCAAGTGTAGAGCACTGGCCTTGAGCTGAAGAGCTCAGGGGATGGCATCCAGTCCCAGAGTTCAAGGGCCACGACTGACCAAAAATAAAAAGATTTCCACTCTAAAAATCTGATCAGAGATTCTTGCTTGACAATGTTTCCTTTGTCTTATATAACTTTTGCAAATAATTATATTATTGTTAATATTGAGGTGATGTACTAAGATATTACAATTATATTAGTCAGGTAATAAGTTCATTTCCTTTTTTTTTTAGTCGGTAGTGGAGCTTGAACTCCGGGCCTGGGCACTGTCTCTGAGCTCTTCAGCACAAGGCTAGTGCTCTACCACTTTAAGCCACAGTGCCACTTCCAGTTTTCTTGTGGTTAATTCGAGGTAATAGTCTCAAGAACTTTCCTGCCCTGGCTGGCTTTGTATGGCGATCCTCAGATCTCAGTCTCTTGAATAGTTAGGATTACTGGTGTGTGACACCAGTGCCCGGCTTATATTTCCTTTTGTACATTGTCTTCTGTTCACTCACTCTCTAAGAACACTTTAATGGTAATCTTAATATATGTAATGGAATATGATTCTAAAACATATATGCTAAATAAAACTCCAAGTTATTCAAGGAGATTTTTAACAAGACAAGTGAGAATTGCTCTGCTTTATATATTTTGAACTTTTATTCATTATTAATTTTTGTTTTAAAATTTGAGATGGCATACATATGTATGTTGATGAAGATAATCATTGCACTATTTCCAGAAATACACACAATGTACTTGGAACTATTTCACCTCATTCACCATTCTGTGATTCCTCCCCTCCATTTTCTCCCTTTTACACTTATGGTCCATTATCAACACCACCATCATCATTAACTTTATGATCATTATTTTAGGTCAAAACTCCACAATGAACAAAACTACATGGGATGTTTGGATTTTTGAGATATGCATTATCGAGACAATGTTGTGTTATTGAATCAGCTATTAAACTGATGGAAGAAATAGGATTAATATCCTAAAGCAGGCCTACCTATGTGGAAACTGTAGTCCATGGGCAGAGAGACTACATGAAATCAATTGGAAAATAAAGCCTGTTCCATAAGTCATATAAAAATTCAGTGATTTCATTCTTTTCTTTTTTGGGGGGGAGTCCAGTCGTGGGGCCTGACCTCTGGTCCTGGGCACTGTCCCTCAGCTCTTCAGCTCAAGGCTAGTGCTCTACCACTTGAGCCACAGCGTCACTTCTGGCTTTTTTCTTTTTGCTTATGTGGTGATGAGGAATCAAACCCAGGGCCTCATGCATGCAAGGCAAGCACTCTACCACTGAGCCACCTTCCCAGCCCTTCAGGGATTTATTTCTAAGTAACTGAAAGAAAATCTTTATCTGAAGTAGAATTTGTGCAATATCTTTTACTACCTGGAATATATAAGCTTTCATGGTACAAGTTCCAAAGGTGTTGACTGTAAAATAAATGAAAGATATTTATTCAGCTAAAGACCTCCTCAGAATAAGTGAAAAAATAACATCAGAAATTATATTTGTCATAATCAGAATTGATGCCAGATTGGTTTTCAAGAAGTTAGTCACAAATAAATAAGAAGTTTTCTAAGAGGTAAAATGATTAATAGAAAGGAGAAAACAGCAATAAGTTGAGATTGAACAACATCAATCTCTGAAATTTTAAATTAAGTCAGTGAAGAGTTACAATTTTTCACCCATTATCTGAAAAAGTTCTATATGATTCTATTTTTTAGGTTAAGCTAAATATGTTTTTTTGTTTGTTTTGTTTGTGTGTAATTATGTGTGTGTGTGAAAGTATAACCTTGTGTGACTTCCTTGGATAGAAAATGGTAGTGGTTGATGAAGTTGATGCTTCATATAGATTGTGAGTGTAATTTACTGAGAATTTTAGCAGCTCACATTTTACTATTTTTCAGAAATTCTACCATTAAAATATTTTAAAAAGCAAGAAAGTTTAGGTAAAAAACAACAAGAAATTCTCTATTTTAATTTTCATTCTAACAGTGACTAATGGAGGAACGTGAATAACTTTCTAAACTAAACTTTTCCAAAAATCAGCACACACACACTTTATGTTTTCTTTCTGTTAACCCAGGTATCCTTAATATTCCCAACTTGACTAGGCTTCAGTTTTCATTTAGCTATCTTTATATTTTAGTAGCAGTTACTTTATACTATTTGCACCTGTAAATTCTTAATCTGTTCTTTTGAGATACAAATCTTTCTCCCAGACTCCTATCAGCTTTTCAGCTTAGGAATGCTTCTTTGAAAGATCCAGTAGTTATCTTTGAAGTTCAATCATCTGGAAAGAAACCCATAATATTCAAGTTTCTCTGGGTAGATAGAATCCTGACCTCAATAAGTGCCCACTGGGAAACTCAAAATGGCCAAGCACATTGAAAAATTTCCTTCCTAATGTTCTCAAATATGTCTTAACTAGGTCAACCCAGTGCTTAAAAACAAACAAAAATGTGTCTAGTCTTTTGTTTCAGGGGAGTTGAATTTGTTTTGTTGACACCTTGACAATATTTTAAATATTTATAGCAATATTATTTGAAAAATCTTTTTTAACAGCTTAGCTTTGGTGAACTCTCCTTCTGACACCTTCAATTACACTAGCCACTTGTGAATATCCATTACTGAAGCTCTGAGTTAGATGATTTTTTTCCTGTAAATTATTGTGAACATGGTGAGAACTTTTGTTTTTCATGGTCTAGCAAAATCACATTTTTATTACATATTAATAATGTAAACAAGAATTCATAAAGATAAAGCCACATAGGAATCAGGATCTAGCCACATATTGGCCATGACATGCTACTTTACTTTCCTCAAACCATATGTGTGACTTTTCTGTGACCTCTGTGAGTTCATGAACCACGAGTATGCAACAGCCATCTACTATCTAATCCTTAAACTGAAGAGAAGGCATAGTTTTCATAATGGAGTTTTTAGCTATTGTTGACAAAGAGATTCAATATTGGATCAGATTCTATTAATTATATATCCATGCTATAGTATTCTCATTTATTGTAATGAGTATTTCTGTAAACTGGAAAATAAATTGTGATATCCTCTTAGTTGCGGAAGATAGTTCATGTAACTTTAATGTTCTATTTAAAGAGATAGATGATTGATTATTATTCTTATTTCTTCAGCTTTGTTATTAAAAAGTGGCAAATGAATATCTGTTGAATAATAATGAAGTCTATAAAAATAATGTTATAAAACTACTTAGTGCATTCAAGAAATTTCTTAGCCAGGCAATGGTGGATATTGCCTGTCATCTTAGGGACTCAGGAGGCTGAGATCTGTGGATTGTGCTTCAGAGCCAGTTGGCACTGGGTAGTCCATGAGACTCTTATCTCCGATTACCCTCCAGGACACTGGAAGTAGTGCTGTGGCTCAAAGTGGTAGAGTGCTAGCCTTGAGCAAAAGAACTCAGGGACGCTTTCCAGTTCAAGACCAACAACTGGCAAAAAAAATTATTTACTCATCAATTTATTCAACAAATAAAAGAATAAGCACTTTGTTCCTGGCAGAAACCATTCTCACACCTGAAGAGAATGAGGTAAGCAAAAATAATAGATTAATAAAAATCCTTACCCCCTTAAACCTCACATTATATTATCAGTAAATAGATTAAAAATAAAAATATGACATGTAGCTCTGAATACATAATATATGTCTTAGTATGAACATTTAAAAAAATAGAACACTTTACTGAATATAAGTGAATTAACATTCTTTCAGAATGTATTCTTTTATGTACTATATTATCTTTTCTCCTATTCTAGAATTTTTTAACTGTTTTGAGATACTAGGGATGAAATTCAGGGCCTGGGGATCTCTTCCCTTTGCTACTTGACTGGCACTCTACCACTTAATTCAAACCTTCAGCCTCATTTTTTGCTAGTTAATTTGGAAATAATATAAACTTTTCTTCATGGTCTGGCCTCAACTGCAATCCCCAGAACTCATTTTTTTAAGTAGTTAGGATTAGAGGTGTGGTTTGAGCCAATAATGTCTGATTCTTTTATAAATTATTATTTTACACAACAATGTGTTTCCTTATGACATTATTATAAATGTACACAGTATACTAGAATTTATTATAGGTAGAGTCAATGGGTCAGTAAGCTACATTTGCAGGTTGATTTTCAATTGTGCCTTGCACTCACAAATTTGAGCAGATTTACCCTTCCTAGAGATTGAGAACATTAAACACATAAGACTTCAAATTGAAAGAAACTTCCTTTTCCAAGTCTAAAATGGAGTGGATGGCAGACAAATTTCTCTCTGAATTTTTATGTGGAAGGAGCTTCAAAGATTATTTAGCTCAGTTCCCATTTGTAGAGATCAAGAGTTAACTCTCAAAGAAATTACTTCTAGAAACAGAACAAATCCTGCTTTTCCAACAGACAGCTCAGTATTTATCCCCTGTCCAATTATATCGCATTGCTTATTTGCTGTATTTTCTGAACAACTCTGCTGAATAACAAAACATAAACAAGTAGTACATGACACAAAAATTCAGAAAGCAATGCAGTCAGAATAAGCTTGCTTTTCAGCATAGAACAACGAATGTGAAATAAAATGTGTTTATTTTACTCTGGTTTTCCCTTTGGTTTCAAAGCTTCAAAGCAAGAATTTAAAACATTCTATCCAATTACCCATGCATATGCACTTGTTATTTTATTTTAGTCATGTCATCACCTAAAGTTAGAGAATAAAGTTACCTTTTGTAATATGTGTGTGTGTGTGTGTGTCTGTGTGCAATTTAACAAAATTATATGCAACATGCTAGTGAGGGTGAAAATAAAAGTGAAATGATTACTGATACAATGAAATATAAAATTTATCAGATAGGTGTAGTGATTAGCCATTGTGATAGAGCTCAATAAAACAATGAGAAGTACAAGTTGTCATGTCAAAAATGAACTTTACAACTTTGGTGGGGGGGGGGGGAGAAAGAGGGGAGGGGGGGGGGAGGGAGAGTATTGGGTAGGAGGGGGGGGAGAGGCTGGGAAGGGATGTGAAGGGTAAACAAAGGAGGAGGCTGCAATGCTTGATAAGAAATGTACTCATTATCCTGCCCATGTAATTGTAACCCCTCTGTACAGTATGTTCACAAAAAATAAAAATAAAGAAATTCAGTAAACATAAGCCCTGAAAAAAAATAAAAATAAAACATTACAATATCAGTCAGAACTTTATTCTGAACTGGATGACTTAATACAAGAAACACATGGACACCAGAATCAACATTCTTTAGATTACCAATCAGAGGATGACTCACAACTTCACTGCTAAAATACCTCAGTGTTTGTGAAACCCTACTTTACAGAGACATGCCTATAGAAGAATTCAAAAGAAGAAATGTCTTCTCTGCTTGACAGCCATCTTAAAATACACATTTATATGTCCAATCTTTATGAGGTAACTGTGGTCCCGAAAGGCCCAATAGATTATACTTCATAGTTTGGAATGTTTAGATATGCATTGCTCACTGCTAAACTTAACTTTTATTTTATGCGTACTTTTGGTTTTCTCTCTCTTACTTTTGATGGGATGTAACTTGTTTGCCTATAGGAACATTGACTGTGCTCTCATATATCAGTACCATCAAACACTGTGTCTGGCTACAGTGGAAGTTTAAGGACAAACTGCTGAGTGATGATAGAGAAACCACAAATAATCTTTTTTAAAAAATAATTTTATTGTAAAGGTGATGTACAGAGGGGCTACAGTTCCAAAAGTAAGGTAATGAGTATATATCTTTTTTATTATATATTATTATTATTGTGAAAATACCATATAGAGGGGTTACAATTACATGGGCAAGATAACGAGTACATTTCTTATCAAGCATTGTTGCCTCCTCTTTGTTTTCCCTTCCCATCCCTTCCCATTCTCCCCCCCCCCCGTCCCCCCCCAGCCAAAGTTGTAAAGTTCGTTTTTTGACATAACGACTTGTACATCTCATTGTTGCAATGGGTCCACCTGTATCCCTAGTTAAACGATTTGTTTTTTTCCCTTCCCCTCCACAAATTATGCCAACATCAAATACAGTGAAAACAGGGGTTATACCGTGGTAGAGGAACATTTGTTTCCATATCTTGGAGTTCATTTCAATTAGCCTCATTTTATATGTCACATGTACATAGCCATTGAGCTATTGTGATCCTCTGATATGATCATCCTAGACATATACTAATTATTACAAATAAAGGAAACCATGTAGCCTATGTTTCTTTGGGTCTGGCTTCAGTTAATATGATTTTTTTTCTAAGTCTTTCCATTTTGTAATGAATGAGGGGATATCATTCTTTCTGATGGAAGCATGGATTCCTTTGTGTATACATACCACATTTTCTTTCTTTGATACATTTTATTGTAAAAAATACTGTACAGAGTGGTTACAGTTACATGAGTAAGGTAATGAGTACATTTCCTGTTGAGCATTGATGCCTCCTCCTTTGATTTTCCCACACGATCCCTTCCTTCCCACATCCCCAATTACTCTCCCCTTCCCCTGCGGAAGTTGTAAAGTTCCTTTTCAACATAGAGTCTTGTATATATATCTCATTGTTACACTCGGTCAACCTGTATCCCTATCTAAACATTTTGTGTAAGTTTAGGACAAGCAGAAAAGGTCAAAAGCTAACTACATATGACCATATGTTAGGTGAAATGAACCCCAAGGTAGGGACACAAATGGCTTTTTTCTTGCTTGCTATTGTTTTTAATGTATTTATAATTTACTATGTGATTTTTTTTGTTTCTTTGGTATGTCCCTCCCCCATGGTATAACCCATTTTCACTGTATTTATTGTGGTGCCCAGCATCTTGTACATACATTTTTCTCATTTGGGGAGGGGAAGGGAAAATACCACATTTTCTTGATCCATTCATTTACTGAGGGACATCTGGGTTGGTTCCATATCTTAACTATGGTAAATAATTCTGCAGTGAACATGGTTGTATTGGTTAGTTTAATATAGCCTTGTTTGTGGACATTTGGGTAAATGTGTAGGAGTGGGATTGCTGGGTCATTGGAGAGCTCTGTTTAGTCTTTTGAGGAACTTCCATACTGCTTTCCAGAGTGACTGAACAAGTTTGCACTCCCACCAACAGTGTAGTAGCATTCCCCTTTGGCCACATATCAGCCAATATCAATTATTATTTGTTTTCTTGATAATGGCTCTTCTAATTGGGGTGAGGTGGAATCTCAGGGTGGTTTTGATTGGCATTTCATTTATAGCCAGCAATGTTGAACATTTCTTCATGTGTCTATTTGCTAGCTATTCTTGTTTCCTCCCCCAGAAAAGTCTCTTTTTTAATTCTTTAGCCTACTTATTAATGGGAGGTTATTTCTTTGAGGATTTGTTATTAGAGGTTTACTTTTTTGAGCTCTATTTTTTCACTTTCATATTCATTGAAGAGTCTGAAACTAATCTTTTATTTTAGTTTATTTGTATATATTTTATTGTAAAAATATTGTACAGAAGGTTACAGTCACATGAGTAAGGTAATGAGTACATTTTCTATTCAGCATTGTTACCTCTTCCTTTGTATTTCCCTTACCATCTCTTCCCTCCCCACCTCCCCAACTTCTCCCTTCCCCCCCCAGAAGTTGTAAAATTTGTTTTCAACAGTGTCTTGTATATCTCATTGTTATTTCAGCATTTTGTTATTTCACTTCCCTTCCTCAAATTAGAAAAAATTATATACAAGATTCCGGGCACTGGAATTAAATACAGTAAAAACAGGGGTTATATCATGGGGGAAGAACATATAAAAGACATACAAAAATCACATGGTACATTTTAAGTACATTAAAAGCAACAGCAAGAAAGATAAAAATACTTGTGTCTCTATCTTGGAGAAAAACACAAAAGTTATGTACATATGACAGTATAAGATGATGCTAAGCAAAATGAACCACAACTAATATTTTAGACTGAATACAATTTAGTTGGGATTTAGTGCCATAAAACCATACTTTAACCAATTATAGTCTTGTGACTATTTTTATAATTGTAACTATTATTGCAGGTATTCAATTATAGGATTGAGTGTGTTTTATTAAATAATTAGAGCTGCATCTTGAGAAGTTGGTTTTAGCAAAATGTACATGGAAAAATGTGACAACGTAGGTATGGAAAACATCCCCTATGGATCAAAGAAAAGGTCAGAAATTTCAGTTCAACAAGAAATATAAGGAAATATATTTGCCAAGTCGAATGGAGTTGTGTTATTTCTACAACCCAATTGAGATTGAGATATTCTAATCCAATATAGACACAGACATCTGAGATTTTGATGTAAACACAGAGTGGTTTTGTAAAATTAATTTGGTCACAATGCTTTCTCTTTTTGTCCAGTTTTAGCAATGAGTTTAATACTGACTTCATAGATTGCATTAATTTCCTTTCCATTTCATGGTAAAGTTTGAGAAATATTGGTATTAAATATCTGTTAGAACTCAGTTCACTTCAATCTGACTGTTTGTTTTTTATCTATTTATGTACCTTTATCACATTGCTTCAATTTCAGTAGGTTATGTGTATTAAGAAAAATACTTATTTCTTCTAGATTTTCCAACTTATTTAAAGATAACTTCCCTAAGTATTCCCCCATGACCTTTTGGTCACTTGGTATGTGTTGTGATATTATAAATTTCCTCTCTGATTTTACTTATTTTCTTCATTTTCTATTTCCTTTAGATAGATTTTTATTCATCGAAGAATCAACTTTTTTTGTTTTACTGGTTCTTGGTATAGTGTTTACTCTCTGCATTCCATTGATTATTGCCATACTTTTTTATTGTGAAAATGCCATACAGAGGAGTTACAATTACAATTACAAGATAATGAGTACATTTCTTATCAAGCATTCTTGCCTCCTCCTTTGTTTCCCCTTCCCATCCCTTCCCATCTCTCCCCCTTCCTCCCACAGCCCCCCCACACCCCCAAAGTTGTAAAGTTTGTTATTCTACATAACAATTTGTATGTCTCATTGTTGCAATGGGTCACTTTTATTATTTCTATCCAACTAAATTTGGTGTGACTAGATCTTTTTATATACAGAAAGTGGTACATCTTTGGACTATTTAATTATGCTCTGCCTATTCTTGGATATAATGCTAATAAAGATATACTTTCCTTTTTGCTGTGTCACAAAGTTCCCAGTAGGTTGTATGTTTATTTTCATTGCTTCTAGCAACATTTGCAGTTCTTTTATTTTTTTTCAATGATTGGATCACCACTTAACAACATGTTATTAGTTTTTGTAAGTAAAAGTCTTCTGCTTTTGAAAGTTCAGATCATTTGTATTGGGGGAAAAGGAATTAGCAGCTGCTGGTCCACTTGCTAGGTTCATTTGCCTGCCAGTATCAAGCTGTATGAATCTGTAGGCTACCTGCATGGCTGGAGGTCTCTCATGAGCCAATGAATTCAGGTACTCATTCTGTGTTGAATTGAGCACCACAGGTACTCATGGGTATGCCTGACATGTCCTGGCAGGACAAAAACATCTCTGTTTCTGTTACTGCGTAGCCGTCAACATTATGGTTCTTTACCACTTTTATTTCTCTTCATTAGCTCTACCTGTTTATGTGCTTATTTTAAAATATTACTAGAATGATACAAGTCTCTCTGTCTCTGTTTCTCTGTCTCTGTCTCTCTGTCTCTCTGCCTCTCCATCTCTCTGTCTCTCTGTCTCTTTCTGTCTCTCTCCATCTCTCTCTATCTCTCTCTCTCTCCCTCTCTCTCTCTCTTCAACACAATTGAGGTTTTGAATTAATGGCCTTGTTCTGGGCTATGCACATGAAAACACCACTGGATCCACATCTCTACCTTTCTGCTTTAGTTACTTGTTTGATAAGATCTTGTGTTTTTGCCTTGGGCTGGCTTCAAACCATGGTCTTTCTAACTATGTCTCCCAGTTAGGTGAGGTCACAGAGCTATGTCACTACACTCTCTTTAATGGTTGACATGGGGTCTTACCTGAGCTGACTTCTAACTACAATCCTCCCAATCTCCACATCTTAAATAGATGGATTACAGATGTGAGCCACCACATCTAAACACAAATGAATCTCTTTATCTATGTAGAATAATAGAAGTCAGGACTATTTATGATGACAAGATGGATTCTTATGTGATTATTCAGGATTTAGTGTTTCAAATATGAACATCAAATCTTACTTAAGTTTCTCAAGAGGAAGATTATTCTGTCAAATTATCAATTTCAAAAAATGAAAAGCTTTCTGTAGCATATGGCCATGTCAAAATGCATTTACCACAATAAAAGAGTACGGCTGGCTTAAAGAGACTTAGAGAAAGGGATAACTCTGTACTGTTTAAATAAAGAATGCTTAAATAAGATGTCTAATTTATGTGTAATATTGAGTGCTATGTTCCAGTATTTCCTGTGAAGTAGTATTTCCTGTCACAGCAATTATTTTTTCTCACCTTAGAAAAGGCATGTTTTATGACTTTCAGAAATAAAATGTTAATTGTTTTCTAACTTCTAAAATCAAACCTGCCCATAGTGAATCATAGAATAGCAGAATCAATGGTCAATAGAAAATCAAAGCAAGAACACACCTCTTGAGAGTCCAGTAATCTTTAAAACCAGCTACCATTCAATGTACATCATATCACTGCAAGCTCATGCAATCTTTTCTTTCTTCTACAAAGCAATGCTGCTCTTGGTTAGAATAAAGACACTTTTTACCTATTGTTCCAACATTATCTCTAGTGCAGTAAATGATCTTACACTTGGTATAAATACCTATTTTTCAGATTACACATGTGTCTCTTTCAACTATCTCTTTGACAACCATAAAATGGATAGACAGATACATCAAGCAGAAACATTCTCTCATATAGTATAGACTTTCCCCTTCATCCATTCTACATCTGGATAAACGGAATGATCCTAACACCTGATTCTGTAACACTCAATGTTAACAAAGGCATGCATTTTCACCTAACTTTCAGATTGCTTTATTTTTTCATTAAGCTACCAATTAAACCTATAGAATTTTTTACTTGATTTAATGATGTTTTCTTTATTACTTCTTGCCTTCATCTGATTACATGTTCTTAGAACTCTCTATTTAAATCATGTTCTTAACACAAATAGGGCTGGGAAGGTGGCTCAGTGGTAGAGCGCTTGCCTTGCATTCGTAAGGCCCTGAGTTCAATTCCTCAGCAACACATAAGCAAAAAGTAAAAAAGCCAGAAGTGTCACTGTGGCTCAAGTGATAGAGAGCTAGCTTTGAGCTGAAGAGCTGAGGGACAGCGCCCAGGCCCAGAGTTCAGGCCCACAACTAGACCCCACCCAAAAAAATGACACAAACATTTGCCTTTGTGACATTTTGATTTCCATGAGCATAAGAAACCATTATCATTGTGTATTTTTTCATGTTTCTGGACATTTGTAGAGATGGATATAATCCTGTGTTATGAGCATAAAATTCTATTAAGTTATTATGTCACTAATATACTCCTAATATTTTAATCAGTGGTTTTTCATCTTTCAAAAATAATTATTTTTCCTTTCCATTCTCTTCAAAATGCTAGCTTTTTTTTCAGTGTACACCATCTCAAATTTTCTTTAAATGTAATATATTGCAGGGAAAACTAAAAACTATCAGCCAGAATATCTCATAATTTTATACAAAAGCAAAAATGTGAATCTGGCTCAATCTTGTATTTCATTCTGTAATAATGCAGTGGTACATCTGCTAAATAAAGGCATTTATATCTGCTAAATAAAGGCATTTCTTACCCAGGCTTTTGAATCCCATTGACAACTGAAATTGATACTCTTGGTCATAGACTTTCTACTATAATTTGCTCTTTCTTGCTCTACTGGCTCCCTTAAACTAATTTATCAACTTAATTTAGGAAATATAACTCCTAGTCCCATTACTCACCATTAGCTATTACCTATTTGCTGGACCATCCTTCTATATAATACTCACTCAATTGTCACAGTCTCAACATTTTCTACATCCTCTCCCATCTCAATTTATTCCAATCTGTCCCTGTGATTTTACATTTATTGTTCTCATTGGTGTAATGGAGTTTAGCAGTTGAATGAAATGAATATTTAAAATAGACATGCTTGTGAAATTGAGAGTATGAGAACGAGGAAGGCTGGTCTACCACTGAGGTTAGAAACTTGAAATGACAAAGAGGAAATAGAAATGTATTTTACCTGAGGGAAATCATTCGAATAAATATAGTAGGTAAATTAGTACTAGGAGTTCCAGTGTCATTTTTCTGGACATTTGCTAAATGTATTTGTCTTATGTTTCCTTTTACTGGCAAAGAATTTATCCTTTGAAAACACTTACCCTATGCTAGGAAAATCCACTTATCTCCCCTGGTGCAGTGTATCATTCTTCCAAAAGAAAATATTTCTGCTCTCTGTCTGTCTAAAATCCCTAACCATACTCAAAAATCTCATTAATATTGCTAATTTCACTTCAATCTTATTTGTGTCAAAGCTATATATATATATATATATATATATATATATATATATGTTATATGCTGTATGTACACATACATGCAAAACTTTCTCAAATTAGTGCAACTAGATTTCCAGTGTGAACATGAAGTTGTTTCCTGTGGGTACCAAAATTTTTCTGTGCTTCTTGACTGTCAGTTCTCCATGATATATTTCCTATCATAAACATTGCTTTCACCCTTGCTCTGATCTAGTTTTTCTTGAATATGTTACTTTGGTAAATGACAAGTTAAAGAAAATTTGGTCATTTATGTTTTCTCATACTCAATGAAATGGGAAGAAAGAAAAAAAGACTAAAGCTATACAGCCTATATACAAACTTTGATGGGTACTTCTTGACATCCTGTTGCATAATGTAAAATAATTATTAGATCCTGTAACAATGAGATGTACAAAACACTATGTTGAAAATGAATCTTATAACTGCGGGGGGCAGGGAGAGGGGAGGGAAGAGCTGGGACGTGGGGAGGGAAGGGATGGTAGGGGAAAAACAAAGGAGGAGGTAACAATGCTCAATAGGAAATCTGCTCATTACCCTACTCATGTTACTGTAACCTCTCTGTAGAGTATGATTACAATAAAAATATATACTAAAAATAATTATTAGATCCTAGGACAATCAGGCTGGATTAAAAAAACATAGGATAATGTCCATCCTTATAATGAGGGTGGAGATTAGAAATAATAGACTGAAATGCCTTAAAGTGAGAAACTTAGAAAAGCATGAATTCAATTTTACTATTTATTTATTTATTGCCACTTCTGGGACTTAAACTCAGGGCCTGGGCACTGTCCCTACGCCTCTTTGTGCTCAAGGCTTGTACTCTACCACTTGAGCCACAGTGCCACTTTCAATTTTCTATGTGGTCTATTCAACATAAGAGTCTCACTGGGACTTTTCTTCCTAGGATTGCCTTTGGCTGCAATCCTTAGATCTGAGCCTCCTGAGTAGCTAGGATTACATGAGTGAGCCACCAGCAATTGGCTTCAATTTTACTTTTAATATAATACATATAAATATACATTTTTTAATGTCTGAGGATGAGGCTTGTGGTAAAGGTAAATGTATAATTACTTCCAAATCAACTGCCCTATCAAGGTACTTGTTATCCAAATAAAACAATGGTAATCACTTTTAAAGAATTATAACTAATATTTTAAATCATGAATCAATTCTGAATTGAATAAGTACACCTTGAGGGTTATTTATTTGTTTGACAATACCAGGAATTGAATTCAGTGTTTCACTGAGTTCTTCACTGAGTTTCTCTACAACTTTGACCTCTGGTCCTGATTTTACTGTTTATTTTTGAGATAGGGTACATGCCTGTGCAATTATCTGACCTACCTTAGATTCTTGTTATTGCTGGGTTCACAGGAGCATGCCATGATCATCAGCTTCTCTCTGGAGATGAGTTTCAGTGCCTTTTATGTCCAGGCTGGTCTAGATCTATTATCCTTCCAATCTTAGCCTCCCAAGTAGAAGGTATTGTATCTATTCTTAGCTAATTAATGATTTATGAAACCTAGTTGTCCAGTAATTCTGAATTCAGTAAATCTTAATGGGAAAAATTTACCTATTCTATACTTACTATAAATAAAAGCTCATATGTGGAAACAAAGAAAGTTTCAAAGGTGAAAAAGTAGAAAAAATTACACTTTCTTTGTCAAATACACAATAATTCCTCAAATTTTAATTTACAGAGCTATTATGTCCTTGAAAGTATCCTCTTAATTTTTTTCCTGATTTGTCTTTCTGGAACATTTATTTGTCATATAGTATAATTTGCATGTTGGTAATATATATTGCTGATATTCCAGAATAAATTTTATTTCACTTTCTTGCCATATTAATGGGCAGTTTAAACTTATATTTAAAGTTTCATATCTTTTATTTAAGCATGACAATTTTATCTTCATATAACTAGGATTTAAAAAAAGTTTTCTGGGCCTTCTTCTAAAGACTCGTTGGTATTCTTTATGGTTGTAATTAATACACCATCTCTTTCTTTAGTGTGTGAATTTCATTAGTCTTCCATGTTATGTTTTTCTGAAATTAGGTTTTTCAGAAAATACACAAGTCCCTCTAGTTTATTCTGTTTTGCTCTAAACACTACTTTAGATGCTCAGATTTCTTGTAAACCTTTGGCTGTACCTGCATATTTAAGTACAAAAGATAGAAAAGCACCTAGCTTTAAAAGAAGTGAGCTTTGATATAGTATTGAGTATACAGCTTTTCTTCCCAGATCAAAGAGAAAAGATTTGACCAAATACCATCTATTTTGTTGGGCTGATCTTATTATTAGAAAGTTCTTCCCAGTAAGGGAATATGCCAAAGTTTTGATATTAATCAATTATGACATATATTATGTTTTAATAGAAATGATTTTAAAATGTTGTCTGCAAGCACCTGCATATTTTAATACATAATTCAATAAAAAAGTAATAGCTTGCCTTCATCTAATTTGAGTTAAAGTAGAATGGCAACTGTGTGGACAGAGTAAATAAAATTCCAGGCACAATGATTGGTATATCAAAAAAAGAAAAAAAGCTACTTGCTTTCAGGTTATTTACAAGAATATCTGAAACTCAAGTCAAAAGCAACCTTCAAATGAGCTGCTCAGAATAAAGTAGCTTTTTTTCCAAATATATTGGTTGTACTATCTCTAATGTTTACATTTCTCTCTAAAGTAGGATAGGATATTATTTCAGCAAATCTTATACAGCACAATTCTCTTTAGATTGGGTCAAATATGCAATTTTTCCTTCGTTTGATATGCAGGGCAGATACACATTTTATTTGGGTTGAACTCATATCTTCAGATGATTCAAAACAAACCTTTCTTGGCTTTGATCTTCCTTTGTTCTACATGGTCACTAAGGGCGAGTGATGGAAGAAGAAAGAATTTTTTTGTGTTGATGAAAATAATACATTGTTTACACAAAGTACATTGTTTACACTAAGCTGCTTTAGTATTGAACTCAGGAAACTTTGATTGAAGAAAAGAATAAAGTGTTCTTTTACATCTTGTTTTCTACAGACACTCCCCGACAGAGTTGAGCTTGAGAAGTTTTTGCAATATTCTTATCTCTTCCATTCAAATAAGTTGCTTATTATCTATTAAACATTATTTGGAAACATTAAATTCAATAATGATGCAAATAATTTGTTCAATGAAGTTTTAGTTTCAAAACTAAAGATAGGACTTCTACTTTTAACAAGATTGAGTGAAAGCAGTTATACTTAGCTTCCTGTCTAAAGCAATAAAAAACACAAAATTAAGATAAAAAATAGATAAATATAGCCAGGGTTTTCAAAATCAAAACTTTAAAAACTAGAGACAGAAAACCCCAAAAGATGGAAAACTAATGAAATAAACCCTTAGACCATAATGGTTTTCAGACCAAATTGTCAGAAATGTCTACATAGCTGAAGGCAGAACGTCACCTGATTTAAGGAGACAGAGACTGAAGTCTGGGGAAATGAATTTGGCTACAATTGGCAAACTAGATTACCTGCGAGAAAGAAGATATGAAAGGAAAAGCAAAAGAACAGAGAACTACTGATCAGGGAATGAACTTAGGACTCTAGGTTAGGAAATCATCTGCTCTTCAAGAATAGGGAAATTGAATAACACATAAATCAAGAGGCATAATTCATGGAGTCTAGTACTGAAAAGTGTCTTGCATTGATAATAGAGAATAATCAGCCCAAAACTAAAGGAGTTTCTTACCCCATTAAGAAATATCAAAAGCAAGCCTTCAGAGGTCAAATTATTTCAAAGTGTCTTAACTACATCCTGGTACAAAGTCAAAAAGTAAAACTATAATAAAGAGAAAAATGAATCAACTTGAAATTATAAATTTACACAGAATTGTAATTTTCTAACAAAGGTACTTCATGCAATTATTGTAAGTGTTTTCCAGGTGTGCAAGAAGTTGAGAAGTGCATAGAAGCTAACAAAAGGGGCAGAACAAAGTTAGAGAAATGAACAATATCAGGTGAAGTGAGAGCTTACTAGCAGAGAAAGAAAACAGATTAAGCATTGTTGATGAAGACATTGGGGAATGTGATGAGACAGACAAAGAATCTATGCAAAAATAAATGTGAAGGGAAATGTTAAGACTAAGTTTAAAAAATAAAAGTAAATATTATCAGAAATCTTTGGGATGAGTTCAAGTAGCCTAATACACACACAATGCATGTTCTCATCAACAGAGATGAGAAAAAAATGGGAGACAAAGGAAAAATATTTGGATAAATAATGGATAAAAACCCCATAGACAACTCAATAAATCCCAAACAGAAAACATATGCAGACCTCACAAATAACTAATTAAATTCATCAGTAGATCTTCCTGCAACTACAACATAATATTAATGTTTATTAATGTTTACCACATATCTTGCACAAATAAAACGAAATAAAAAGACTTGTTATAAAAGTGAGCTCATGCCTGTAATCTAGATAGTCAGTAGGTTGAGAAGGATGGATGTCTGAAGCCAGCCAGGGCAGGAAAGTCCATGTGAAGCATATTCCCAATTACCTTACAAAAAGCCAGAAATGGAGTTGTAGCTCAAGTGGTAAAGTGCTGGCACCAGAGAAAGTCCCCAGTTACTGAGTTAAGCCTCAGGACTGCCTCCCCCACCTCCAAAAAAGAGAGTTCTTGAATTTCCTTTTTTAGGTTTTTAAAGTTTTCATCAGAGAGGTCCTTCACCTCTTTAGTTAACTCCTAGGTATTTTAATTTTTGTGGGGCTATTACAGAAGGGGTTGCTTTCCTAATTTCAGCCTCACTCTTCTTGTTAGTGGCATATGAAAAGCCATTGATTTCTGGGGGTTATTTTTATACCCTGCTAGTTGGCCAGTTTCCAATCAGCTCAAGTAACTTGGGAGTGGAATCCATGGGGTTCTTTAAATACAAGATCATTTCCTCTGCAAAGAGGGAGAGTTTTACTTTAGATTTCCTTATTTGGCCCCCCTTTGTTTGTATGTTGTCTTTTTGCCCTAGCTAGGTATTCTAATACTAAATTGAAGAGGAGTGAAAAGAGTCGAATCCTTGTCTAGTTCCTGAATTTAAAGAAAATGGCTTTAATTTCTTGTCATTAAGTATAATGCTGGCTGTAAGTTTGTCATACACAGCGGTTATTATTTTGCAGAATGTTCTATGGATTCTGAGTTTTTCCAGTGCCTTCATCATGAAGGGGTTTTGGATCTTGTCAAATGATTTTTCTGCATGTATTGAGATAATCATATGGTTCTTATCCTTGCTCTTGTTGATGTGATGAATTATATTGATTTGCATATATTGAACCAGTTTTGCATCCCCGAAATGAATCCTGTTGGAACATATTGTATGCTTTTTTTATGAGATGTTGAAGTAAATTCACCAATATTTTGTTGAGAAGTTTTGTATCGATGTTCATCAAAGAAATGTGTCTATAATTCTTTCTTTGATGGCTCCCTGTCTGGTTCTGGGATGAGGGATATGATGGCTTCATAGAAAGAGTTTAGTAGTGAATTTTCATTCAATTTCATTGAAGAGTTGGAGGAGTATTGGTGTGAGTTCTGCTTTGAAGGCCTTGTAGAATTCAGCTGTAAATCCATCTGGTTCTGGGCTTTTCTTGGATGGGAGGTCTCTTATTGCTGTTTCTATTTCGATGCTTGATATGGGTCTGTTAAGTTAGTTTAAATCATCTGTGTTTAGTTTGGGCATGTCAATATGTGCTAGAAATTCATCCATATCTTCAGATTCTCAAACTTATAGCATAAAGGTTTGATAAGTCCCATTAGTATATTCTGAATCTTGGTTGTTTCTGTTTTGATGTTTCAATTCTCATCTCTGATTTTGTTTATGTGGGTGTGTTCTTTTTTCTGATAAGATTTGAAGAACCAAACTTTTGTTTTGGTGATTTTTTCTGTAGTTTTTTTTCTTAACTCTAATTCATTTAATTCTTATTTAATTTTAATCATTTCTTTCCATCTACTGGATTGGGGTTTAGCTGGTTGTTGTTTTTCAAGAAACTTTAGGTGCTTCAATAAATTGTTGGTTTCAGATCTTTTCAATCTGTTAATGTAAGAATTTAGAGCTGTAAACTTACCTTTGAGTACTGCCTTTGCTGTGTCCCAGAGGAGCTGATACTTAGTGTGTTTGTTTTTGTTACATTCATGAACATTTGAATTTCCTTTCTAATCTCTTCCATGACCCACTGGTGGTTCAACAGTGTATTGTTCAGCCTTCATGTGTTACAGAATTTCCTTTGGTGGATTTTAGTGTTGAATTCTAATTTAATTCCCTTGTGGTCTGAGAGAATGCAGGGCTTAATTTCAATGTTTCTGAATTTGGACAAGTTTGCTTTTTTCGGGTCTATTTTGGAGAATGTTCCATGTGCTACTGAGAAGAAGGTGTAATCTGATGCTGCAGGGTGAAATATTTGGTAAATGTCCGTTATGTGTAGTTGATTTGTGCAGATGTTAAGACCCAAGTCAGATAAGTTGATGTTAGGCGAAATGAAACCCAAGATAAGTATTCAAATGATTTTTTATTCTTTTTTTGTGACTGTTTCTAACATATTGATAAGATAATTTCTTTGTTACTTTGTATGTCCCTCCCCCACAGTATAACCCCTGCTTTCATTGTATTTGATGTTGGTATAATTTGCGGAGGGGAAGGGCAAAAACAAACCGTTTAAATAGGGATACATGTGGACCCACTGAAACAATGAGATGTACAAGTCCTTAGGTTGAAAAACGAACTTTACAACTTTGACCGGCTGGGGGGTGGGTGTGGGGTGGGAGGTTGGGGAGATTGTAAGGGATGGGAAGGGGAAACAAAGGAGGAGGCAACAATACTTGATAAGAAATGTACTCATTACCTTGCCCATGTAATTGTAACTCCTCTGTAGGGTATTTTCACACTAAAAAAAAAAAAAAAAACTAAAAAAAAAATCCAAGATTTCTCCGTTGAGTTTTTGCTGGGTTGATCTATCTAGCAGGGGTAGTGATGTGTTAAAGTTCTCAACAATTATTGTTTTTGGTATCTATATGTGATCTGAGGGAATAAATTGGCTAGAGTTTGGTGCTCCGCAATTTGGTGAGTACATATTAAGAATCGTAACTACGGGATCGAGAGATCCCTTAATTAGTATATTGTGACCTTCTTTATCTCTTCTCCTTGATTTTAATTTGAAGTCTATTGTATCTGATATTAGGATTGATACTCTCACCTATTTATGGGCGCTGTTTGCTTGGTAGATTCTATTCCAGCCATTCACTTTCAGAATATGATTGTTTAAGTGGGCAAAGTGTGTCTCTTTTTTAATTTTTGCAGATATATTTAATACATTTTATTGTAAAAATATGATACAGAGGGATTAGTTACATGAGCAAGGTAATTAGTGCATTTCATATATATATGAAATGTATATATATGTATACACACACACACACACACAAACACACACAGTAGAATTCTAGGCTTCCTTCAGAAAGAATGGCATCACCCCCTTTGTTAAGAAATGGAAAGACCTGAAAAAATATATATTAAGTGAAGTAAGCCAGGCCCAAAGAAACATAGGTCCCATGGCTTCCTTTTTTTTTTTTTTTTGCAATGACTAGTATATTTCTGGGACAAGCAGAAAAGGTAAAAAACTATGTACATATGACCAGATAAGATGATGTTAAGTGAAATGAACCCCAAGATAGTGACACAAGTGTTATTTTCTTTCTTGCTATTGTTTTTAATCATTTATAATGTACCATGTGATTTTTTTGATTTTTATATGTTCCTCCCCCATGGAATAACCTCTGTTTTCACTGTATTTGATGTCAGTGCCCTGCATCTTGAATATACACTTCTCTAATTTTGGCAGGGGAAAGGAAAAAACAAAATGCTTAAAGAGCGATACAGGTTGACCCATTATAACAATGAGATTCACAAGACACTATGTTGAAAAACAAAGGTGTGTCTCTTGAAGATGGCAGATAGAAAAAGAAAATTATGCAGAACTAATGAAGTGGAAAAATCTCCCATCCTCCAGCATTGGGAGGATTAACTGAGAAAATGCAATACTGCCAAAGTCTATATACAAATTCAATGCAATACATATCAATATCCCAACTTCAATCTTCAATGAAAGGGAAGAAGTCATCCAAAAATTCATATGGAACAATAAAAGATCCCAAATATCAAAAACAATTATTAGCAGAAAGAACAGGGCTGGAGGAATATCAATGTCAAATTTTAAACTCTATACAAAGCCATAGTAATAAAAACAGCTTGGAAATGGCACAAGAACAGGACTGATGACCAGAAATGAACTCACAGACCTATAGCCACCTAATCTTTGACAAGGGAGCTAAAAATCTAGAATGGAAGAAAGACAGCTTTTTCAGTGAATGGTTCTGGCAAAATTCATTAAATATCTGTAGAAAACTAAAGCTAGAACTGTATATATCACCCTGAACCAGAATCAACTCTAAATGGATCAAAGACCTCGAAATAAAAGCAGACACCCTGAAAACATTATAGGAAGGAATAGGAGAAACTCAAGAAAGGGCTCCTTAACACAGACTGAAATTTTCTTAATAGAGACCCAGAAACACAACAAATCAAAGAAAGTTTGCACAAATGGGATTGCATGAAATTGCAGAGCTTCAACATAGCAAAGGACATAGATAGCTAGCAAGATCAATAGAAAGATCACAGATTGGGAGAAGATCTTCACTAGCCACACAACAGATAAGGGTCTCATATCTAAAATATACTTGGAACTCAAAAAATTAAATCCCCCAACAACAAATCCTCAAAGAAACAACTGCCTGCTTAATAAGTGGGCTACACACTTAAATAGAAACTTCTCTGAAGAGGAAATAAAAAGGGCCAATAGACACTTGTAGAAATGTTCATCTTCTCTAGCTATAAAAGAAATGCAAATCAAGACAACACTGAGATTCCACCTGATCCCAGTTAGAATGGCTATAATCAAGAAATCTAATAAGAACAGATGCTGGAGGGGATATTGCCAGAAAGGAACCCTACTGCATTGTTTGTGGGAGTGTAAACTTGTTCAACCAATTTGGAAAGCAGTATGGAGGTTCCTTAAAAGAGTGCACATACAGCTCCACAGCAATCCCACTTTTGGCCATTTAACAAATGATCTCAACCAAGACCATACTACGTGTACCAGCACAAATATGTTTATCACAGCATTATTTACCATAGCTAAGATATGGAACCAACCAGATGCCCCTCAGTAGATGAACGGATCAAGAAAATGTGATGTATATATGTGTATATATATACATATATATATATATATATATATAATAGAATTCTATGCCTCCATCAGAAAGAATGACATTGCTCCATTTGTTAGAAAATAGAAAGCCTTGGAAAAATTATATTAAGTGAAGTAAGCCAGGCCCAAAAAACATATGTCCCATGGTTTCCCTTATTTGCAATAACTAGTACATGTCTGGGACAAGCAGAAAAGGTCAAAAGCTATGTACATATGACCAGATAAGATGATGTTAAGTGAAATGAACCCCAAGGCAGAGACATAAAAGGTTTTCCTTTCTTTCTATTGTTTTTAATGTACTTATAATACACTGATTCTTTTGTTTGTTTTTTTTTAATGTTCTTCCTCAATAGTATAACCCCTGTTTTCTCTATCTGATTCTGGATTCTTGAATCTTGTATATACATTTTTATAATTTGGGGAGGGGAGGGGTTATAACAAAATGTTTAAATAAGGATACAGGTTAACCCATTGTAACAATGAGATGTACAAGACACTATGTTGAAAACGATCTTTATACTTTGCTGGGGGCAGGGAAGGGAGGAGTTGGGAAGGTGGGGAGGGAAGGTATGGTAGGGGAAAAACGAAGGAGGAGGTAACAATGCTAGATAGCAAATACACTATTTCCCCACTCATGTAAATGTAACCCCTATGTAGAGTATTTTTACAAAAAAATATATGTGTAAAAATATTTCATATTTGCACAAAGAGATAGAGTTGTACAATGTGGTCTCATTTTAAAGTGGTCTCTGTACAAGGAATTCCACTGAATATAAAATCTAAATACAAGTCTTCTATGGGTGAAAATTCTCTTATCTTAAACAAATTCTTAATCATGTAAACAAAAGAGAGAGTTCATGTGAGCCAATATCTCAATCGCTATCAGGAAATAGATTTTAGCATACTCTATTTAAATGTTTGTAAACAAGCTCTCATTTCCAATGATGTAGTCACAATTTAGTTCAACCAGTTGGATAAGTATAGTTCTAACAAAACATTTGAAGAATTGCCACTGTATATGTCTAAGAAACCTATATAGACCCAAAGAATAGAACTTATAACTAAAATCTAATGAAATCACTGTTTCTTGAAGTTTTTGACACCATTGCCTTCCATCCCTTGCCTCTCCCTTTTGTTAATGTTCTCTTATAATACAAATTGGTTCACTTATAAACAATCTTTATCTCCTAAACTACCTGAGATATCCTCTACTCTGCATGTAATGAAATTATTTTGCTTACAGTATTTTTGCTATGATTAATGCACAGAAAGTTAACAGAATGTTGATTTGAATGGTTCCATCTCAATTAGTGCTTAAAACAACTTTAAAATACATCTGTTTCTATTGAAAAGAAAGAAAAATGCTAATGACTGTGATTTTAACTTATATTTCAAAAAATAAATGCAAATCATGCGAAATACATTCTGCCATTAGTATGATATAAATCATCATCAAAAGAAAAACTATGATAAATTTCGCTAGAGATCTCTTTGGCTTAAATTTATAATATGATCTAAAACAGTGAGTTCATAAACGTTTAACAAAGAAATTACAAGTTGATATAGTCACTGATTATTGTAGTGTTGGAAAGTAAATATTTCAGTTTATAAAGTAAAAGGAAATGAAATACAAACTGAAAATGACCTGAAAATATATTTAGGGTTCAAAAATATATTTCCAGATTCACAGATAAAAGTGTCCATCCTTTCAAGGGAAACATAATACAAAAATATACAGAGGAGAAAAGAAACCAGTTCAATGTGTTTTGAGAATGAGTGTTTATGCCACTGCCGGATTGCTGTGAGCCCAGGAGAGAAGGAAGTAGAGAGTGCAGAGCTAAATCACTGCCTGATAAGAATAGGCATATATGCAAATGAGGAGGTTCAAATTTACATTACAGTTTCTGAAAAGACACCGAAGACTATAATATGGGATTCCATGAATAACAAGGCATTGATTATTTTGTACTGTCAACTGAAGAAGAGACGTAAGGGATATGTAGAAGAGTTGAATGATGTGTTCTTAGAATGTTATCAAAGGAAAGGTCATGCTAAATTTATCATTGAAAACTTAGGTATTTTATTTCATTCTTACTTTCAAAATTAAAAATAAAACTAATTCATCATTAATTATATTTTTCTTCATTTTTCTTACACCTATTTTTTTTTCCATTGTGGGGGCTGAACTCTGGACCTGGGCACTGTCCCTCAGCTCTTCAGCTCATGGCTAGCACCCTACCACTTGAGCCACAATGCCACTCTGGCATTTTTTCTGTTTATGTGGTGCTGAGGAATTGAACCCAGGGCCTCATGCATGTGAGACAAGCACTCTAACAGAGCCAACTTCCCAGTCCAATTCTATTCTTAATTGTTTTGAGCAATATCTGATTTTAACATAAACAAATACATAATTAATTAAGGGAATATTTCCACTTATAAGTTCTCTTTGAAAGAGTCTGTATTTTCCTCATGTCTTAGATACACTGAAACTGTGTTGTCATGAAAACAATATGGGCAATATTTCCTGTTCTAACTTTACAAATTTAGGGCTTAGAACATTAGTAGTTTAGCTATCTAAGAGTGGGGAAATTCTGCCAGGAAAGTCACAATAAAACTTCAAATTCTACTCAGAACACCCAAATAGAGTATGATGTGATAGAAAGAGCATAGGACAACTTAGAACAAACATCAGATTCTAGTGAATACCCACTCTGAGACATGAACATCTTCATCATCTACAAATATATTCCAGTATTTGCTTTTCTGTAAAAGTGAGTTGCAATTGTTATATTTCTTTGAATCTTAAGCAATTGTCAATCTATTAAGACATGACTTTCTGACTTTTCTTCCTTTCTCTTCCTTTCACTTTTAGACTCCTTCCTTCCTCTTTCCCTTTTTCCTTCCTTCTTTCCTTCCTTTCTCTCTCCCTTCTTTCCTTCCTTCATATTTACCTTTCTTCCTTCTTCTTCATTTTCCTTATTTTATTTATTTTTTTGATGGCCCTGGGGCTTGAACTCAGGGCCTGGGCACCATCCCTGAATCTCTTTGTGCTCAAAGCTAGTGCTCTACCAATTGAGCCACGGTTCAATTGACTTTTTGAGTAGTTTATTGGAGTCTCACATGGACTTTTCTGCCTGGGCTGTCTTCTAACCCCAATCCTCAGATCTCAGCCTCCTAAGTAGCGAGGATCACAGGCATAAGCCACCAGCCCTTTTCCTGCCTTCTTCCTTCCTTCCCCTCCTCTGCTTCTCCTTTCTTTCCTGTCCTGAGTATTCCTTCCTTCAGTTTCAAGTCTGATAAAGTCACTCTTAAGCGCTGGGCTTTCCTTGCTTACTAAACACATATGGACTCTTTCCCCTCTTTTCATGGTTACAGAGTGAGTGAATGATGTTATGCAAATGATGCTGGCCTTATTACAATGTAAAATAGCAAGTGTTTCTATTAGCAAGCAGTTTGCCCATCTGACATAAATGTTTCTAACTGTAGAAAACACATGGCTTGGGGATCATGAATCTTTAATGTGTTCGAATTTTAAAGGCACTGGAATAAAAATAGCCCTTGGAACTGTTGAGCAAAGTTGATTATACATTAAATTTTGCCATGCATCACAAAGATAATATGTCTCTACGAATTCCATTTCTATTTCCCATTATCTGCATACTACATCATTAACTTTTAATGAATGTGCTTTTTATTTGCTGTCCTAACATTGGAAACATTCATTTTTCTTCTTCGAATGCCTTAGCATTTTTGAAGAAAGAATGTTGTCTTTTGGTGCGCAGACATTACTTACAGCTGTGCTTTATACTCTCAAGTTAGTTAGACCTGAAATTAGAAGGATATAGAGTCCTAGGTACAAAATTTCTTCCAGAATTTGCCATTACTGGAATCACATGGAAACTTTACCAAAAAAGTAGTTTGTTGTTGTTCGTTGTTTGTTTGCTTGCTAATTATGAATGCTATGAATTGAAGACCTTCATATAAATTTCTTGATGGACATGTGAAGCCTGAACAAAATATAGCAATTTTAGGTCTGGATTCCATTTGGTCTGGGAACTGTGTCAGCAACTTCCCTTGATTCCCTTGAGCCCAAATTCCAGGAACAACCCTCTACAGTAAATTCCACTAACTACAGCTAATTAGCAGATAGCAAGAAAAACCCAAAGTTCCAGATGTTCCTTTAAGTTAAAGACTACTAGGTTGCGGCTCAGACCATCTGTTTTAGCCAATCAATCATTTCAAAGAGGATCAACCCCATGAACCAGCCAATCCCCAGTATCTGGTCGGTTCCCGCCACTGGTTATGCTAATCATCTTTTAGATTTATTTTATGATTGTCCTGCGGTGTAATATGATTTGTTAAGTGTTGCAATGACGCATAGAAGACCCTAAAAACCCTATAAAAACCCTGCTAGAGGAAGGATTGGTGGCTCTCAACTCTGACCTGCTGCATTGTGGATGGTTGTGAGTCCAGGCTCAAGTTTGCAATAAACGACTCTCATGTACTTCCACTGATATCGGCTCCTTGGTGATCTTTGGGGATTCTTATCTGGGCAGAAGAGAAGTAGCAATATACTTCAGAATGCTATAAACTGAAGATCTTATTCACCATTACAATTTGGTTTAGGCAATATAGCACAAGGTAAATGAATTTGTCAAGAGTTTCAGAATTTTTTTCCTTAATGATAAAGATTAAATCTAAGGCTTCCAGCATGCAAAGAAAGCACTTTTCCACTGAGGTCTAAACCTCCACCTCCTGTGTGGTCTGTCTAATTGGTTCTTAACTTCTATCAGAGAAAAATCTTCATGGACCTGACTTGTGAACATGGAGTAGCTTCATTCAAATTAAATATTGCCATTACAACATTTATGCATCTTCTTCAAATTGAGGTTTAAAGATAGAAATCATCACAAAAATCTTCACAAATAGGTTTTACTTTTTTAGCAGCACTGGAGTTTGAACTCAGGACCTTGCTCTTGCTAGTTAAGCACCAGTTAACCATGGTCCTAGCTCTTTTAACTTTAGATTATTGTTGAGGTAGGGTCTCATTCCTTTTAACAAATCCAGTGTAGGAACAAAATCTATCTATCTATGCTTTCTGTGTAGCTGAATGTACAGAAATACACCACTATTTCTGGACTTGCTGTTGAAAATGCATTTTCTAAATTATTTTTTCTTCAGATTAGCCTTGATTCATGATCTTCCTAATTTCTACCTTCCAAGTAGCTGGGATTGTAGACATTAGTAATGCTTCTGGCCAAGAGAAGTTTTCACATAATCCCAAATTAACAGCAGTAATTAACTTGGCCCATACCAGCAACTAAGTTATCTAGGTGGAAAGAATAATATCATTTAGCCACAGGTGGAAAAGGAAATATCACTGACAATATTACCTATGATGATCCTAGACAATTTAGACTACTAGTAGTGTTTTCTAAGATGGAATTTTGTTTATTAAGGTAAATTGATAAGCAGCAGATTATGAGATTTAAATATATTCAATGTTAAAAACTTTTCTTTATCCAATTAAATAATTGTCTATTGCTTTGTAGTTAAAGTATGAATAATCCAACACACAGTATGTATGTTCTTCACAAAATTGAAAATCAGCACTAACAGGATAACAAATAGAATGTTTTCTGAAGTAGTACAGTACATGAAAAAATATTACAATCATTTTTGTGAATCAAAAAGCAAACAATTCTACTTAGAGTTTCAGCCTCTTTGACTTACTACTTTATTAATAGCACCACATAAGTCTATTAATGTGATGGTAGATACTACTACAATCATAATTTAATTAGGGAAGCAATAAATTGTCAGGAATGTCAAATTCTAAAACTTTCTTTTTCACCCTACTAGGAAAGTCTGTGATTCTCATGATGTTAAAGTAGGGAATGGTAGAAAGTATTAACTTCTTAACATTCAGATTTAAAATCTATTTTTTCTTGTACTGTGGTTGTAAAATGGAATATTTTAAATAAAACATTTTTTAAAAACTTCTCTGACATAATATGGCCTCAGGTTTCATTCACAATACATAGGTTAGTGGAGAGCTATTAATGGATTGATGCTTGGTTTATTTTTTTTTAACTATTGTGTAAAGAAACAGCTTATTTAAACAAAGGAGGAGGCAACAATTCTCAATAGAAAATGTACTCATTACCTTGCTCATGTAACTGTAACCCCTCTGTACAGCATTTTTACAACAAAAAATATACAAAAAAACAAAAGAAACATCCTGTTTAGTGGGTAAGTTTAAAAGAATAAAATGACCAAATGGTACTATCTATAGTAAAGTAAGGAAAATTCTAATGAAGCAGCATCAAGCCTTTGCATTTCACACACATCTAGGTTAGTATCTCAAAACTCAGCCCTGTTTGCTGAATGGATGTAATAAAATATGTTTAAAAATGGACATTGAACATCAACTTGACAATAAAATTAAAATAATAAAAATGGACTCTGAAATCATAAAAAATAATATGGAAAAGGAAAATCATGGGTAATTTACTCTCCAAACTTAATATAGAAGACTTTCTAACAAAGCATGGGTGCTGTCCCCGAGCTCTTCAGCTCAAGGCAAGTGCTCTACCACTTGAGCCACAGTGGCACTTCTGGTTTACTGGTGGTTAATTAAAGGTCAGAGTCTCATGGACATTCCTGCCTGGGCTGGCTTTGAATGACGATCCTCAGATCTCAACTTCTTGAGTAGCTAGGCTTATAGGTGTAAGCCTTTAATCAGCCTCTTTTCATTTTCTTCTGGAATTACCTTCTTTTACCTATTACCTGTGACTTGGGCTGGCCTCTTGATCAAAAGGCCCTACTTTTAGAAGCCAAAACACATTTGAGTGAAGAAAATAAGTCACATTAGGCCTTTTTCCTTAGCTCTGCTATTGGTTGTAACATTTTTCCTTTATATTATTCAAGCATTAAATGAGAAAGAAGTCAGGTATGCAGGAATTACTTAAGCCCTTTATACCCAGAGAACACAGAAATTGATACAATTTGCCTCACATTGAGAACTTATATTTGTATCCAAAAGGGAGAAATGTAAATGATAATGATTTCTTTGAATTTTAAAAACAAAAACAATTCTTCCTTGTGAATATCCATACATTTAACCTTGCCAAGGTAGCACGATGTCATACTAAAAAAGGAATATTAGTTACATTAATAACTACTTACTTCATACTAACAAAAATGTGTTTATATTAATTGTTAGCTAATTATTAATCCTCTGGCCAAATTCAGCTGCCTTTTTGAGTTTCATAAAGTAAACTATGTGGTACTTTGTTTAATAATACAGAATTTTTTTTAAAAAAAATTTTTATTGTGAAAATACTGTACAGAGGGGTTACAGGTACATGAACAAGGTAATGAGTAAATTTCTATCCAGCATTGTTGCCTCCTCCTTTGTTTTCCCCTACCATTTTTAGTCTAACCTTTCACAGTTCAGTCTGACAGCAAGGAAAGATATGTAGGCTTAAACTAAGGAAGAATTTGGGAGAGCTTCTCTCCCATAGAATTTCATGAGTGAAATAAAGACTTGTGAATGAAATTAACCCTCCTCATGGATGCTGTAAAAAGACTATTGGTTAGAGGAAGTGAGAGAGATTTCTGAGGTACCTATAGGCTGATAAGGCATAACATTAAAATATGTAGCTTGGTTTTCCATGTTTAAACTTCGGAATTGATGGCTTTTGAATCTCTTTATCACATCAAAAAAGAAATCCACTGTCTGTCAAGTAAAACTAATTGCTATTTCAGCTTCTCATTTCAAAGAATGCTATTACTCCACCTCAGCATACTACATTCCAATCCAAGTTTCATGTGTTTAATGATATGAGATGCTGGCTCTCATACTATGTAGTTAAAATGATGTACAGTGTATTAATCTGTGAAAAAGTAGTATGAAGTCTTATAACTACCAAATATTTTCCACCTAATGTGTTATCCTGGTATAGCTATACCTATTTAAGTCATCACAAACCTTATGGGGTAAAATGTCGTTAATATTACACAGATTGATGAGTAGTAATTAGAAACTCATATCAAGTGACAGCAGCTTAGATTTCAGTTGGACACCCATAAAGTATACTAGAAATAAATCAAAATAAAATCATCAAATATTATTTTATTTGTTGGAAATTTTTATATTTGAAAAAAATTCTTTGCTACCTACCAAATGTCCAGAGCATGTATTCATTTTTTATTTCTCATTCAGATTCATGAGATGAAAGAGACATAAAAGTCAAGATACTATGAAAGGTGTTTGAATACAACATGTTATTATTTTTGTTGTCAGTTGTGGGGTTTAAACTCAGGGCTTGGTCACTCCTCCCTGAGGCTCTTTGTGCTCAAGGCTAGCACTCTACCACTTGAACCACAACATCACTCCCAGGTTTGAGTGGTTAATTGGAGATTAATGTCTCATGGGGACTTTTCTGCCCAGGCTGGCTTGCAACTGTGATCCTCAGATCTCAGCCTCCTGAGTAGCTAAGATTATAGGCATGAGCCATGGGCACTTAGCAAAAACATTAAATATTTCTATGTTCTTTGGCCAAGTTTCTTTTGATAAGAGTTCCCAAGGGAAAAGACACTAATATATAATATTTTAGAAGTATGCAGTCTCAAAGATTATACTTTATGATATTTTTTGCAATGTATATAATATATATATTGCATAGCAATGTATATCTAGTGCTTTAAGCTTGAAATATGCTCAAAAACCCTTCAATTAAAAATACGGATATCAGTATCTTATATACATGCATATATGCATATATATTTTTCCTCCAATAGAGGTGATTTCTCCCATTTTTGATTGTTCCTTTTTCTTTCTTTGGTTGCTTATCTGCTATGAAAGCCAGAGTGTGCAGTGCACACTGCTGTCATGAGCATGTGGATACTGCTGATGGAAACATTTTCAGATAACATGGAGTAAAGAAGCACTAAAGAGAATGATGAATCGTCTGTGTTAAACATCCTCAACCACTCACTACCTGTGTGATTCTCAGAATGCATCATCAGTACAGTAACTCATTCCTTGCTTATCAGTCCTTCACACTTAGAATTTCAAAATGTCACTAAGGCAATCTCAGGTTTAAAGAGAACAGTAACTGTACATTTTCTATGAATATCTTCACTTCAAATCTGCCTAGAAGATTTAGGGAAGGGAAAGAGAACATTCCAATGTGGATCACTAGCAGGGAATGTAGAAGATGCTGATTTTAGTTTCAGCATATTCCATTAGGGATTATTGAATTCTATACAAATTATTGATTCAGTGGACAAGTTACATTGGAAAGCAATGCTAATTCACACAAGATTTTGTCACCCTTATAAGGCTCTCATCAGTCCAATAGTATGCCATTTCTAACATCAGTACTATAGAATCTCAAGTGCATGGAAGGCCCAACGGAATTGATCTTTTTTGAACTCATCATTACAGCTTTACTATTTCATAGATCTGAATCAATATTATATAGGATACCAAGAGAAAATGTAAGATATTATGTGAGGCTTCACACAATGGTGCAGATAGCTGTCCCACAGAAATGTACAGTTAATTTTGGTTTTGATTGCAACATGGTCATGTCTCAGTTACTGCTAAAGTGAAAGAAGTGCAATGAGAATGAAAACTTATCAAACTGATGACTTACATCTCTGAAAAATAATGACCTTTTAAGGTATCGGCATTGGTCTCAGTTGCCAGTAGATGATTCTTCAATGGAGGGCACTAGCACATTTTAGAAGACAGATTCTGTTTTGGAATCCATGAAGTTCTTGTATTTCCCAGTGGTTATTCTGACAATGGGTGGGTGGGCCAGGCATTGGAATGTTATATAGAAGAGTCATAATGACAGGCATGGGGTGAGTTTTCCTGTATATCTAGTTTTTGAGAAACACATATGTGGTGCTTAATATCCGGTGATAATTACTGGAACACAAAAGAAACTTGAAAAGACAGTCTTATTTGTTTGACAGATGATTTTTTATCTAAATCTTGCAATTCTGAAACTTGTAATTTTCCAGCCAATTAATGGAGACATTCTCTACTACTCATGTTTCAGGTATATCTGTATATTAGACCTCTGCTTTCAGCATGCTTTTTTCATCAATATCTAGGACTACCTTTGAGATGATTTTTAATTCAGCAACTCTTCTAAAATTAGTGATGACATGCTGCACTAATTTCTGTGAGCCAGGCTTATGTGCCTCTTTCCTTCAATAAGGAACAACATAGTAAGCTAAGGGAATGAACTGTAGAAAAAAATTCCTGGTCAACTGAGGTAGATGATATAAAAATTTGACCTTCATTAAGCAATTTACTTATTCTTTTTATGTCTGCTCAAAGCCACTCTTATGGCCCATTATGGTCAATGGTGACCATTATCATGATCAAATGAATTTACTGGTATACTCACCTTATCCTGACTGGGAAAATCTAACAGTGACTTAGGTTCACAATCTTTTGCATTGTAATGATCAGCTGTTTTGTCTTTATGTATTTCAAATAGGAAAATGTCTAAAGTCTGTGTGAATCACTATTCCCATTCACTTTCTAAAAATGGTTTTGATGGGGATTATTTTTATATCATTTCTACTGATATTCTATACAACCATTTACATTCCAGATAGAGAAACAGAGCAGAAAAATTAAAACACAGATGAAGTGAAGAAGAAAAGTCAGCATCACAAGCCTACAACTTCCTTATGTCATCAAATCAGTAATAAATATTATAAGATTCATTATCTTTTACAGAAAAAAAAGAATAGGAGGAGGATTTTTTAATCATTTTCATTGCAATAATCTTATTAAAAGAGAAGAGGCACACAGCCATAATTTCCTTTTAGTGCTCATGGAAAATCAATAAAATTGTATCATCTTTTATGCCAAACTGGATTAGTTTATATCACTGAAGATAATGTCTTGCAACTTAACTATAGGTCTAAAGAGTAGAGATGTAATAGTTATAATTGAGACAAGTCACAAACAGTATTAACATATACTTTTACAGTAAAATCTTATTTAGAAATCTAAATTTCTTGATTAAGTGAAAAACAAAATTTACAGTGTACTTTTAGCGGCAAGAAAACATCATCTAAAATGCACATAATATTCTTGCAATTATAATGTGATTTCTTATATATCATTTTAATTGTATTACTTGCAAGTGTTTATAGTGTGTTAAATAAAAGCTAACAATGTCTTGCCACTTGGAAATACTGGTAAATATAGACTAATAAAAAGAATAAAGAATATTATACTCAGTATTTTATGAGTAGAGTTTGTACAAAGTACATTTTATACAGTTTTCCCTCAGTAAAGTAAATCAACTCTGTAAAACATTTGGTATTATAATATTAATTTGCATATGAATATTTACTTAATACACATTATAAAATAGAAAATTAACATACACTTTCAATAAACTTAAAATTTTAGAATTTTAGAGTGTATGTGATAACATCGATGAGTATGAATTATTTTTAATTATTCATTTATGCTTAAGGATTTTTGAACCATTGTTTGCAGTGTCTTACATATATCTGTATCATAAAGCTGATAGATGTAGAAAGCTTTATAGAACCATTTATGTCAGTAAGAGGACCAAGTGGATTTCTTTGATTCATCAAGCTAACAGTGAAGGATATGAGCTATGAAATTTATTGTCAATAGAAATGTCATTTTTGAAATACAAAGTCAGAGCTATTAACTCGTATCTAAACAGATGTTATAATGATTAAAATATCCCATTTCTCCTTTTTTAGGGTCTCCCATCTCTGTTTTCAGTTCTTGGGGAGTTTTTCAGGACATGTACATTTCAAAGCAAAGAACACAAGTTTAACTGAACTGGTATAATTAGTCACCCTAGCTAATGGGATTAGGGTAAGAAATTGAGAAATTTTATGAGGCTTACAGGAGCAATCCTGTTATTTCAGACTCTTGGGCCCTTGTCATATAACAGTAGGCTACAAAACATTTCTTTATGAAAAAAAGAGAGGGGATTATTTAGAAAGTAAGAATCTTTTCTGTAACATGATCCTCATTCAGTTCACAACACATTAAAAATTCATTTTCCATTTCACCTCCAGATTAAAAATTGTACTAACTTTATTTTTCAGTGCTGAAAAGGATATCGCAAAATCCCACCCTTAAACTTCATTTTGTGCCCTAAATTAGGTTATTTATAAAATTTGTGTTATTAAGTTCTCTGAAATCTTTATATTTATCACTTCTCTCTGTCTTTCAAAAATTTTACTATAATATATTTTGACATCTGATTTATCTGAGAGATGAAAGCATATATATATATATATTATTTTGTTTTAAAATTGTGTTTTCTTTTTTCTTCTGAGGGAATATCTCTCTCAGTTTTATAAGTGTTCAGTGAATCTGAGTGTATTACTGCCATTTACCTTAAATGTTCATTCTTATAGTTATCTTCAAAATGCCTAACAGATGACATCTCTTATTTCTCACATAATTCATATACCATATTTCAGATTATTTTCAAGTTCCTTTCTGAGGCACCTGCTGACTATGGAGCCAGTGTTGACCCACTTTGGCTTATATACTCTTTTAGTTGTGGTTGCTTCTTCCAGCCAACAAAGGCAGTATGTTGTGTACAAACCTTAAAGAGTTGGCTTTGCTTCTTTTAGGCCCTGTCAACAGGCACGGAGTCCCAGCACCTGGTTTTGAAATGTACACCTGCTCGAAGATGATCCTCGATCATATCAGTATGATATGTAGTACCTTAGGCATTTCTGTGCCTTGTTATCCAAGAACTCTAAATCCAGACTCTATATGCATTTATTCAGTCTTTGATCCCACCAAGCATGCAACTTCAGTTGCTGCTGAAGTTTTCGATTCATTTTCTGGTCTATGGAAATATTTTACCTGCTTAGGGTTATATCATTTTATTTCATTTGTACTTATTATCAACACTGACACTTTGAACAGGAAGGAACATTTAAATGCAGGAGGGATAGCCTTATCTTGGCCTGAAGTCCTCCGGTTTCTTTTAAAGATTCCATCATACTCTCTTGTCTACTCTGGCAAATATACTCAATGTGATATATTCACACCTAACAGCCTGCAATCAGCAAGTAATACTTAACATTTCATATAACCTCTCATAGAATACACAGTGATGATTTCTGTAACCCCCACAATACCTTCAACTTTTCCATCCTCCATCTCTATAACACTATCTTTGCCACTCCCTTATTAAAACTATTTGCCTACTCCTTATCTCCATAGTTTCTACAAGTACTGATCCTTGCATAAATGTATTCATGTTGAACCAACAGAAACTGATTTAGGCCAACTATTGTGTCATATAAAATTGGTTGTCATTTAAAGAAGATAAATTCTACCTTACCTGAAAGCCTCTAAATTAATCAGTGGCTTTCTACTAATTAAAATAATTACTTGCTGCTCTCAGAGTCAAGAAGATTGACATCATTCACCTCACTTTCCAGAATACAAATGGAAGGCAGAAGACAAATGAAAACAAAGAATGACATTTAATTCTTATTTGTGAGTTTATTCTAAAAGTGCTAGTATAGAAAAACACTTAGGTGCCCTATGCCTATATCTTTTTTTCATGTATAGAAGACTTCATGTGAATCAAAGTAGTAAACAAATTTATCAAATCTGATTTGAGAAATAATAATAAATAATAACAAAATATAATAATATTAATGGCATGAGATAATAATATACTACTTTTAATGGAATTATTACTGAGTTACTATAGGTTGTAAGAAATAATAGAGATCCTTGACTAATATGCCACATCATCTAAATAGTAATATTTTTTAAATTTTAGCATAATTTCACAAAAATATTATTGGAATTAATAGAACCCAGTGATCTTAGGCAGATTTCCCTTGGATTCATTTGTGTTTCTGGGTGTGTTGGAACACAGAATTCTACCACCATACTCAAGATACTAAAAATTTTTTTCATTATAGTTAGAAAACAAGAGAAAAAACATGAAAACAATTCTGCAGCAGAGAGTAGAGAGGTCAAAATTAACACATTAAAATGTACTCAACATTATCAACCAAAAGAGATATGGATTTGAAAATAACAATGAGATGTCACAACTCACCTACTAGAATAAAAAGTAATGATAGCATTAAAACGCTTTTAAGGTTATGAAGAAACTTGTCATCTTCTATTGGTAAGAATACAAAAAGACAAAACCACTCTGGGATAAAATTTAGTACAAAAATAAGTATTTCTTTACCATATGACCTAATAATTCTACTTTCTTGATTTTTAATACCACAAAATGAAAAGATATATTCAAACAATAGCCTTTGATAAAGGCTTATAGCAACGCAATGGTATTAGTACCAAACTAGAAACAACCCAGATGTTGACAAGTGAAAGACTAAACAAACTACAATGCAATTTTTCTTTAAAATACATCAATGACTAAGAGAATGAGCTATTGATATATACAATCACAAACAAATCACAAGAGACACAGGCTGGGTAAGAAAGCTCAATCTCTAAAGTTCTGTTTTATGTAATTACACTTACACTGAGATAAAAATTTACATCATCTTATTGTCTACCATGATTAGATGAAAACATAGCATAGCTATAAAATGTATTACAGGAGACCCTTGTGATTATATACCATTTTATATTCTTGTGATAAGTCATTTGGATAAGAAATCTAAGTTATAACAGACATTCCATTGGTCTTCATACCAATTGACATAAAGATAAAATCACCTAGAAGATGAAAAAATATACAAGTACATACACATACAAATAAACATACATACAAACTGTATGTTATATGTAGTGTTAGATCATTGCACACATCTATCTATGTATATATGTGTATCTATCTATCTATCTATCTACTTATCCATCTATCTATCACCTGTTTAGGTTAATTTTGTGGTTTAGTATGATTCATGAGTTAAATAAATAAATTAAATGTAGAATAACAAGAAACAGACCTACTTCAATTCATCAGGTATAAAAATTTAGGTATTCAGAAAATATCTTATTTTATAATTATCAGATATTTGTCATAAAAATGTAATGTGCCTAACTTTCAAAATATTGCTAAATTTATTCTTCTCAATTATAAGTTTTAGAAGAATTTCTTCTCCAACTCTTTCCACACATAATTATGCTGAGAACAACTGAGTTACACTTAAGCAGACAAATCTTTAAATGTTTGTTACCTGATGGTCACTGTCCTACTTTATGCTTAACAACTACACCATGAAATTATCATTGATTGTACAATGAAAATTTTCTCATAAATAAAAAAATTAAGTAAAGGTAAGCTATTCTTACAAGTCATAATGACTTGTTAAATGATGGTATTTAAACTAGATATATAGGAAAAAAACAATGAAAATTAAATACAAAATTTTAGAAGATAAATATCTTTTCTATGATTCTATTGGAACCTATCTTTCATTGGCTTCCTTTACTCATCTATTCTATAAATATCCCAGAAAGAAAAAAAAAGAGATGTCTACTTCAGAATTGGGAAGATGCTGACAGCCTGAAGAATGATTCAGATAAGCTCAGTTTGCCAAATGAATGAATCTTAATGTAGCTTACTTAACATAGTATGTAACTGTTATTCATTATTTAGCAGAAACTTTGTTATGAGTTCAAGAACAAAGAGCAGCAAAGAGAAGTAAACACATTTTATTTATGTGGTATCGGCAGTGTTCCTTAATGAGCCAATGAAACGTAAATTCGCATTCTATTCCAAAAACAAATGACACAATTACATGTAGTTTTCAATATGTATTTTCTTTGTTAATTAATAACAAATGCTTCTCATAGTTAAAGGACTAATACTAAGACTTTGAACTAGATATGTTGGCTCTAGTCTGTAATCTCAGCCACTGGGGAGACAGAGATGCTGGCACTGGTTTGATGTCAATCTGGAAACAAAAGTTATCGAGACTATCTAAATCACTGGCTCGGCTCAGTGGCAGGTGCTTGTTTTTACAGCTGCTAGGTAAGCACAATACCTGGTGCATTCATGTTGCACATATCATCTTCAGCAACACCAGGAAGCATAGGCGGCAGCATCTACTTTCCTACCAACAATATCACAATTTTTCGAACATTTCCTAAAAAATTAACAGAAACAAAAAACTAAGCATAGTTACTCATCCATGTCTTATTTAATAAAGTAAACATAATAGTATGTCCAATAGTAAGAAATAGTTACAGTCACAAATGTTGATACTAGACATGCACAAATATATTTTATAATTTATTTAATAGTCTGATAACCCAAATGAGTGAAAATTATAATCTACAATATTTAAGCTCTAGGCATAATTTTCAAAGTCATAGTTGAACATGTAAAAATAATAAAATGATGTTTTCTTGGGCTTGAAGATTATGTTTGTCCTTTGAATGTTTATAACTTTTTAATTACAAATGAAAAAGATTTCAGTTATAGAAAAAATAGTTTCACCTGTCTGAATGACAGAATAGATAGATTACATTTCTCAGACTGCTTTTCACTCAGTGTGCCAATATAGCCACTTTCTCCTTCAATGTACAAGTGCAAGTATTATTGTTGGGCACAAATCTCAAGTCTTAATCCTTATCCCATAGAAGAATCAATACCTTCCTTTACTTTCCCTCCTTATAGGTAGGAATATGGATTTGTAAATGAATTACTTTTAGCACTGCAATGAAGGAACATTTACCCTTGGATTGCTCAAATGAACATATCATTTTAACAGAAATACATTTCTTTAAATTGGCTGTATTTAGGCCTCTCTGCTATAGTTAGAATCATGTATCTTCTCCAAGTGTTAGTATCCACAGTTGGCTATTGTCATAATATTTGACATCTACTTTTCAGCCAAGTGGCAACTATAACAGGCATATCTGTTGTAGTTGAATAATGAATGGCTCTTTTTATTCTAAGGCACAATGGATGGTAAAACCTTAAAGACTATAGTGAATGGATATGCAAAGTTTTGTTGCCTTGCTGATTTGAAATAGCCAGCTGCTATATGTTAACAATGGCAGAAATGTATCTCTTACTTGGAAACTCTTTGAAGGGTCTTTTGCATCATAAGCAATAATAGGAAATTTTGTCTAATAAAGACAATTGATTAACCCAATCAGTTTTAGGGCAGGTATAGTTAAAATAAGAAATATGTCATTCTTTCTGATGGAGACATAGAATTCCAGGGTGTGTGTGTGTGTGTGTGTGTGTGTGTGTGTGTGTGTATGGGTGTGTGTGTGTATCACATTTTCTTGATCCATTCATCTACTGAGGGGCATCTGGGTTGGTTCCATAGCTTAGCTATGGTAAATAATACTGCAATAAACATAGTTGTGCTGGTAGCCTTAGTTTGTGATCGCTTGGGTAAATGGCCCAAAGTGGGATTGCTGGGTCATATTTTTTTTTCTTGCTTGCTATTGTTTCTAATGTATTTCTAATGTACCATATGATTTTTTTGTTTCTTTGTACGTTCCTCCCTCACAGTATAACTCCTGTTTTCCCTGTATTTGATTTCGGTGCCCTTCCTCTTGTATATACACTTCTCAAATTCATGGAGGGAAAGGGAAAAAACAAAATGTTTAAATAAAAATACAGGTTGACGCGTTGGCGTTGTGCGTTGTAACAATGAGATGCACAAAACACTATGTTAAAAGCTAACTTTACAACTTTGGGTGGTGGGAGGGGGGATAAAAGGGGAAGTAGTTGTGGAGGTAGGAGGGAAGGGATGGGAGGGGGAAAACAAAGGAGGAGGCAAGAATGCTCAATAGGAAATGTACTCATTACCTTGCTCATGTAACTGTAACCCCTCCGTACAGCATTTTTATAATAAAAACGTACACAAAAAGAAAGAGATCATTTAAAAATGTTAAGTATTATATTAAATGTAGTTTGATAAATCTGTTTCCTAAATAAGTATTGTCAGGAGCTAAAGAAAAATGCAAGCACTAAATCTTTGCAGAAGATCTTTAGAAAATATAATTATTTCATTTCAACTTGGTTATTTTCATCCTTTCAGATGAATTTTTGTTTTTGTTTTGTGTCTGCTCTAGAATTTAGGAATAGAAAAGGTACATTTTTAACTTATTATGATTCCACCATTACAGTTTTCCATGAAAGTTTTCTAATAAGAAGTTTTAATCTTTCTACATATTAAAACATGAATGGTAATTCCTAGATTTTTATTGTATTTCCCTTATAGATTTCACCTATTTGACTTCTTCCCAGCTGAGATATAAGGAATTCTTACTATCATTTTGTATTTGTTCCCTTTTCTTTCCTGAGTTATTTTCCTTTTTCTCCCAAAATGTAATAAAATATATAATTCTATGATTTTTTTGTACTTTTATCTTCTTTATTCTAAGTTAGTGTACATAAATTGGACTTGGTACTGAGTGAGACTCACTCTTGACTAATCCTTGGGAAAGATTGTTGGATAGAGCATGAAACTGACCAGAAATAAAATGATACAATTTGGATATGTTGAATTCTAACATAGTGTCTAGTAAGTGTCACTGTTGAATTAGTGCACCTTTTGTCCCACCATTTCTAGTGATTTCACTTGCCCTCCTCCTATCAGCTAAACATATATAAGACAAAGGATATAGTAATCAAACACAGTGACAAAAGAGAATAAACCAAAGGAAATAAAAGAAAGAAGAAATAACTGCAAACTAAAATATCAAAAACCCTCATTTCCTTTTCTTGGTGTTCATTTTGATAAGCATCATTTTGTAGGGTCAGCTGCACATAGCTCTGAGCCATTGTGATTCTTTCCTAAGAATATGCTCCTTTGTTCTCACTGTGTAAATGGTTAGAGTACTATTTAATTAATCATGCTCGTAATTATTTTTCTTTTACTATCCATTGGATTAAGTTGTAGATCTATAGACATATTCTAGTCATTACATATGAGGGAACCCATGAAGCCTATGTTTCTTTGGATCTAGATTACTTCACTTAATATAATTTACTCACTAGACACTATTTTGAAATCGAACTTTACAACTTAATGGGAAGGGGTATCAGGAGGGGAAAATGTGGGAGAAAATGAAGAAAAGGATGACACTGTTCAAAAAGAAATGTACTCATTACTGATGTATGTAACAGTAACCCCTCTGTATACCACCTTTACAACAAAATTTACAGTAAAAAAAGAAAAGGTGGGACAAAGGTGGGACTATGTGGAAAATGAACTATACCTCTTGTGCAGGGGGATGGGAGGAAAAACTGGGAGACAGAGATGGAAGGGGTGACATTATTCAAAAAGAAATGTATGCAGTGCCTGGCATATGTAACTGTAACTTCCTGTCCATCACTTTTACAATAGCAATAAAATATATTTAAAAACAGAAAAAAATATTTGGTTGAGGATTTTAAAATAACTTTAATATGAGACGTACGTGAGAAGTTTCGTGGAGAAAAACAATCTCATTGAAAACTTTCTGTTGCAGTTTTCCAACTTCCTCTGATAAATTCAATGAAGTTAATAATTTTACTTAATAAAATGAGATTCCATTGATGTTTAAGAATTTGCAGAAAAATATGTGAAGGATAAGATAAAATAATAATAGCATAAATAATATTCAAATGATAATTCCCATTTCAATCAAAACAAACCCCAGCATCAGTATCCATGTATCCTTGGGTCTTATAGTTACAAGATCCTTTTAGGATTAAGTAGGTACAGTGTATTCAGAAGACAAGAGCAGCTTTCTGGAGAATATGTGAAGTTCTACAGTGATGAAACTAAATAAAAAATCGTCTTCTCAAACTAAGCTACAGTTGTGTTTATTTTACCTAGCTTTGAATGGCCCGTATATTTAGAAAAGTAATGTTATTTTTATTTCACACATACTCAATTCTAAACAAATTAGTGCTAATTAGTTATATTAACAACCCAGGCATTTTATTTAAAGAAATGTATAGTTTATACAAATCTCACAAAGGTGATGTTACTTTAGGAATCGAGATATAATACACTGTACATGTTCAAATATTCTTAATTCCTTTCCGGTGTGATGGAAACCTTATGCCATTTGTTTGTGTGCCTGAGTGTCCTAATTTTCGTTTAAACCAATTTGTGGAAACTGTTATGCTTAGTACACACTAAGTTATAGGTACTGAAGGTAATGAACTAAACAGGATTAAAATTAAGGTATATTCTCACAAAACTGTGACTTTGTTGTGGAAACTGGGAAACAGATACACATACATAAAAATACTCAACCAAAGGACACCACTTCAGATAGTGGATTTTAGGACCACTTCAAATAGTTATATTGTGATAAAAGAGAACAACAGAAACAGAATTAGGACTCAAAGCTCTAATTCTGTCTTCTATAAAGGATGGATTAGTAATGGAGGTGGTGACCTTGATCCTAAATAGTAAAATGAGGGGGCACACTGTATATCATACTCTTATATACACATGTTTAAGAGCTAATTAGAACTCTGATCTTGACTAAATGTATAATAAAGTAACACAGGTAACATTGATTAACTATTCAATGTCAGAATCACAACAATAAGAAAAAAATCTTATAAGCTGACATATTTCAAGGAATGGACACATTTTAGCAGTCTAATGATGTTCTCTAGATGTGGGTATCAAGAATCTACATATATAGATTGACTTTGATACGGATGTAGGTTCTTCTGATGTTAACATGCAAAGAATGACCTTAGGAACTGTTGGTTTAGTTTCTCAGAAGAATTTTTTTATCTGTATAATTTTAATGGATAACCCATTTTATCTTGAGTTAAATTTGATACACTATCACTCATAAAATGATAATAGATGATTAACCTATTGTTTCTTCTATCACTTGCTACTTTATAATCCTTTTTAAAGGTTGTATAGAAAAAGTCACACCGGGCACCATTGGTTCACGCCTGTTATCCTAGCTACTCAGGAGGCTGAGATCTGAGGATCACGGTTCAAAGCCAGCCACAGCAGGAAAAGTCCCTGAAACTCTTATCTCCAATAAACCACTAGAAAACTGGAAGTGACACTGTGGCTCAAGCGGTAGAGTGCTCCCCTTGAGCTGAAGAGCACAGGGACAGCGCCCAGGCCCAGAGTTCAAGCCCCACAACTGACAAAAAAAAAAGTCACATAATTTATAGCAATATTTCAAGAAATATATGCTTTTAAATGTGCAAATGAAAATAATCTTTTATTAATTTGTTCTCTACAACCAATATAGAATCCCTTATTTATTTATACTGTTTTCCATTAGCAGTTACAGAAAACCTGTTGTTGCTTAATGCATACTGAAAAATAGACAATGGAGCCACTTTCTCAACTTACATAACCATACAACTAGACAAATAAAAAAATAGAGATACCATGAGATACAAATTAGTTTAAAAAATCAATAAGGGGAAAGCAAACAGAAGTACTTTCTCCATTAGTAAAACTATAAGTTGGACAACTAGATGCAATTTTAGATCTTTGCTTTGTGACTGTAATGTATTGATTTTCTTCCCAATGAATTCAGGGGTGGGGGTAAAGTACCATATATAAGGTATATTTGTTGGTATAAGAAAATAATAAGCTTAATTTTTGTGGTGAGAAAATACTTAGAATAGCCAATGTAGCTCTCTATTAATTAATATATAATCAACACCAATTGAGAAGACTTGGAAGCAAATATGGACTCACAAAAATGGATCCTAAAATACAAGCTCCCTTTAGGAAGTGAATACTGGACATGATTAATAAGATTGGGGGAAGAATCAGATTCATAATCAAGCTCCAAATTGAACAATGTAAGTAATTCAAGTGATACTTCAAATTAAAAGTTGACGAGAGATAAACAACTAAAGAAAACTAGCTCACTTTAGAAGCCTAAATATTTCTCCACCTCTGGGGTATACAGATGAGAACTATTTTCCTGCTGTTTTCTCCTATCAGGAGGGTTTCCGGCATTTATTTCTGAAACAAGAAAGACATGAAGGCATAAAGTAATTCCCTTCCCATCTTTGTTGTTTTTATGAACAGAATCACATAATTCTAATAAAGCAATCCACAATTATATTTATCATGATGATTGACATAATGAAAATAATTATAATCATGAAATAATAAAATGGTACTAATTTCAGAAGAAAGTGACTTTATGTCAGTTAATCTGTTGGAATATGAATTGCATAGTTGAATCATACATTGATTCAAATACATGCTTAAATGTTAATAAAGTTACCATGGAAGCTAAAGGAAGAAATTCATTTTATAAGTATACTAACATTCATTGTTTTTTCCCCAGCCACTTTATACCTTAGAAAATAGAAAAATAATGATTTTAGACCAATCATTTCCCCCATAATTATTAGAAATCATATGATTTCGTTTGGAAAAAAATTATTTGAAAAATATTTGCAAATACTTTTTTTTAGTGAAAATCACACTTCTGCAAACTGGAGCTACCGAGGCTCATTGTTAAACACATCAGATTTCTGCCTTTTAATCCATGCCTTACATTAAATTATAAATATTATTTTCTATGTTCAGAAAAATAATTATTCTTTGCAGAAGATAATATTTTTAACTTGAAGGGGGGGTGAATACGTTCTGCAGTTTATATAAGAAATTGATTTCCGGAAGTGGCACTGTAGCTCAAGTGGTAGAGCACTCGCCTTGAGCTGAAGAGCTGAGGGACAGCACCCAAGCCCAGAGTTCAGGCCCCACGACCGACAAA
>NW_012267360.1:4278895-4311926 GCF_000151885.1 Dipodomys ordii
GCCACTTCTGGTTTTCTATTGGTTTATTGGAGACAAGAGTCTCACGGTCTTTCCAGACTGGGCTGGCTTTGAACCATGATTCTCAGATCTCAGCCCCCTCAGTAGCTAGGAATACAGGTGTGAGCCACCGGAGCCAGTCTTGCATTTCTTTTATGGCTAGAGAGGTTGAGCATTTCTGCATGTGTCTAATGGCCATCCTTCTTTGCTCTTCAGAGAAGTTTCTCTTTAAGTCTTTAGCCCACTCATTTATTGGGCAGTTGTTTCTTTGAGGATTTGTTGTTAGGGGATTTATATTTTTGAGTTCCAAGTGTATTTTTGATATGAGACTTGTCCATTGTATGGCTAGTGAAGATTTCCCAATCTATGGGCTTTCTATTGATCTTGCCAGCTATGTCTTTTGCCATGCAGAAGCCATTCAATTTCATACAATCACATTTGTGCAACCTTAAGTTGTGTCTCTATTAAGAAAATTTTGGCCTTTTCCAAGGAGCCTTAAACCTTGTCATATTCATTCCTGTACAGTTTTCTGGGTTTCTCCTTTGACTTCGAGGTCTTTTATCCATTTGGAGTTGATTCTGGTGCAGGGTGATGTATAAGGATCTAGCTTCAGCTACATTCTTTCTTATGCATCTCATAATGGTTACTTTTGAAGTTGAAAACTTGTAAAAAAAAAAGCTATCTGGGTGCTACTGGCTCACACCTGTAATCCTAGCTATATAAGAAGCTAAGATTTGAACATTGTAATTCAAAGCCATCCCAGACTGGAAAGTATATAAGACTTTTACCCCCATTAACCACCTAATATCTGGCTTCCATGGTAGAATGCTAGTATTGAGCTAAAAAGCTCAAAACAGTCAGACCCTCAATTAAAACCTCAAGACTGGCACACTTGAGTAAGCATGTGCATGTGCATGCACTTGCACTTGTGCACGCACCCACACCCACACCCAAATCTACACCAAAACACAAATTAATAAAAATATTATAATAATAAAGATAAACTTTATAATTTGGCGCAACCCCATGCATCAATTTTTATTCTTCTATCATGTTGCCATTTGACTTGGTAATGTAAGTTCTCAGCAAATTATCAAGCTAATCAAGCTGCAGGTCTTACACTAAAGTATTTGATCCATTTTATTGCTTTCAAACAGGATGAGAGATAGGTGTGTCTGTTCATTAGACTACATGTGAATATACAATTTATTCTTAAATCATTTGTTAGAAAAATTAGTTTTCCTTCATCAGATATTTTTGGCACCTTGGCCAAGAATCTAATAACTTGCATGGACTAATTTCTGAGTCTTTTATTCATTTCCATTTCTCTGTGTGTCTGTTTCATTTTGCTGGAACCACGCAATGTTCTTTGTTACTATGGATTTGTACAATAATTTGACTTTGATTTTCTGAAAGCTCCAGGTCCTTCTCTTTTTGCTCAGGACTATTTCAGCAATGATAAAAATAAATAAGTGCTATTAACATAATCTGTGATGAACTTATCTTTGTAAAAATTCAGATGTAATTTTACTACATCTTGTTAAGTTACTGACTTATTTTCAGATAGGCTAGGAATGGTCATGTTAACTAGCACTTTCAGTAAATTTAATTAATTTAAATACACTTTGAGACAGAGTTTTATTTCAAGGGAGGTAAAACAACAATTAGCTGGTAATATGGTACAAAAATTAATTTATTTGCTGAAATTTGATGATTCTAACTTTAAAAGTAAAATAAAAAGTAAGGAATATGTTTTATTGTATTACTATCAACTAATAAATAACATCTGAATCAAATATTAATGCTGTAATTTGGATTTTGTTGTTCAAGATATACTTTTTAAACGATTAGGGTTTTGAGTTCACAGACCTTATCAACAGTGTTGAAATACAAGCAGTAGCTTAGTGCAATTATTTACATTACCTTTTGGGCTATACTCACCTGTCTTAAATTGTATAAAGTGGCAAGCAATGTTTAAACAATCAGTCTGCCTTATATTCCATTTTTCTTTAACCTATGACAGGGACAAATAACACAAAGTAACAATTTCTTTTTTTTTTTTGGGTCCAGTCGTGGGGCCTGAACTCTGGGCCTGGGCTCTGTCCCTCAGCTCTTCAGATCAAGGTTAGCGCTCTACCACTTGAGCCACAGCACCACTTACAGCTTTTTTCTTTTTGCTTATGTGGTGCTGGGGAATCGAACCCAGGGCCTCAGGCATGCAAAGCGAGGCTCTACCACTGAGCCACCTTCCCAGCCCAACAATTTCTTATCTTACTGAAGAATACTGAAGGGGAAGAGGGAGGGAGAAGGAGAGAGAGGAGAAGAGAGGGAGGGAGGAAAAGACAGAGAGAAACAGAGAGACAGAGAGAGAAAGAGAGAAACATACAGCAATCTCCACTCAACTTGACAGACTGTCTTCAGCAGGTAACAAGCTAACTAGGCTTCAGGCAGAAGCCACAGCAGGATCAGTTTCACAGTTGTTGCTAGAGCCCTTTTCCAAGTCATGGGTATCCCTGATCACTTCAATAATTAATTAAATCATCATACTAAAGCTCAAAATAAAATATACACTGTAGTAATGAGTATATTTATAGCCTGGTCCTGATGTATTGCACCTATAATTCTAGCTTTTTAGAAGAATCAAATCTGAAGATTGTGCTTATAAATCAGCTTGGCCAAACAAAAATGAAAAACCCTTACCTCTAACTAACCAGCGAAATACCATACATGGAGATGTGGTCCAACTTGTAGAGAACAAGCCTTGAGCAAAAAAGCTAAACAAGACTGTGAAGCCCTGAGTTCAAGCCCCAGTACTGGCAAAAGAAAAGAATATTTTCAATTTATTTTAGTAATACAATCTTTTCTAAATGTTTCACTTATTTGTTAATTTCATTATGATTCCTGTATGTTAGCTTCAAACGAAAAGTAGAGTTTTTCTCTTGACACAAAATCCATTTGGTCCAGTAAATTTCCAGCACAGGAACTGTGCTTGGCAATGGAGTTCAAAGAAGAAAACGTGGATCAAAGAGGGAGAAATAAATCATCTCAAAGAAAATAGGTGTGTTCTACTTTATATTTTATTTAAAATGTGATAGTGATTCTCTTTGGTCACCATTCATTGTGATAGAAATTCTTCAAATAAGCAACCTATGCAGTCTCTTTGACTTTATTTAAAAACAATAACAAGAATTAATTATTCAGGATGTGGTATCAAACATGGGCACAATTAAAGTAACTATGTGTAAATTAATTAAATGACCATTAAACTGGGGCTAATGACAATTAAAATCATGCTACTGTTAACTGCAAAAGTGCCAATAACTTATTTAAGAAGGATCATAAGCTAGGGAATTGAGAAAAGTTTAAATCTTAACTCTATATCAACTTGTAAAACTATGACATATATTTGTATTTGAAACCATAAGAAGTTATGTATGTAAGGTATAAATAGATACTCTGGCCTAAATATGAGCCAGATTATTTATGAACAAAAGTGGTAGTATTGATTATATCAATGGAGATGGCAATAATGTCCAGGAAGATGAAGCTACTAATCATTAATCTACCCTTTATTTATTTGTTATTAGTTTTGGTCAGACATGGGACTTCAACTCAGGGCCTGGGCTCTGTCCCTGAGAATTTTTGCTCAAGGCTCCCATTCTACCATTATGAGCATAGCTCCACTTCCGGTTTTACAGTCGTTTATTGGAGATAAGTGTCTCATTGACTTTCATGCCCAGGCTGGCATCAAACTGTGATACTCTGATTTCAGCCTCTTGAGTAGCTACGATTACAGTCTTGAGCCACCAGAGTCCCACTCCATTAATCTAATCTGTTTCCAAACTCATAGTCAAAATCAATATTAATCATTGTAATTTGCTATCAGAATTCTATGTTAGATTATAAAAGTAGGTATACATGCCTACTATTCTTTATTATTTTAAAAGGAAGCTCTACAGTAATCTCATTTTTATCATACTTGTCTAATATTTGAACTATAGCTTGGAAGATGGTTGCATCATTAAAAATAAACTCATACTCTCAGCCTTATTTGAAGTGTTCATTATGTTTTCTGAGGTTTCCAATTTCTGCAAAACTTATCTCACCTTTAAAATTAATCAAAATAAAGCATTTGAACTATTTCTTCATTGTTTAGCATGAGAGACAAAAGATAGAGATTTAACATGTTTTCTTCATGTAGAAGACTGAAAATGCTTTACTAAGATGCTTGAATTATATATCATAGCTGAGGTTTTAAAATATGCCAGCAACATAAAGTAACTCTATTACTGGAAAGGTTACTGAGTATATTTAGGAAGATTAGTAAAGATTTAAGGCAATTATTCTATAAAGTGAAACAGGCATTTGACTTGGGAAAATATAGGGAATTTCAATATAGGGTACAATCTATTGAAAGCTAAATATATCTTTACTATAGAAAAAAAGAACTATTTAATATATTTCATTGTATAAATACTGTACATGAGTACAGTTACATGAGTAGGGTAATGAATACATTTCCTATCGAGCATTGTTACCTATCCTCTGTTTTTCCCTTACCATCTCTTTCCTCCCTAACTCCTCCTCCCCCTGCCCCCAACATTGTGAAGCTCTTTTTCAACATAGTGTCCTGTACATCTCATCATCACAATGGTTCAACCTGCATCCCCATTTAAGCATTCCACTATACCCCTTCCCCTCCCCAAATTACAAAATTGTATATACAAGATGCAGAACACCAGAATCAAATCAGTGAAAACAGGGTTTATACCATGGGGGAAGAACATACAAAAGAAACAAAAGAATCACATAGTGCATTAAAAGTACATTAAAACAATAGCAAGCAAGAAAGAAAAACACTTGCATCCCTGTCTTGGAGTACATTTCACTTAACATCATCTTATAATGGTCATATATACATAGCCTTTGACCTTCTCTGCTTGTCCTAGACATAGAGCTCCCTGATGACCAGCAATCCCACTTTTGGGTATTTACCCAAAGGATTCCAAGCAAGGTTACCAGCACAACCATGTTTATTCCAGCATTATTCACCATAGCTAAGATATGCAACCAACCCAGTTTCCCCTCAGTACATGAATGGATCAAGAAAATGTATATATATATGTGTGTGTGTGTGTGTGTGTGTGTATATATGTGTGTATATATATATATATATGTATATACACACACACACACACACATACACACACACACACACACACACACACACACACACACACAATGGAATTCTATACCTCCATCAGAAAGAATGGCATTGCCCCATTTGTTAGGAAATGGAAAGACTTGGAAAAAATTATATAAGTGAATTAAGCCAGGCCCAAAGAAACATAGGTCCCATGGTTTCCCTTGTTTTCAATGACTAGTACATGTCTAGGACAAAAAGAAATTTTAAAGAAGCTACATACATCACATTTTTCTGACTTTCTAGCCTTCAAATATGAATAGTTGCTATATCTCCCAATGGAACAAGCCATATATTCCAAGTGAATTCCTGAAATATATAAAGTCTGACCTTATTGATTACTGTTCTATTTTCAAATTCAGGTTGGATAGCTCATATGGGAATATCATGGCCATAAACCTAAGAGATGTGTTAAGGTTCCAAATATCAGAGGAAAAAATAATATACATATTGTGCTAGGAAAATAATCTTTAAAATATTTCAGAGCACTTATATTAACAGATACTTTCATTCAGAAACACTTTTGAAATAACTTAGATCCATAATTGCATTGTTGATTATTAGCAAGCTGATTTAACAGTTAGCTGTCAATTTGAGTCCCTATTCCAGAAAACAGGACTTATAATTTTATTAAGTCAAATAAAATAGAGCATTATCTAAACTAGGCAGCTTGAAATGTTTCCTATGCTGCAGTAAAAGCAGATTCTACTTAGAATACAGTATCACTTTATCCTTCAAGCCACACATTTAAAGGGGCTAATGTGTTTCCATCTTTTGCATAGTTAGCCTGAATGGTATTTATACAGAGGGGATAATTCGCTTAAATAAATATTGTAAGAAATAATCTCCCATTTAAAAGGTAGTAGCAATTTTATGGAAAATTGCTTTCCAAAACATTCAAAGAGCTAGTAGTAACATATTTCAACTATACAAATTGTACAACTTGTCTTTTAGAAACATTTGAAGGACAAAAGCATGTGTTTTCTTTCAATATCAAGTAATCTACAAAGTTGGCTGATAGATATACAAATACCATCCTCAGTTTTCAATAGATTCCAGAATTACTGGTAGAAACCTTGAGATTATGTGCAACATCTAAAGGAGAAAAGCAGTAGGAAAATGATAACATCATTACCAGATGAAATTTACAATTGAAAAATGAAAGTGACTTAAAGCAAAAGCATATTATATAGGAAGCTTGAATTTGGAGCTCTTCATTCTTTTTAATACCAGTTACTGTTGTAGGTTTAGAGCCAGATAGGCAGATAGGTATTCTATCCTAGATTAAATCTGCCATGTCAATGGGAGCTTGGGCTTACACTTACCAAAAAAAGACTGTCATTTAATAATCAAATTCTGAAAAACCTATCTATCAAATTTGTCTAATGAAAGGACCAGGATTAGCAAGAAGAGCTAAAAGTATTCTCCTAATAAGTACTTAAGGGGTATCCTAGAAGAGTTCTATCAATGTAACCAGGACTGGGAATAAGAATTTACATTTCTATAATAATTACAAAGTTATGGACTTAGCATTGGTGGTCTAAGTCTATAATCCTCAGGCCTATAATCCTATCAGGAGACAGATCTGAGGATGACCATGAGATTCTTATCTCCAGTATATCCAAAAATATCATCTTTAGTTTTCAATAGTAGTAGAGTGCTAAACTTGAGGTGAAAAAAAAGCACAGTGACAGTGAACAGGCCCTGAATTCAAGCCCCAGCACCAACACAAAACAAAACATTTGTCCCAGAGAGACATATAACTCTTCTATAACAATTAGTGTCTGGCCATATATTGTTGATAAGAAAGCAATTTGTTACTAACTTCAAAACCTTTTATTGTTATGGTATATTAAAACCATAAAATTATATTTAGCTACAATTGTAAAGCTATGTAGAAATATGCCTCTCCTTTGACACATAGGTTCCACTTCAATATTTTGTCCAAGATGGTAACTAGTAAACATTTGAACTTCATTCTCTATTGAGAATGAGTTGATTATAAATGAATTAACTGAAGTGTAGTTTATGTAAATAAAAATCAGAATCAACAAAAATAGTCAACAAATGGTAATTTGCTGAATATATTATCATTAATAATTCTAGGAGAAGTATGCATCTATACACACATAAAATTATTCTACTATATTTTTAGGTGAAAGAAATATTTCATAAAATATTAATCATAATATCACATTTAATAAAAATGAATTATCTTTACATAGGTTCCAATAAAAGAGTAACATATATAACAAAAGTGTTTCAATCTGAATTTTCATAATAACACACAAAGTTTTCTATTATCTCAAATGTCTATATTGATATTTTAATTAAAAATGAAATATATACCAAATATATACTAAAGCAAAAATGATAAGATAAAATGATTGGTAAATGCTCATAATAGAATGCAGTATGATTAACACATACTATACTATATCCAAGATACAATTCCAAATTTTTACACTCACAAAACCAGGAAAATGTAATGTATTTTAAAGAAAAGTAAAATAAGTTTCAAGTGTCTCTTAGAAAGTAATCATAAACAGAACCATATGTATGTAAACAGAAAATGACTAAATAAGGCAAACAACAGAAGAAAGTGACAATGGTGAAATGCTATTGAAACACTAACTTAATACGAGGAAGCTGGAACATACACTGTTGGAGGCCAAAAGGGCAGATCAAGAAAATGTGATATACATATATATATATATATATATATATACACACACATAGATATATGATTTTTATGCTTCTATAAGAAAATAAAAGACATCACCCCTTTTGTACGGGAATGGAAAGATTGGGAAAAATCATATTAAGTGAAATAAGCCAGACCCAAAGAAACATAGGCCCCATGGTTTCCCTCATTATAATAATTGGTATAAGTCTAGGATCGTCCTGGCAGAGAATCAAAATAGCTTAATAGCTATGTACATATGACTAAAAAAATGATGGTAATTGAAATGAATAACAGGAAATGGAAACATAAGATCTTTTTTTTTTTTTTTTTTTTGCCGGTTGTGGGGGCCTGAACTCTGGGCCTGGGTGCTGTCCCGTGGCTCTTCAGCTCAAGGCGAGCGCTCTACCACTTGAGCCATAGTGCCACTTCTGACTTTTTCTGCTTATGTGGTGCTGAGGAATCGAACCCAGGGCCTCAGGCATGCAAGGCAAGCGCTCTACCACTGAGCCACCTTCCCAGCCCCGGAAACATAAGATCTTTTTATGGTTGTTGATCTTGTTGTCGCCAATATGTTGTATCTAATTCTTTCTCTTTTTTTTTTCTTTTTTTTTTTTTTTTGTCGGTCGTGAGGCCGGAACTCTGGGCCTGGGTGCTGTCCCTCAGATCTTCAGCTCAGGGTTAGTGCCCTACCACTTGAGCCACAGTGCCAGTTCTGGCTTTTTCTGCTTTTGTGGTGCTGAGGAATCAAACCCAGGGCCTTATGCATGTAAAGCAAGCACTCTACCACTGAGCCACCTATCCAGCCCTAGTTCTTTCTTTTTATTTTATATCATTTTTCTTTTTTTATGGGTTTATCCCTAGCAATTGTTGTCTTTGATTCTGGTATCCTGCATCTTGTATATACATTTATCTGATTTGGGGAAGGGAAGAGGAATAACAAAATGCTGAAACAAGGACAAAGCATGACCCATTGGAACAATGTTACTCACAAGACACTATGTTGGAAATGAACTTTACAACTGTTGGTGGGGAGGAATGGAGGATGGAAGGGATAATAGGAGAAAAACAAAGGAGGGGTGACAATGTTTGATAACAAATGTACTCATTACCTTACTCATGTAACTGTAACCCCTCTGTACGGCATCTTTACAATAAAAGAGAAAAAATTCTGCAAATGTGTCATACATTTGCATATTCATGTTTAGCAACAAATTCTGCAAGAAAAATGAAAAACAAATCTCTGAAACGATCTAACAAACTGTTGCCTATAGGTTTCAGAAGAAGAGTTTTTAAGCCTTTGATAGTTTTCTGTTTTTTAAATCTGGCTCAAAGTAAACAATTTAATTTTTTAATTGAGTAAGCTATAAATTTTATTTGTTTATTGTGTATTTTTGGATATTATTTCTGTATTTTGTGTGTTAATATGTATTTATTGTGTATTATGTGTAAGAGAAAGCTGTAATTAAGCTTTTGAGTATTTTATGTTTGGTTAAAAAGTTTAATATTTAAGAATTTTGGAGACTAGACAAATTGAAAAGAAATGTTTCTTTGGGCCTGGCTTACTTCACTTAATATAATTTTTTCCAAGTCTTTCCATTTCCTAACAAATGGTGCAATGTCATTCTTTCTGATGGAGGGATAGAATTCCACTATATGTATATACATATATACATATATATAATATTTTCTTGATCCATTCATCTACTGAGGGGTATCTGGGTTGGTTCCATATCTTAGTTATGGTAATTAATGCTGCTATAAACTTAGTTAAATGCTGAAATAGGGATACAGGTTGACCTATTGTAACAATGAGATGTACAAGACACTATGTTGAAAACGAACTTTACACCTTCGGCAGTGGGAGTGGTGGGGTTGTGGAAGTGGGAGGGAAGGGATGGTAGGGGGAAAACAAAGGAGGAGGCACCTATGCTCCATAAGAAATGTACTCACTACCTTATTCATATAACTGTAACCCCTTTGTACAGCATTTTTACAATAAAAAAGTACAAAAAGAAAAAGAAATTTTCTGGAGGGACATCATCAGAGAAGTGCAGGCCCAGGAAAACCACTGCTTTGATATTTGGAGGCCGCAAAGCTTTCAGAGAAACAAAATCCAGATTTGAAAGAGCACAGCTAGAAGCTACATGTGGTAGAAACATTGACTTCCCTGAGGATTTGGATGAATTGCAGAAGGCTGAGCACAAACAAGATGAACTTAAGAATTCCTGGTGTCCAAGGTGCTATCACATAGAGTGGAGACAAAGAATACTTCCCTCAAGTTTTACTTTTGGAATTCCACCAGTTCTCATGGAGAAAATGTTAGCAAAGGGCAAGTACTGAAACTTCGTAGCACATTGAGAGAAAGAGTACTGTTCCATTCAAGACATCCCCATCATTTTCTCATTTAAGGAAAAGAAGCAAGGGGCACAAACTAAGGAGACAAGGGGGTTACTGAAGCTAGGGGAATAGGAGTGAGCTTGTGGATGAGGAAAGAAACCCCATTCTTGAGACAGACCCAAACCCACTATATTACATTCATACAATAACAAAACCCATGCATGTGAGTGTCTCCTATGTCACATAGTCTAGTTATTTTGTTTTAGAGTATTATCCTTTACATAGTTGTACAAAAGGGTTTCCATTTTTCCATTAAATGTATCAGTTTATAAGTACAACACATCGTTAACATTGTTACTCCATTCTCTTCAAACCCCACTCTCATCTCTTCACACATACCCACTCCTTTCATTTACGTAGTTTCATTTGCATATATGTACATTGATTATTATGTCTACATTTTCCCACTCTTCCTTTTATTATTTGTCTACCCTCCTTCTCTTGACTTCACCCTCGTTCCATAACACGTTTCCATCTTCTGGTATTCATTTTGTTACTATAGGCTAGTTGTCATTCAAAGGAGTTATATGATTGATTTCTCCCTTGTATATACAATGTCTTAGTTATTATATTTTGTGTAAGAACATTCTACGATGTTGACATAAGGCCAAAATCAGCTTCTGATATACTTCTCAGACTGCATTTTTATCACCATGGAATCCATGAAAATAATGACGTGGAGCTAGAAAACTATTACATACATCCAAAGATATCAGAAAAATAGCAGTGAAATACAGGTTAAAGTGCCACAGGATATGGAACTCATCAAAAGAAAATTCCTCAAGGTAGTGCTAGATCACAAAGAGAGGTACAATTAGAAGAAACAGAAACAAAGCAAACAAAAAACAAAGACATCAGAGGAGTCTTGTAAATTCGCAGGTAACTAAAGCTACAACAAATATAACAACTCATTCCTAGTCAAAATAACAAAAATTTTCATAATCTAACATTTATTTAATTATTTTCTATTTTTCATAGGTGTCAAAGTTTCAAGAGGAATTTGAAAGCTCTGAATAAAAGGCAAAAAAAACCCCAAAACAACAACAAAAAAACCCACCCAAATCCAAAGGGACATTGTAAGTGTGTCCCTGCATGAGAACAAACCATGTCTTGTTCCTCTTATTTAAAGAATAGAATTAAAAAATATATTCTGGGGACTGTGTTTACCCACTGGGCCTTTGATATGCATGTATTCATATGCAAATTAGTTAACTTGTATAAACATATTGAAGATTGTTTCCATATATACTCAACTCTATATTTCCAACATTATTCAACATCAATTCTGTGTCATCAGATAAATTCTGATCATTGCACACTTCTAATCTACAGTGAGTGAAAAGATTTAATTCCCAATCTTTCATCCATTCACTTATTTCTTCAGTCAATTCCAATACTAATGTACTTTAAGAAAATCTAATCCATACTTAGGGGAAAAATGCTTATCTAGGACAGTAGAATATTACAGGGTAAATACTTTTCGCTTGTTCTTTTCATACAGTTCCAATGTTTTTCCAATTTTGATTAGGTCAGTACTTTTGTGTCTGTGATATTTAGTAAGGTTGACATACATTTGTCCTATAGTTGACCATTCTGTTATTTTTTATATTCTTTCTTTAGTTTGCAGATACTTTAATGGTGTAAAATCTATGTATAAAGAGGTGAAATTTTCCAAAAGGAAGCATACTTTTTACCTGACTTATGTTAACTGTAACCCCTTTTACATCACCTTTATAATAACAACAATTATTACATGTATGTATATTAAAGTTTGTTGTTTGTCCTATAATATTTGATTTTTTTCCAGAGCTAAGAACTGAACTTAGGGCCTGTACTTGCCAGGCAAGTGCTCTTCCACTAAGCTAAATGCCCAACCCCAATATTTGATAATTTTGACAAATATATGGTATTTATTACTACATATCAATCTGTTCATGTAATACAAATGGAATCATACCTGATTGCTGTTTCAGTCTGGTTTGCTTCACTTGGTATATTAAATTCATCTCTGTTTTGAATTAATGCAGAGTTTATCTATTGCTATTATGAAATAACATTGTAGATATGCACTAGAGTTTATGCGAAGTTCCACTTGATTTCAGATACAAACAATATTTGTGGGCAGGTTTTCCACAGATGTAAGTTTCCCAGGAATTAAAATCATGGGTAAAGGAATGAAAAGAAGTCTACAAACACAGGCTAAAAGCACTAATTGTTCTTTTCTCTCTCTGAGTGCAAAGAGAAGAGATATTTATGCAAACAAGTTAATAGAAACAACACTTTTTAGAAATGACATTATTTTACAAATGACTGTGGTTTCACAGTTCCACCTTGAGAACCAATTTCCAGTTCACTTTGCAGTTGCTGAACACAAAATTGCCTCATTTTTCAGGGAACTGTAAAACAAAACAATCTCATTCCTTTAGTTGTAAAATGTACAGATGTTATTTGTGATTATATTAAATTTCTACTGATAAATCCAAGTGTAAATTTTTTTTAGAAAGTTTAATTAGAACATGTATTTAAGGAAGGTATAACTTAAAACTTCCAATGAGTCCATATGGTTATTTTAGCCTTAGAAAATAACTCACTTTCCCATACATTCATCCTAAACAGTGGTTTAAGGTAATATTTGAAATAACTGAACTAATGATGTTGGGTTAATTTTACTCATTTATACTGAACACTGTGTTACAAACCTCATTTATTACTGGGAAGAAATTCAGGGAGATGGACAAGTACTGTCTCAGTTTCAGTGATGAGTCTGGGTTCCAGAAGCTTAAAGCCAACATAAGGAAGTAAAAAGCAACCACAAGTCTCTAATGCTATCACATTGAGGAATGGATATAGTTATATAGATACTGATATAGATATATAGATAGCAAATTTGGGGAATTAGGAAACATATACTAATGAGCTCAGTTACATTTATACAAGTAAGTAGGTCCAGTGCACCTCAGAGAAGAGTTATGTTGGGCTTTTTTTTACATCTTTATTACCAGTAATTAATAGTACAAGGGGGTTTCCTTTCGACATGTCTATACATGAATACAATGTCCTTTAACCGCATTTACCTCCTCCATTATGCTCACTCATCCTCCCTTCCCAATGTACATAGTTTGACTATATTCTTCCTTTTCCACCTTCTCCATTCTAATACTTACACCTGGGTTTGTTTGTTTGTTGGTTTGTGTAACACCATTCACTTGACTTTATGCTTCTGTTCAAAGTGATTTACTGTGTTATTTCACAAGTTTACTCTCATTTTATCATTCACTCTTACTTCCCTATCCTCACTCTCTCATGTTATTCAGCAGCTTTCAGTGACTTCATTTAGAGGTGTAATGCTTTACAGTAGAGTTCATTTTCTAACCCTTCCTTTTCTTCCCCACCCTTTTTCCCTTTTAATATCATATATGTATATATATATATATATATATATATATGGGAGTATGTGTGTGTGAAGTCTATGAGGAACATGTGAAATTTGAACATTAATAGATAGATTTTTATTAGGTACATTGTCTTTGAATGTATTGAATTAAGCAGGACAAAGGGCAAAAAACATAATGTTTAAGGTTGGAAAGAAACTGGCACATGTAAAATTTTCCACAGAATTTTATCTCAGTTTTAATACATGGTCATGCAGCGTTAGCTTGGATTGAAGTTTCAGTAACTTCACTATGGGCATTTTATATCAGTTAATACATTTTTTAGAAGGGTCCTTCATAGGGATTTATCCTTGTCTTTGGCATCTACCCATTAAGGGCAAATAATAATCCCCCATGATTTTGGTAATAAAAAAATAAAAGTAAAGTAAAAACAGCTTCTGACAATGGAAGACGAATTGGAAGCCTTGTTAAGAATAACTTGTATTCATCATTCGATAAGTGTAAACCTACACATTTGCTTATTGGTTGGTGACCTCAAAGTAGATTGTTTGTGATGTTTGGGAAGTAATCCCTTAGAAAGTAAACGATCCACTTTTCCTTCTATGACTGCCAGGTAATAGAAGCTCTGAATATTGCTAGTTCCTGTGGGAACAAAGGAAAAAACTGCTCCAAGAATTCTGTTATGTACAACCAGAGTTATTAGACATGCTTGGACTCAGAAATTTTCAGCCATATTATGCTGTATCAGAAACATGAGTAGGGTAACCCTGGCAAAGATCACCAACCTCTTTTAACAAACAAACCTTCACTCCTCATTCATAGACAAGAAGCATATGCTCCCTCCACCTCACAGGCAGGGTAAGAACATCTTCCTATACTAGAAACTAATGTAAGGGGACATGTTTTTACCTGGATAAACATTCAAAACGAAAGAAAATATGAGAAGTAGCCATAAAACAATGACTGAGAAAAATTACCTGCTGCCATGGCAGCATTAATCCAGATGAGGCTGAACAGTTTTCTGAGCTTAATTGAATATTTATAATCTTAGTATTTCTAGAAAAGTTTGAAAGGAGTAAATGAGTTTTCCCATTGACAAAGAATGAATGACCTTCAGTGGAATCTATTTATGTGTTCCTTTGATGAATGTAAACCACACATCTGCTTGCTAAATGCTCTATTATTCTTCAGTAATCAATATCAATTTAGCACTGCTATGTTTTGCTGAACTCATTTGTAGGTGTAAACACTGAACTTACTTTTTAGCACATAAAAATAGTCACTGAGGACATAGTTATAGGATATATTTTTAAACCAAAATATAATGTTTATTGGCTTTGTGTTATTGTCACAAAATACCTAAGATAATCAAATTAAAAGGAGAAATGTTTCAGAAGTTTTGCTCCACAGTCATTTGGTTCTGCTGCTTTGGACCTGTGAAAATACTATCAACCAAAGTTGTAAGATTTGTTTTCAACATAACGACTTGTACATCTCATTGTGGATAGGGATGGGAAGGGGAAACAAAGGAGGAGGCTACAATGCTTGATAAGAAATGTACTCATTATCTTGCCCATGTAAGTGTAACTCCTCTGTACAGTATTTTCACAATAAAAAATAAAAAAAATTCTATCAATCATGGCAGGACACATGGAAGAGGAATCCTATTCACTTCTTGTAGCCAGAAATCAAAGAAGTGAGAGGAGCTAGGGCACAATATCCTCTTCAAGGTGCATTTCCAACTAACTAATCTTCTTCCAACTAGGTTCTACCTCCTGAAGTTTCCATAACTTCTCAATAGTGCCATGGCTGGGGACAATACCTCCAAGACTTTTGCATTTGGGGTACAGTCAGAATCTAAATCATAACAATGAGGATGATTTTAAGTAGGAATATATTACCAGTATAAATTCACATAGTAAAATAGCAATAAATAATGGCCATCCTTACTTTTTAGAGTGAAGAAGTGTCATGAGCTATAATTCTCAGGCCAGATTCTCTAGGTTTTTAATACAATTGTTTGGTCTATGGTAGTTGTTTTTGATTCACACACGCAAACATCTTGAAAGTGTTTTAGTTGTTAATGACATCATATTTGTTGAGCTGTGAAAATAATGAAGCCAAACCCCTCACTGTCAAAGACAGATCAAGGTCCACAGGATACATGGAAGAGCATCCTGACCACTGGACAGAATGATTCTGTGGTTTAACTCATGTGTGAGCTCCCAGCAGGATCGAGTTAAAATTCAACTTCATCTCAAATCACAATTTTATCTTGCTCCTTCCTGTACTCTCTCCTGCATTCCCTCTGATCCCTACTTGGTACTTCTAAAAAAAAAAACATTTGCTAAAATAATCACATGAGAGAATTATTCTCACTGGTCTGCTTACTAGTAATACAACTTAATACAATACTTCAAGGAATCATCTGTTGTTCAGAATATTATTCCATTGTTTAAAATAGTACTGAAATTATGGCCCTGTTAATGAATACTATGCACCAAAGTGTTATTATGCTTGGAGATGAATGAATGTTGTAATTTGATAGAAAGCTCTTACAGTTAAATCATATTTGTTTCAAACAAAGACTGCTGCACTAGGAATAACTAAGCATAATGAAAATAAATTAATTTTCTACTCTTTCATGCTTTATACTTTAACCTGATGTCTTCTGAAAGTTTTCTATAGATATAATAGGAAGTTTGTAAATTAATATGTTTTGAAAATGACTTTTACAGCACCTGAAACACTGTTCACCAATAAATCTTCATCTTTCCACTTAGAAGTTTGACTATCCCAATATGATAAATTCAATTTCTACTTACCAAATTTTTAAAGAACATTTTTAAGGAAAATAATCCTTTCTAAGTATACTAAAATATTAGACTAGTACATGTCAAATATGTAATACAGTGAAAATCACATTTTAATTTATTCTGTTACTGCTAATTTTAAAGAAACAAGTTTTTGTTTTTTATTGTGATTAAATTATTACATAAATTTCACAAATTTCATAGTCTTGTGAGATAGTGATATGTAGTTAAAGTCACAAACACATTCTAACCTTCATGGGGCAAATTGTCTCTACATGTCTATAAAGTCTGTGAATTCTATGAGCTTTGACAATACAACTATTTCTTCCACTTCGGGTGATATGCACATTTCTTTCTTTTTCTTAGTGTCATATGTTCCCTCTTTCCCTTCCCTCTCATTGCAGCTATTGAGTTGCTTAGTTTGCTTTGATCAATGTCCAGTGTAGCTGATAGGTCCCACTGTTGTATGTTTTCTCCTGTTTCCCTCTGTTTCTGTGTCCTCCTCCTAGTTTCCCTCAGATGTGCCCATATATATCATATATGTGGTCAGCAGCAAAGGGTCATTTAGTAATGATATGACCAGAGGAGTGGAGGTCCTTTGTTGCTCCAGTTTTGTTTACTTTATTGTATCTCCTTACCTTTTGAAATTAACATCCACTTATCAGGGAGACCTTGTGCCATTTGTGTCTTTACTTTTGGCTTACCTCACTCAAAATGAATTTTACTAGTTGCATCCATTGCCCTGAAAATGCCATTATTTTGTTCTTTCTAATGGCTGCACAATATTCCATTGTATATAGGTACCACAATGTTTGGATCAATTCATCTGTAGTGGGGCATCTGGGTTGTTTCCATATCCTGGCTATTGTGAACAGTGCTGCAATGATCATGGAGGTGCATGTGTCCTTGTATCCTGGTTCCTGTTGTTCAGGATAGATGCCTAGGAGTGGTATGGCGGGTCATAGAGGAGGTCTATATTTAGATTCTGAGGCACTGTCCAGACTGCTTTCCAAAGTGGTTGTATCAGTGTATATTCCCACCAGCAGTGCAATCAGGTTCCTCTTTCTCTGCATCCCCTCCAGCATTTGTCGTTGGTTGAATTTAGGAGGCAGGCCATTCTGACTGGGGTAAGGTGGTATCTCTGAAACTCTGAAAGTACCACAGGACAGAGTAGGTAAGACTCTTGAACTTATAGAATCAAGTTTTTTGTGCTTTTTTTAAAGCTTGTCTTTGCAGGCATCTTTCTCTAATACAACAAAATATCCCAAAATAACCAGCATGCACCAATATCATTTTCAAAGAGAAAAGTCCATTTTAGAATTTTATGAACTAATTGGCATTATTGAGTCACCCATGTGTCAGTAGTTTAAGTACTCCAATATTAATTTAAAGGTAAACATGAAATTTGCTTCATTATTCATGTGTATTTAAGTGAAATTATCTTGCTGAGCCTCATAGTTTCAGTTTTGAAATTTTACTTTTGTACATAAGAATGCCATGTCCAGACTTTTTTCTAGTGAACATTTGTAAGGCATCTTAATGAATAAAGTGAAAACTTTATATTTAGACTTTAGATTGACAAAACAGAGTTAGCTTTGCTATAGACAATTTTACTTGATATTTTATGCTTAATTTTGCTGAAATATTACATATTATCCACTTAATGGTGGATAAGCACTTGTTTTATACAGAAAAAGGATGAATCATTACGATTTTTACTTTTGACCTTTTCATTTCTATCTTCTTTTTGAAAAATTGTTGAAGGCAAACAGGTGGGAAGGGACAAAAGGAAGAGAGAAAGAAAATAGAAAAAAAGAGACATACTATTTCTAGAAGCTAGAATTTATAAAAAGAATGGGAATTACTTATAGATTTCAGAGAACAGGTGATACTGTTTTTCAGTGAACAAAGTTCTTGATATATATATATATATATATATATATTATAAATATAACAAACTCGTTTAGGTATTGACTTCTTTTATATCTGTGGCTTGAATTCAGTATGAGATCACTAGCAGAAAAGGTGATAAGAATATATTCTATGTGGGCATAAAAATAATGTAATAAAGACACCAAGAACTGTTTTAAAAGGCAAGGTGGGAGAGGATGATTGCCTTAGAAAGAGTAATATAGATTGAGTGAAGTTGATCGAATTACATCATATGATGATATGTCATTGCAAAAATCATAATGAAACCACTTTCTACAAGAAATTTATGTTAATATTTTCAATATCCTAGTATTATGCTAGAATTTTCAATATTCTACTAACAAATCTAAATCAAGCATTATAGGAATACTAATTTTTAAATTTTTTCCAAAGGATTTTTTTCAATTTCCATATTTTAGGTTCACTGTTTTAATGACCTGCCTTTTCATACAGTAGCATATTAAGGTATGCCTTCAGTTCTTAGGATTTAATAGAATTATTAGCATTTTACTACACTTTAAAAGGCTGAATTAAAAAATAAAGTTTTATGTGGAGCAAGATGGAGAATATTTGAACATAGGGAAGAATATGGCATATGATTTTCTGTGTAAAAATCATAAAACTTCTGAGACAGAGCTAGAGGAAAGAATAGAATCCATCTTGGACTTTTTTGTCTCTTCTGATAGGACCAAGAAAATTGTATAAGTTGTATTGCTGACCTAAGAAAGATTTTTGACATTAATGACTCCTGTTATATTTTTTTAATCTATTTTGTGCCAAAAAAAAATTTCAGACCCTTAGCACATGGTATTTATTCCTCAAATCAGTACTGCAAAATAAGCATTGATATTCATATCATAAAGAAAAATAAAATAAGTTTCTAATGAGTAATACAGTACATTCGATCACTTTTCATTCTCTTTTCTTTTCCAAAAATCATTGTGCAGACTCCTTGTAAGATGATTTGGCTCGAAAGAAGAAAACTCTTGTAGACAAAATGTGTGATGCTCTTCCAAGCACAGAACTGTCAGACACATTCAAAATTTATACAATCTTATGATGCTGGTAAGGTAATTATGATAGGGTTTAGAATTTTTCCCACATACAATATATAAATATCAAAGCAGGTGTAATAGGAGGTCAATATTATTAAACCAGCTAATAAAAGTAAGTCAAGCATTGGAATAACAGTTGCTTTTCTCCTTAGAATATACAGATTACAGAGATGGTAGCAGCAATATTGACAAATAGAAATCACAAAGAAGGGGAATCAAAACTGATCATCTATAATAAATTCACTCAACCAATTTCAGTGTTAAGACTTTTATCCAGATTCTGGTTTCAGCAAATAAACTCAAAGTATCTGAAAGAATATGATCCCTGGCTGTTATTTACCAATTCATAATTTATTGTTACTTTTACTAAGTATCATCTAAAATATTAATGACTGAAATGAAGAGATGTATAAAATCTTCATAAATTAAAATTTAATCTAGAAGAGGAAGGGCATCTGTGTGAATCTAAATCAATGCTCTTCAAACACTGCTGTGAATTAAAAATCACTTGGGAGGCTTGTCAAAATGCAGATTGATAGGCATGGTCCACCTCAGAGATTATGACTAAGAAGGGCTAGGATGGAGCTGGAAGGTTTGCATTTATGACAAGCTCTTGGGTTATGATGATGCTGTTGGCAGAAGGACAAAAATTTAAAAAATCACTCGACAAATGGCAGTGCCTTTGAGTCTACTATCATTGCAGCAGGCAAGGCAGTGAAAGTGTTTAAGCATGCCATGGTCCTAAATTCTGAAAATGTTAGAAATTGTAAGAAATTTACACGTATCCAAAGTGTATATGTAATGTTAAGATATGGCATCCTATCTAGTAATGGAGGAAAACAATGCTTGTGATAGAGAGTGGATTCAATAGAAAGTTGTAGATGATATTATAATCTACTTCTTGGTCTGAATTTTGTTTACATAGGTATTTATATTTTGTGATAATTTAGTGAATTGTAAATAATAATGCATACTATTTCTTGTTTTTGTTTTTGTTTTCCGATCTTGGGCTCAAACTCTGGGCATGGAGCTGTCTCTGAGCTCCTTTGTTGCTCAAGACTATCAATCTACCACCTAAGTGATAGCTCCCATTACATAATAATGCATATTATTTCTTGAGCCGTTCTTTTACCTTTTATTAAGACACTTTACATATAGATAAATAGATGGCTATATATTTGTTATAATTTGTTCCTTAGGAAAATTGAGTGCCTTTAAGGATAGTGAGAATAAGTATCTGATGTAGAATGCAAGCAATGGTTATTTCAGCTTTAGATTTTATAGCATTAAAGAGCACCCTAATGCATCTACAAATGTTTGAGTGAAAAATGTAAATTAATTTATATTTTTATGAGAATCCATTGACAACACACATGTTTTTATAGCAAGTACTTCAAAGCACTGTTTATTACACTTACGTCTCCATTATTTCTCCCATCATATTTCTTTAACTTCAATCCAGTGGACTTTCATTCCAAATAATCCATTGAGATGTTGGTTAATAAATTCAAATTGGCTAATAGATCACCTATTGTATTATACACATGTTAAAGATGAAAAAAAAATCTATATCTTACAAGACACTTGTCAATACTACCTCCAAAATATATTGCACATATTTATTCTATCTCTACTGATATAATCATTGTCCATGTTGGATGCAGGAATCTGTAATATTCAACTCCAAGATCAACCACCACCAGAAAAATAAAAGACCTGCCAGGTGCTAATGGCTCACAGTTATAATCCTAGCTACACCAGAGGCTGATATCTGCGGGCTGCAGTTCAAAGCTAGCCTGGCAGTAAAGTCTTCTGTGTCCATTTAACCACCAGAAAAATCAAAGTGGAGCTGTGGCTCAAAGTGGTAGAGTGCTAGCTTTGAGCAAAATTGCTCAGGGACAGCGCCCAGACGCTGAGTTCAAACATCATGACAAAAAAATGATACAGTCTGCCAAATTTCTAAATAATATTCCTAAGTTTCCTTAGTTCAGGAAAAGCTTGCTTTAGAAATTTTTCATGTGCTCTATTTAACTATTCCAGGAAGTCAATCTCTCTCCACTCATATTATCTGGCCATATCTGTTTGCCTTTAATCTCACTAAGATATGAACCCATTGCATTCAGCTACATTATAATAACCTAACAAACATTTTCTCTCTGCTTGTATGCCAAATATCTTCCTAATGTTCCTTCCTATCACAATTTATTTAGTCCTGACTTTTGCAGTTCTTGAAGTAAGCTAAGTGCTGTTTCCAGGGAATTGTGTTTTCTATTGTTGTGTGACAAACTACCTCAAAACTACATTTTATTGCAAAAATTTTCTACAATGAATTTGATCAAGGCTCAGTAGGGAGATATTTTGTTGCATATGGCATTTATTAGAAACCTTTGGTGGTTTGGAGCTAGTGTTTTTCTGATAAGTGTTTAAAATTTGGTTTTTATCCCTCTTGAGGAACATTGATTCTTTTTACTTGTCCTCAGAAATGACTCAGCACAGAATAAAGGTTATGCATCCAATATTTCTATATCTTGTATATATATGAATTATCCTGAGCCATTCCCTCCTCTAATCACTTTGAAGAAATCTTCGAATCCAAAGGTAGAACACCTAACAGATAGCAATGATTCTGATTGTAACAAAGCTATATCCAATCACTCTTAAGAAAATAATTTGTTCTGCCATTGACCTCCTTTGAATACATCTGCTATTAGGGACTCTTTGATCTATGCATACCTTCTTAGGCCCTGTCCCAACTCTGTTTATTTAACTTAAGACAAATACATATATTTACACACACACACACACACACACACACACACACACAAACACACACACTTGCTTCATCTCTTAGAAAGCAAACAATGATCTACTGAAGTGCTATATTCCCACATAGTAAATCTCTTCTCTCCCTCACCATCTATCTTCATTAGACGTATAGGTCTGATTGGCCAGACCTAATAGCTCGAATTGCTAGAGTTTTGTCTGGGGTAAAAAACTCTGTCATTCTGTTTAATATAATGGACCCAAGATAGTTTTACTCACATATCTATTGAGTAATTACTTTATTGATTCATCAAATAGAACTATGAGTGAAATTCTCAGTTAATTTATTACAATGGGGCTTATATTGTAGTTGGAAAACAAAGTCAGCTAAATAGAACTATGAGTGAAATACTCAGTTAACTTATTACAATGGGGCTTATATTGTAGTTGGAAAACAAAGTAAGCAAATATTCAGAATAGCAATGCAATTGTAGACATTGTTTGGCCCCTCTTCTGCCTATTTAGAGGGAGATTTTACAGTGTCTGTATCTAATCTCCTAGATTATCTGATGTTTTTATATAGAAATTCTTGGGTATCAACATAGTGTACCAACAGACAGGAGGTGGAACTTATCCCTCTCCTAAGCCTGAAGTATACAGTAGCCACCATCAGTTCTGGCATTTTATTAACCAGTCAGTCTTCTCATATTCAAAGACAGAGAATAATATCAAAATATCTTACTTTCATCCATCAGGCATAAAAATAAATAGATATAAAATTATGTCATAAAGGAGATTTGTGTATTGAGAGAGATTTTTGATTATTTTTATCAATTATACTATTTTTCAAATTTGATTTAAAACTGAATTACAGAAACACACAATTCGAATTTTAAAACTTGCTTAGTAAATAATACTGTAATAAACATAGTTGTTCTGACAGCTTTAGTGTAGCCTTGTTTGTGATCACTTGGGTAAATGTCCATAAGTGGGATTGCTGGGTAATAAGGGGAGCTCAATGTGAAGACTTTTGAGGAACCTCCATACTAATTTCCAAAGAGATTGAACAACAATGCACCAATAATGCAGAAGGGTTCCCTTCTGGCCACATCCCCATCCTGCATCTGTTGTTATTGGATTTCTTGATTATAGCCATTCTAATTGGGGTGAGGTGGAATCTCATAGCTAAGATATGGAACCAACCCAGATGTCCATCAGTAGATGAATGGATCAAGAAAATTATATATATATATATATGTATATATGTGTGTGTGTATATATATGTGTATATATATATATATATATATATATACACATTCAGTGGAATTCTATGCCTCCACCAGAAAGAATGGCATCACCCCAATTGTTAGGAAATCTAAAGACTTGGAAAAAGTTATATTAAGTTAAATAAGTCAGGACCGGAGAAACATAGGTCCCATGGTATCCCTTATTTGCTATAACTTCTATAAGTCTAGGACAAGCAGAAAAGTTCAAAGCTATGTACATATATCCATATAAGATGATGTTAAGTGAAATGAATCTTGAAATAGGGATACAACTTGGTTTTTTTTCTTGCTACTGCTTTTTAACATATTTTAAATGTACTATGTAATTTTTTTTGTTTCTTTTATATGTTCTTTCCCCATGGTATAATCCCTGTTTTCATTGTATTTGATGTCAGTGCCCTGCATCTTTTTCTAATTTGGGGAAGGAAAGGGAAATAACAACATGCTGAAATAAGGATATAGGTTTAACCATTGTAACAATGAGATGTATAAGATACTATATTGAAAATGAAATTTACAACATAGGGGGTGGAATATGGGAGGTGGGGAGGTGGGGAGGGAAGGGATGGTAGGGGAAAAACAAAGGAGGAGAATAGCAAAAACAATCCTTAGCAGAAAGAACAGTGCTGGGGGAATATCAATACCATATTTCAAATTCTACTCCAAAGCAATAGTAATAAAAACACCTTGATACTGGCATAAGAGACCTCAGGACCAATGGAATAGAATTGAAAAGCCAGAAATGGAATAGAAATTGAAAACCCACAGACAAAGCAGACAATCTTAAAACATTACAGGATAGAATAGGGAAAACACTATGTCTCCATGGCACAGGTCAAAATTTTCTTAATAGCGACCCAGAAACAACAAATCAAAGGAAGGTTGGACAAATGGGATTGCATGAAGCTGCTGAGCTTCTGCATGGCAAAGGACATAGCTAGCAATAGAAAGCCCACGGATTGGGAGAAGATCTTCACTAGCCATACAATTGACAAGGGTCTCAAACCTAAAATAAACTTGGAACTCAAAAATACAAATCCCCCAACAACAAATCCTCAAAGAAACAACAGCCCAATAAATAAGTGGGCTAAAAACTTAAAGAGAAACTTCTCTAAAGAGGAAATGGCCAATAGACACATGAAGAAATGCTCAACTTCTCTAGCCATAAAAGAAATGCAAATCAAAACCACATTGAGATACCACCTCACCCCAGTTAGAATGGCTATAATCAAGAACTCTAATAACAACAGATGCTGGAGGGGATGTGGCCAGAAGGAAACCCTACTGCATTGTTGGTGGGAGTATAAACTTTTTCAACAACTTTGGAAAGTAGTATGGAGATCCCTCAAAAGATTCCACATAGAGCTCCTCTATGACCCAGCAATCCCACTTTTGGGCATTTACCCAAATGATCACAAACAAAACCACACTAAAGCTACCAGCACAACTATGCTCATTGCAGCATTATTTACCATAGCTAAGATATGGAACCAACGCAGATGCCCCAGATGGATCAAGAAAATGTGGTATATATACACAATGGAATTTTATGCCTCTATCAGAAATAATGACATTGCCCCATTTGTTAGGAAATGGAAAGACTTGGAAAAAAATATATTAAGTGAAGTAAGCCAGGCCCAAATAATCATAGGTTCCATGGTTTCCCTTATTTGCAATAACTAGTATATGTCTGAGACAAGCAGAAAATGTCAGATAAGATTATGTTAAGTGAAATAAACCCCAAGATAAGGACACAAGTAGTTTTTTTCTTTTTTGCTATTGTTTCTAACATATTTTAAAGTACCATGAGATTTTTTTGTTGCTTAGTATGTTCCTCCCCAACAGTATAACCCCTGTTTTCACTGTATTTGATGTTGGTATAATTTGGGGAGGGGAAGAGGAAATTTTTTTCTCAATAGGAATACAGGTTGACCCATTGCAACAATGAGATGTAGAAGACGCTATGTTATCAAACAAACTTTACAATTTAGACCAGGGGAGAGGGGGAGTGTAGTTGTGGAGATGGGAGGGAAGGGATGATAGAGGAAAAACAAAAGAGGAGGCAACAATGCTTGACAAAAAATGTACTCATTACCTTGTTCATGTAACTGTAACCTCTCTGTACACTGTTTTTACAATAAAAACATTTTTAAAAAACTGGTTTAGTAGAGTATGGTTAAGCTAAGAAATATTAAGCAAAAATTCTATACAAAATTTTAACAGAAAAATAGAAATTAACATAAGAATAGAAAAATTCATTGTAGGAAGAAGTTTTCTCACTCATCCATTCACTGGATAAATAAATATTTAACTAACACTGCATGCCATGAACTGTTATAATAATGAATCAAACATTCAATTGCCTCACTCTACTGGAGTTTCTATCTCATGTTTTAAGATGAACAAGACACTATGTTGAAAACAAACTTTACAACTTCAGGTTGAGGGGAGGGAGGAATTAGGGAGGTTAGTCTTTCATTCGTTGTTCTACTCTGGTATTCCTTGGTAAGGGATAGTAGGAAAAACAAAGGAAGGGGGTAACAGTACTCATTGCCTTACTCATGTAAGTGTAACTGCTCTGTACATTATATTTACAGTAAAAAGTATTTAAAAAAGAATAAACCGACACAATTTATAAAGTGATCAAAATAAAAGAAATACCAGTTTTGAGCAAGCATGAAATATCTAAATCTAGATTTACAAAAAGGGCAAGGGAAGAGGAAGATTCCAGTTGTACATAATGCCTGATATTCTTAACCTGAAGTTAAGACAACGGTGAGAAAAAAATGGGAAGAAGTATTTGAAGAGAACAAGCACATGGGGCTAAAAGCTTTACAAACCATTGTATCAATACCTCACTATATATCCTACACTATATATCCTAATGAAATTGAAAGCTGACTCAAAGGGTCTAGAGAACACGAGACCCTCCACTCAAACTTTAGTATATATCATCTCAAAAATAAGAAAGATCTTGTGAGTTCCTGAAAGTTTGTAAGGATGACATTCTTAACATGATTTTCTAGAATAGCAGAAGGGTCAATGATGAAGTAATTATGCATGTTGTGTTACAAAATATTTTTTAAGGATCTCTAGGAGTGGTTAAAATGATATGAATACTACTGCTATGAAGGATACTGAGAAATACATTATTATTCACTTTTTAATTATTTGAATTCTTGGTATTTACTTAATGAATCTTATGTCATACATGGGTGGGGAGCTAGCTCTACTTATGTTTTCTCTTCTTTGAAAGAGTTAATGGAGACAGTGAGAAAAAAACAAGCCTTTCCATTTCCTAACAAATGGGGCAATGTCATTCTTGCTGATGGAGGCATAGAATTCCATTGTGTATATATACCACATTCTCTTGATCCATTCACCTACTGAGGGGCATCTGGGTTGGTTCCATATCTTAGCTATAGTAAATAATAATGCTGCAATAAACATAATTGTGCTGGTAGCTTTAGTGTGGTCTTGTTTGTGAACATTTGGGTAAATGCCCAAAAGTGGGATTGCTGGGTCATAGGGGAGCTCTATGTGGAGTCTTTTGAGGAACTTCCATACTGCTTTCCAAAGTGGTTGAACAAGTTTACATTCCCACCAACAATGCAGTAGGGTTACCTTCTGCCAGATCCCCTCCAGCATCTGTTGCCTCCATCAGAAATAATGACATTGCCCCATTTGTTAGGAAATGGAAAAGCTTGGAAAAATTATATTAAGTGAAGTAAGCCAGGCCCAAAGAAACATAGGTCCCATGGTTTCCCTTATTTGCGGTATCTAGTATATGTCTGAATCAAGCAGAAAAGGTCAGATAAGTTGATGTTAGGGAAATGAACCCTAAGATATGTATTCAAATGTTTTTTTTCATACGATTGTTTCTAACACATTTATAAGATTATTTCTTTGTTGCTTTGTATGTTCCTCCCCCACAGTATAACCCCTGCTTTCACTGTATTTGATGTCTGTATAATTTGTGGAGGGAAAGGGGAAAAACAAATCGTTTAAACAGGGACACAGGTGGACCCATTGTAACAATGAGATGGACAAGTCTTTATGTGGAAAACGAACTTTACAACTTTGGTGGGGGGAGGGGAGGGGGAGAGGATGGGGGCAGGACGGGCGGGGGGGGGGGGCTGGAAGGATGGGAAGGGATGGGAAGGGGAAACAAAGGAGAAGGCTACAATGCTTGATAAGAAAGGTACTCATTGGACTGGGAAGATGGCTCAGTGGTAGAGCGCTTGCCTTGCAATGCATGAGGCCCTGGGTTCAATTCCCCAGCACCACATAAGCAAAAAGAAAAAAAAGCCAGAAGTGGCGCTCTGGCTCGAGTGGTAGAGCGCTAGTCTTGAGCTGAAGAAGAGCTGAGGGACAGTGCCCAGGCCCAGAGTTCAGGCACCACGACCGGACCCCCCAAAAAATAAAGGTACTCATTATCTTGCCCATGTAATTGTAACACTTCTGTACAGTATTTTCACAATTAAAAAAAATAAAAAAGGAGGGGATAATTATGCTCGACAAGAAATGTACTCATTGCATTACCCATGTAATTGTAGCCTTTGTACAGCATCTTTACAATAAAATAAAATGTAAAGGAAGAGTGAATGGCCTTTTTGCTGAGCAGTAGTGATTTTTCTATAAGGAAAGAAGCTACATGGCAAAATAAAAAACATATCTGCTACAATATCTTATGATTTATTAACTCACTTTGTCTAGCTTCACACTTTTAAAACTAAATTATGTTTCTGTTTAAATAGACAAATGAATAGAAAAGAAACATATTAGAATTGTGTTTGCATAACAGTTGTTCGTAATCCATTGTTTCCTTGTTAGTATCCCTAAGTTAAAATAATGATTTAAGAACAAAAACACATGCACACAAATACACACACACACACACACACACACACACACATACACACACACACACACTGCACAAAAACAGAAAAAAGAAACCAAAGTAGCATTATTTTTCATGATGTTATTGTCTGAATCCCCATTGTGATCCATTAAGGGTGGGAGATTTTTTTTTGATGTGATTAGGACTGAAGGGGGATAAATGAGGTGATCAGAGTTCAGCTTCCATGACTGAATACAGATGGAATCCTAAGAATAGAGATGAGAAGATGCCTCACACTCTCCTCATATATCTCCCCAGGTTCCTTTTACTTTCTCAGCATTTGGTCAGCCAGCAAGAAATTCATGTCTAGATGAATTCTCCTCCCTTTGGATCTCCACAACTGTCAGCCACAAAAATTTCCTTTTTCTTGAAACTTGCCCTATTTGTGGTTGTGTGCTCTCAGACATAGAAAATAAATAAATATCCATAGGATTAAGAATATAAAAAGAGAAAACTTGGAATAGTACAAGATTTTCTTTCACATTGCCATTGAAACTTCCATTTCTAGTGAACTTAAATGAACTCAAACTGCCAGAGAAACAGCCATGGGCTTTCTGACTTGGATTTTGTAGGGAAGAAGTATTTATTTCATAATCAATATCCTCAGCCCTCTTGGGAGTAGGAGAATGAAATGTTGTGACAATTGTTAATTCATTTCCTTGATTCTTACATTTCTCGTTTAGGAACTTTTACAATCAAAATCAACAACTCAACATAATTTCAGTATTTCCTATCAGTGTACCATGTGATTTACTATGGTATTACAATCTTATAGGATTTATACTGTGAAGTCAGGGAACCCATTTACATGTTAAGAATCCATTTTGAGCATACATAAAAGTGATAGGATTTACAATACACAAGGTCTTTTATGATAAGCGTCAATTTACAATTGCAACAATAAAGTTAGCACTAAACAAGCAAAAGCTGCCTATTGTTAGACTTTAAACCTATTGCTTCTGGAAATATTCTTTAATCCTTAAGTGCACAGAACTAGATGTTCTTTTTCTTTTTCCCCTCTCTTACATTTTTAATCACTATACAATTTCTAGCATAGTATTTAATATTCAGGGTGATCGAGTATATCATGCAATTGGCATTGCATATAAATTGGTAAGTCAATATCCTTAGCCAATCACAGATCAAAAGTGTTTTGAAGCAAAATTGTGTTTGCTTAATTATGACTTGTTTTTTTTTTTCTTGTCATTCCCTGTAACCACTGTAACAAGTAACTACAAAGTGTTTAAATTGTATGGAGTATAAGTAGCCTGGAGATGATTTAAATTATACAAAGGATGTGTAAAGTTTGTACACAATCACTGCCCCATTTTTGTATGAGAATTGTTCCTCAACAGATTTTAGTGTCACAGAGGAATCTTGAAGAAAACCACCATGGATATTAGGAAAAATTGGCTTATAAAGTTTTATAAAAATTACTTAGGATCTCAATTAACCCACAACTCTAATTTCTATTATTTACATCTTTCATTTACATACAAGAATTATTAAATTAATGAGCAAATGTATATGCATTTTATTAACATTCATCCAAAACTTACATTAATGTTCATAATTTGTATTATAGATTTTTGCCCAATTTGAGTTGGTATTTGTAGGTTTAGGCAAATACATAAGGGCGTGTATCCACCATAACAGTTTTAGATAAATAGATCTACTGCCAGTACATTTCACTTACACATCCATCCTTTCTCTCTCATTCTCTAGACCAGTAAAAAGCACTTTTCTTTTTACTGTCATTTTAGTTTTGTCTTTTCCAAATTGCAGTAATATTAGAACTATACAGTAGTTAATTCAACATGGCTTATTTAACCCTTGGGTCTTAAATTTTTCCCCAGACATAAATTTTGGAGGTATGATCTCTAAGTAGGTAAAATTGGGAGTTTGTGAAGCTGGAGATGTTTAGATAATTGGGGATGTGCTCTGTAGGGCAACTGTAGAACCCTGGACCTGTTCTCACCTTCTTTCTATTCTTTGCTGTAAGTTGTGAAGCTTTAGTCCTCAACATACTCCATTCATGAAGTATTGCTGCATTACAGGTCCTAAAGCAATGGCAACAGTATATCATAGAAAAAATAAACCACCAGAAATAAACATAATTTATTTTTGATAGTACTAGGTGTTAAACTCGGGGTTTCTCTTACTAGATTGGTACTCTAACACTTGTGCTATCAACCTAGTCCTAAAATTTAGTATTTATAAGTTGATTATTTCAAATATTTTATTACAGTATTGAGGAGCTAATTAGCACAATAGACATTCAACATTATGTATTTCTGAGTTTTGGTAGACATTTTATTTTATTAATATTTGTTTTATTTTATGTAGTACTTTATTTTATTTTATGCTTTTACTGGCTCTTGAATTCAGGAATTCACTCCCTCACTAGACTTTTTTGTTCACTTGAGCCAGACCTCCCATTTACTTTTTTCTTATGGGAATTTGAAAATAGAGCCCCTGAGACTTGTGTAATCTGGTGGACTTTGAACTTTACATCTCACATTTCAGGGAAGAAAAGTGATTGGCATACAAATTAGTCTGAGCTATGCAAGAATGTTTTCCAAGTTAGGTATGCAGATAATAACCTCACTATATTTGCTTATTATCCCTATGGCCACCAAGGAAGCTTGCTTCCTTCCTGTGCTCTTCAGATGTTACCCATTTAAAGCAATCCCTGACTAGCCAGCTACATACCAACCTAACTTTCTGACTTAATAAACGAATTGCCAATTTAATCCTTTGTTCACTACTTTTTATCTACCATCTAATCTTATAAGACATTCATATTTGGCCCCCTCTATAACACCCACCATTATTGTCTGTTCATAGCAAATATGTCCCTGAGTTTATTGCAGTGTCAATGACAGTGAACATGATCAGTAAATGGTTTTACGCAGTGTGCTAGACAAGAATACATTCTAATGAAAAAGGGGAAATGGAGGTATCTAAAAAGAAGTTAAAATTTTAGATGTTATGGTAACTAGGGAAGGACTCATTGAGTCCTGTAAAGGAACTTGGGGAACAGCACAATCAGATACAGGAAATAAGAAGTTTTAAATCCCAGTGGTGAGCTTTAGAAGCATTTCTTGAAAAGCAATATGAAATCTAGTGCATAGAGTGAACAAGTAAAAAGAAAATCAAAGATATAAACTAAGAGAGAGGCAGCTATAGGGGGTGAGAGGGAAGTACATCATGTAAAGGATTTCAGATCAGAGCAGAGACATGCATTTTCATTTTGGGTGAGAAAGAAATAAAAGGCATTGAGCAGAAGACTTTGTCATGATTTAATAGGGTCTTGCTCTGTTCGTCAGAAATCGCAAAGGGAGAAGGATAGAGCTGAACTTGAGTAGAAGAGTAGCAATGCTTGGGGGATGGGATGAAGGTGTACTGGGACAGAACAATAGTAGCCTTAGAAGATTTTTTTCACAAGGTCAGATTTGACACATATGTTTAGAATAGTTTCAGTGAGATTTGATTGGATTGTAAACTGGCATACCATCAAATAAACTATTTTAAAAAAGAAGGAAAACCAAGAAAAAGACCACAGGTCTATTCTTATTCCTTAATACCAACGGGCTAAACCCAACAACTTCAAATCACCTATTAAAAAAGCATCTGGCTGCCAAATACTCTTCCATGAACGGATAACATACCAGTAAGTCTGATTGAACATATATTCCTTATTATCTCTCTTTTGCTATTATAGCACTTAAAACTTGCACTTGTTCTAAGTTGAGCCATATGTTTTTATCATACCTATTGGATATATACCCTTTTACTCAGACTTTCTTTTTTTCAATCAAGAAGTATTCAGAATACTTATTTGATATCTGGATCTCAGTTCAGGTAAGCCTTTGCCCTCTATGCCAATCTTCCATATCAGCCTGTAGTAACAGTAGGGGCCCACTTTTGATAGTTAGAAAGAACAAGTAGAGATAAGGTACCAATCTGAGAAGGTTGAGATGTGCTCTTTATCCTTTTTGTGGGGAGAGGGAGTATTTTTTAAGTCAGGGAAGGTCCTAAAATAAAAGCCAAGAGAGGTAGCTATTCCCATGAGAGACATTAACACACACAGACACACACACACACACACACACACATACTAGCTAAAAGATCCTTGGACATTTTCTTTTTCTTTTTTCTTTTTTTTTTTTAGCTGGGCACTGGCAGCTCATGCCTGTAATTCTAGCTATTCTAGAAATTGACATCTAAGGCTCAATCACAATTCAAACCAAGCCTGGGCAAGAAAGTCTGTGAGACTTTTTTTTTTTGTGAACACACTGTACAGAGGGTTACAATTACATGGGCAGGATAATGCGTACATTTCTTATCAAGCATTGCAGCCTCCTCCTTTGATTACCCTTCACATCCCTTCCCAGCCTCCCCCGCCAATTCTCCCCCCTCCCCCCCCATTAACTTTGTAAAGCTCATTTTCGACATGACAACTTGTACTTCTCATTGTTGCAACAGGTCCAGCTGTATCCTTAAACGACTTGTTTTTCCCCAGCTCCTCTACAAGTTGTACTGACATCAAATAGAGTGAAAGCAGGGGTTATACTGTGGGGGAGGGACATACAAAGCAACAAAGA
>NW_012267360.1:4312523-4368223 GCF_000151885.1 Dipodomys ordii
TGTTTTATGGCTAGGGAGGTTGAGCATTTCTTCATGTGCCTATTGGCCATCCTTCTTTCTTCTTCAGAGAAGTTTCTCTTTAGGTCTTTAGCCCACTTATTTATTGGGCAGTTGTTTCTTTGAGGATTTGTTGTTGGGGGATTTAATTTTTTGAGTTCCAAGTATATTTTAGATATGAGACCCTTGTCTGTTGTATGGCCAGTGAAGATCTTCTCCCAATCTGTGGGCTTTCTATTGATCTTGACAGCTTTATCCTTTGTCATGCAGAAGATCTTCCTTGGACATTTTCATACCATTGCTTTTGCCAACATATTTTTCTGCCTTTGTGAATTCTGCTTGGCTCAGACCACGACACTCATGAAAAAGAATCTTCTAAATACTGTTTTCTTTTTTGTATGTATTTTTATTGTAAAAATACCATATAGAGGGGTTACAGTTACATGAGTAAGGTAATGAGTACATTTCCTATCCATCATTGCTACCTCCTCCTTTGTTTTTCCCTTACGATCTCTTCTCTCCTTACCCTTCCATCTCCTCCCCCACCCCCAAATTGTAAAGTTGTTTTCAGCATAGTGTCTTGTACATCTCATTGGTACAATGAGTCAACTTATATCCTTATTTCAGCATCTTTTATTTCCCTTCCCCTCCCCAAATTAGAAAAATATATATACAGGATTCAGGGCACTGGAATCAAATACAGTAAAAACCATGAGAGAACATACAAAAGAAACAAAAAAAATCACATGATACATTATAAGTACATTAAAAACAACAGCAAGAAAGATAAAAAATGCTTGTGTCTCTCTTGGGGTTCATTTTGCTTAGCATCATCTTATAATGTTTTCTTTTGTTTGTTTTTTATATTTTTGTTTATTTTTTATTGTAAAAATGCTGTACAAAGGGGCTGGGAAGGTGGCTCAGTGGTAGAGCACTTGCCTTGCATGCCTGAGGCCCTGGGTTCGATTCCCCAGCACCACATAGGCAAAAAGAAAAAAAGCCAGAAGTGGCGCTGTAGCTCAAGTGGTTGAGAGCTAACCTTGAGCTGAAGAGCTGAGGGACAGCACCCAGGCCCAGAGTTCAGGCCCCATGACTGGACCTCCACCCCCCAAAAAAATGCTGTACAGAGAGGTTACAGTTACATGAGCAAGGTAATGAATACATTTTCTATCCATCATTGTGGCCTTCTCCTTTGTTTTTCCCCACCATCCCTTACCTCCACAACTACAACTATCCTCCCCAACCCCGAAGTTGTAAAGTTTGTTTTCAACATAGTGTCTTGTACATCCCATTGTTATAATAGGTTAATCTGTATCCCTATTTAGGCATTTTGGTTTTTTCCTTTCCCCTCCCCAAATTAGAGAAGTGTATATACAAGATGCAGGTCCCGACATCAAATACAGGTCATCCCATGGTTTTCCTTATTTGCAATAACTAGTGCATGTGTAATACAAGCAGAAAAGATCAAAAGCTATGTATATATGACCGTATAAAGATGATGTTAAGTGATATGAACCCAAAGATAGGGACACAATTTTTGTTTCTTGTTATTGTTGATAATGTCTTTATAATGTACCATGTGATTTTTTTTTGTTTCTTTATCTGTCCCTCCCCCACAGTATAACCCCTCTTTTCATTGTTTCTAAGTTTTATAGTACATTTTCTTTAAAGAGTTGCTTTGGCCCTCTTTTACACTAATATGAGTTTGTAATGTTCACAAATGCAGGAATTACTTTTTTCATATTGTGTTCTACAATGGTATGAACTTTTATGTCTTTCTACTGATGTACACAAAGCTAATGATTAGTGAATGTAAATCATGTTGTTTATTTCTTTCTCTTTCCGTTTTCCACTAGTTCAACTAATTTGTGCTCTTAGTTCAAGGTTGTGAAACTAGAAGAAATCTATGTTGTTGTCCTTCTTTCTTGAGAATCTTCAATGTCTTAATATGACTTCCTATCCCAGTGCCCAAGTAAGTAGAACTAATATGTTTTGATCATCAAATAATTGGGTACATAAATAATCAAAATGGAACTATTCTTTGAGAATGTCTCCTCACCCCTATGTGGCAAATGTCTAATAGTACTGTCTAATATCATAGTTGGTGTGTGCCTGCCATTAGAAGATTGTAATTTAAATACTCCTGCTTGTTATTGTTAGCTTTTCGTCATTCAAAATGTTTTCCTTTTTGCTAAGTTTCAGATGTTTCTGTCCATGCTTGGGGCCTTGGAAAGGCAGGTTCTTTTATTATTATTTTTTGTGGGGTCCAGTCGTGGGGCCTGAATCTGGGCCTGGGCACTGTCCCTCATCTCTTCAGCTCAAGGTTACTGCTCAAGCACTTGAGACACAGTGCCACTTCGGCCTTTTTCTTTTTTTGCTTATGTGGTGCTGAGGAATTGAACCCAGGGCCTCAGGCATGCAAGGCAATCACTCTACCACTGAGCCACCTTCCCATCCCCTAAAGACAAGTTCTTAAGCCAGGAAATACTAAGGGGGGCTAAGTTGCTTACCTCAAAATAATTAGAAAGCAAAACCAGAGAGGAAGGTAGTATTCCCCCATTCAAGATCACACACCCAATTACCTAACTTCCCCTCTTCTAGGCTCTACCACCTGAAGAGTCTACCCTGCTTAGAAGCACTAAAATTCACTTCAAGATTCAAGTATATAGACTCAGGAGAAGTTTAAGATCCATAGGACATGAAATTCACAACACAGTATAAAAATATAAACGAATACATCATTTGCATTAATTACATGCTTAATAATAATAGATATGCAGCAAGTTAAACATACTGTTTGATTTCAACCTGGATTTTTTCTTTTATAATAGTAAAGAAAACTTTTATAATGAAAAGGTTTAAAATGAAAAACACAATTCTGATACACATTTTCTTTCCATTGTCCAATGATGTTTTGTGGCAAAAAACTCACAATGACAAGAAGTCCACTGATTAATAAGGCAGAAAAGTGCCATTCATCATCTCTTATTTCTTTACTGTAACTCAAGTCTAGTTTTGTTTTGATATCCAGTTATTTTTTTAGAAAATAATTTTCTCTTACAAATTAGGTCCCATGGTTTCCCATATTTGCAATATCTAGTATATGTATGAGTCAAGCAGAAAAGGTCAGATAAGGTGATGTTAGGAAAATTAACCCTAAGATATGTATTCAAATGTTTTTTTTCTTTCATGCATTAGTTTCTAACACATTTATAAGATGATTTCTTTGTTGCTTTGTATGTCCCTCCCCCACAGTATAACCCCTGTTTTCTCTGTATTTGATGTCGGTATAATTTGTGGAGGGGAAGGGGAAAAACAAGTCCTTTAAATAAGGATACAGATCGACCCGTTGCAACAATGAGAAGTACAAGTTGTCATGTCGAAAACGAACTTTACAACTTTGGTGGGGGGGGGAGGATTGAGTGGGGGGGCGAGAAGAGGCTGGGAAGGGATGGGAAGGGGAAACAAAGGAGGAGGCTACCATGCTTGATAAGAAATGTACTCATTATCTTGCCCATCTAATTGTAACCCCTCTGTACAGTATTTTCACAATAAAAAAATAAATAAAATTTTCAAAAAAAGAAAATAATTTTCTCTTCCTTTATAGAAGCTGATAAAAATTTTCTAACACAATATGCTTGTCTAAATTAAATTTGCTTATAATGATTTAATAAATTTATGAGGTATCACGTGTATAATTTATACATACGTTATCCTAATAGAGCAACTTTTGTTGAAATATTAGAACAGTTTTAGGGCTAGTAGGTACATTTCTCTAAGAAACATCAACTTTGGAGTCTAAAAACTTGTAGGATCTAAGAGTCCCCTCCCCTACTCTTATTTTGTGCTCTGAAATTTACTTTCCCCCAGCTTATTTTATTTCTTTTACAATCCACTCTGTACCTTGTTGAAATCTTTGTAGTGACTTTTTATATTAGGCAAAAGCCAAATACAGCTCCTGCAAACTCTTCTGCATGATAAATCCCCTTGATTATGGGGGATGTAACAAAGTTACTGTAGAAGAACAGGAGGAAGATCAATTCAATTAATAATAATAAAAAGTGAGCAGCTAAAATTCAACCAACAGTTTTTGTTTCTTTCAATCCTTTTCCATCACATTAAACTACTTTAAAATCATTAATCAAGATACCTAGAGTGAATATTGACTTTAGAGTTATTCCATTCCAATTTCAGCGTGCTCTGATAATACCATAAACTCCACAGAACTGTGTGACACTCACATATTTTTCTAAAGGTTTAATTTCTTGCCGTATTCAAGGTCTGACAATCGTAATATATCTTTGTTGTAGACATTTAGCATGGAGATTTGGAAGCAAGATATAACCAATGTATTTACTCTCTAATTAAAGGAAATTTTGGAATTTTGCCTGATCAGTTCCTTTGGGTTTTTTACAATGCCAAGTCCTGTAATATTTAGAGAAGAGATTAGTCTGTTTCTTTCCATGTGGTATGGAATACATTCTACCACTACTAGTAAATGAAGTGCTCTTGGTATAAGCAATGATTAAAGTACTTGACAATCTCATACATTCAAGAAGTTTTTGAGACAATGTAATATTTCCTTCTCTATTATTATTACAAATAACACATCATCACTAAAATTCTGATATAAAATATTTTTACTATTTGAATATCTATTCACAAATAATTGATAGTAAGATAAAATAAGTCAAATATGATAACACTAGTACACTTAGACTCTAAGGTTATCACTTAGACTATACAGGCTCCATATTATCTCTCAAGGACCTGATACCTATATTTTGATTGCTTGCCTTTCAATGAAATAAGCAAGGTTTCAAAAACAGAAGGATGAAAATAAAAGATAACTCTCTTTGATAAATGTAACAATTACGATTTGCTTTTTAGGGTATCTACCCAATTTAAAAATAATAGGATTTATTCCATATCTTAGCTATAACAAATAATGCTTCAGTGAACAGGATTGTGCTGGTAGCTTTAGTGTAGCTTGGTTTATAGCCATTTGTGTAAATGCCTAGGAGTGGAATTGCTAGGTCATAGGGGAGCTCTATGTGAAGTCTTTTGAGGAACCTCCATACTGCTTTCCAAACTGGTTGAACAAGTTTACATTCCCACCAACAGTATAGTACTGTTCCCTTTTGTCCAGTTCCCATTAGTATCTGTTATTATTTGTTTTCTTGATAATGGCCATTCTAACTGGGGTGAAGTGGATTCTCAGTGTAGTTTTGATTTGCATTTCTTTTTTTTTTTTTGGTTGGTCATGGGGCTTGAACTCTGGGTGCATTTCTTTTATGGACACAAATGTTTAATATTTCTTCGTGTGTTTATTAGATATTCTTATTTCCTCTCCATAGAAGTCTCTTTTTAATTCTTATTAATGGGGTGGATTTTTCTTTGAGGATTTGTTATTGGAGGGTTAAATTTTTTGAGATCTATGTATGTTTTCAATATGAGGCCCTTGTCTGATGTATTGCTACTGAAGATCTTCTCCCAATCTGTGGGCTTTCTATTTATCTTGCTGGCTATGTCCTTTACCATATCCAAGAAATGTAATCAACTCAGAGGCCCCTCAATAAATGTATGGATCAAGAAAATGTGATGTATATACATACATACATATATATATATATATATATACATAATGAAATTCTATGTTTCCATCAGAAACAATAGCATTGTCCCATATGTAAGGAAATGGAAAAATATGGAAAAAATCGTATCAAGTGAAATAAGCTAGACCTCTAAAACATAGGCTCCTTGGTTTCTCTCATTTGTAATGTCTATGACAATCCTAGCAGAGGATCACAGTAGCTCCATACCTATGTACATATGACCACATAAAATGATGCTAATTAAAATGATCTCTATGATGTGGGAACAAGAGGTTTTTTTGTGGCTGTTTTGTTTTTTCACCCTTTTTAGTGCACTGTTTGCAGTGATTTCTTTTGTCTATTTGTTTTCTCTGTTTATTCCCCATGGTCACTGTTTCTGTACTAGTCACTGTACTCTTTGTCTTGTATATAAGTTTACCTGACTTGGGGAAGGGAAGGGGAAACCACAGAAATGGTGTGACAAAGGGAGAACCAATACAATAGCAATACTCACTAGACACTGTGTTGCAAATGAACTTTACAACTTGAAAGGGAAGGGAGTCAGGACAGATAGTGGGTAAACAGGAGAAAATGAGGGAAGGGCTAATCTTGTTCAAAAAGAAATGTACTAATTACCTTATGTATGTAACTGTAATCACTCTGTATATCACCTTTAGAATAAAAAAATAGGAAAAAATTACATGAGGTAAATATAGAGGAAACATTTAAACAAATAATGATGTAAACATCAGAAGTGTGATTTACCACATGTCAACATGGCTTAAGAGCAAGCCTTGTTTAATATCGCCAATACAAATGAAGAAAGGTTTCATCAAGAAAATGCCAAAAGAAGTATTGTTTTCAGAGGACTAGTGACATGAGGTTTCTGAGAACTGAGATCTGTTTCATTCAGTAGCTCAGAGGTGGTAGGCAAAATGATCATCTGTCAGTTTCATAGATATGGTCTGACAAGTGACTGGACAATGAGGTGATCAAGGATCAATGGGATACCAGCTGAGCAAAATAGTTTATGAAGGGGTCAGTGGCTTCAAGATAGGCCACTCCATTTCTTCTGCAAAAGATGTAATACATTACAATGATTTAAAATCACTTCTCATTTGGCTCAGATTGATAGTTACATTGAAGCAGAGAAATGTCCTTAAAAGTGGTGTTGTATTCCCAGTAACGATGTCAAGGTTTACTTGTCTTAAAAATGTGTATTAGAGTAAGTGGTCTAATACTGAGTAAAAAACTCTGCTGAGTGAAAAATTTTGGAAATTTAGGCAAAATGCAAGCATTAAAATGGTAATCTTGAAAGGAATAAAATAATCCTGCAAATAGACCTACTGATTTTTCAAGTCTTCGTGGTAAATACACTTCAGCATGTAGCAAACAAGAAAACATTTTCACACAGGCCACTATATTGGTTATGTGCAGGGAAAAAAGGAAAACACAGAGACTCTTTCTAACAGTGCTAGCTGACAGTGAGCTTTATTTCATTTTTTTCATGTTGGAATGATTCTTTTACCCATTCATGATAGTTGTTTGTGTAGGCATTATCTGAAATTTTAATAAGAATTATAATTTAGACATTAAGTTGTGTTTACATACGTATTAATTCACAGACATAATTTAGATGCCATCAATGGGTATTTATACCAGATATAAAAATCTGGAAGATAAATTGGAAAATGTGCAATTTTGCTCCCATAATTTTCAGATAAATAGTGTGAAAGAAGAAAAAATTGAACTTAAGACAAAAGATAATCCTCTTAAAATACATTTGACTTTTGTAATGCATCAAGATAGCCTACATAGATGTGTGTGATGTGTGATGTGTGTGATGTGTGTGTGTGTGTGTGTGTGTATGTGTTGAATCAGTTCAAATTTCAAGTCCTTCAAAGCTGAAGCCAAGGCATGGCAACCAGTGGAGAGAGTGAAAATCAACTTTGCCTTCAATCATACAATAAGATGATACTGCACGAATGAGATTCTTTTCCATAACTGTTCTTGCTAGTATATTTTGTAAATGAATGTTGCATTAACATTGTTTCTTTTTTGGTCAGTCATGGGACTTGAACTCTGGGCTTAGGCACTGTTCCTCAGCTCTTCAATTCAAGGCTAGCGCTCTATCACAGCATTACTTCTGGTGTTCTGAGTGGTTTATTGGAGATAAGAGCCTCATGGCTGGGGCTGGGAAGGTGGCTCAGTGGTAGAGTGCTTGCCTTGCATGCATGAGGCCCTGGGTTCGATTTCTCAGCACCACATAATCATAGAAAAAAGCCGGAAGTAGGGTGATGCTCAAGTGGCAGAGTGCTAGCCCTCAGCTGAAGAGCTGAGGGAGAACGCCCAGACCCAGAGTTCAGACCCCATGAGCAACCAAAAAAAAAAAAAGAGTCTCATGGCCTTTTCTGCCCAGGCTGGCTTTGAACTGTGATCCTCAGATCTCAGCCTCCTAGTAGCTCGGATAGGTGTGAGCCACTGTGCCTGGTTTGAATGATGTATTTAAAATACTTATAACTCCCATAAAAATCATACTCTAACTTGCCTTTAGTGTCTTTCCTGACATGTCTATGGAGACAAATCAATACTAAGCAACTTGTTGTAAGCTAGGTGCTTTGTATTTGTCTCCCAGGAATGTTTGATACACTGAAAAATATAAAGCCCATTGGAGGCTTTATATTTCCCAACAATAAATCTTCTGGCCATCTACTGCTATTCCAAACACTCAGAAAAAAAATGCTATGAAATTACTGATAGCCCAAAAAAGCAAGTAGTCTATAACAAGCTACCCAGATAGGGTAATGACGAGAGGGTAATGAAAATAAGGCAAGGACAGGAAATTTATTGAAGTGTGAAGAATTAATGTTGAAAATAAGAAAAAGTAATCTTTGAATTTTCAGTAATTCAAAATATTTCAGAGTTGACAGTGATGGTAAGGTATATTAAATGAAAATTTACACTCTGAAAATAGATTCTTAGTTTTTGCTAAAAACAGAATCAGCTTTGTAACCTGTTTTATGCACCTTAAAATGTTCAAATTAAGTCCATCAAAATTCTTGAACCATGAATTACAAATGAATAAATTGGGAAATGTAAGTCTCTATTTTGAGAGGATTATGATAATCAAATGAAAGCTGGCTCATATGGAGTATAAAAATAGTTAATTAGGTGGATTATTTGACTCATATCTGAACACATTAGCAGTGGTCCACCTATAGAATGCAATAATTTTGTTAATTTCTCCAGCAAGCAAGAAAGTCCACTATCTAGGGATTTTTAAGAATAAACTGGTAACTTTACAAATGATAACAAATTTTAACATGCTATGTCTTTACATTTTAATTAGAGGCTCAACTCAGAGCCTGTGTCTTATTAGGTAATTACTTCATAGGTAATCACTTAAACCTCCTACTTCCTTTGGTTTTTATTATTTTTCAGTAACGTCTTGTTTAGGTACAATTGAGCCTAAACATGATTTTACTCCTTCCACTTCCTGAGTAGCTGAGACTACAGGTGTATATACTACTACTTCTGGTTTCTTTTTGAGAGAAGGTCTCACTAGTTCTTATTCATAATTCTTTATCTTCTTTAAAGTTGCTGAGATTCCAGGTATTAAACACCATTCCAGTAAATGGGATGTACTGTTGAGACATATTGTATGCAATAAAACCACATATTTTACTTAGTGAAGGCACTTCACATTAAAGAATAAAAAATGCTATTTTACTCGATATGTTCACCATCTCTAACTTTGGCATTATGTGTTGCTATTGGTTTTCATTCTCTGCCTTTTTTTTATTGTCTCAGATTCATGACATTGGACTTGGCTTTTTTTTATTGTGAAAATACTGTACAGAGGGGTTACAATTACATGGGCAAGATAGTGAGTACATTTCTTATCAATCATTGTAGCCTCCTCATTTGTTTACCCTTCCCATCCCTTCCCAGCCTCCCCCTTCCCCCCACCCATTCCTCCCCCCACCACCAAAGTTGTAAAGTTTGTTTTCGACATGACAACTTGTACTTCTCATTGTTGCAACAGTGGACTTGGCTTTTATACATGTTTGTTATCATTTCTACCATTCTCCCCTTTGAATCTCCCAGTAGCATCTCAGTGCAAATTTTTAATATATACAGAGGCTTTACTTCTCAAATCATCGTATGAGTCTTCTGCTTCTTCAGTGAAAAGTGTATATTAATGTCATCCACTACTAGATCCATTTGATAATTCCTGGTGACACATAGTAAATAGAATGTGACCTAGAATAAAACCTCAAATGTCCAAACAATATGTTTCTTATCTGTGAAACAATTCTCCCAAAACTAAGAAGGCTCATCAGAAGGGATGTAAACTAAACTAGCCACGCCATTGTTCATCATCCCTAATTGCTTTAATTGTTTGTCTTTTGAACAAATGACTGCATCCTACATGCTTCATCCAGATCCTGCCTTTGCCACTGATGTCAATGGAAGCTATGATGCTTAGTGTAGAAATTCATGAAAATACAGTCATATGGAAACAACCACAAAGGTAGGGAATTAGTCCACTCTGTGTGAGATCAGAAGGCCAGTCAATGCTTCTAAAGCCTTGTAATATGTACAGACTTGAGGATAGAAAAAGCAAGCAAGATGAAGCGAAATTATGGAGGCTCAAGAAAATATAGTCACTCCTATAAGGCACAGCAGTTTCTTCCCTGATAATAGGTGAAATGTGTGTGTGCATATTTATGTGTAAGTACCAACTACAGTTATATTTATCCATTTTCATGTTTTAGTTTAGTCTGTTCTGATAAATGAGCAAGGAGAAGTTAATAATTAGCCACTGGTATGAGAACTAAAGAAAAATCCAGTTTTAGCAGCCAGATAAAGTTCTAATACCAGTTGATAAAATTGACTTACAATAGAACAGAAAACTGGAAATAATATTAGGAGCTCAAAAAGCAGAGAATAGTTCATAAAGCAAATCTTTAAAATGAAAGAATATTACAAAGAGAGTTAGAAGAATCGTGAAATGAGTAAGGAAAAGCTAAGTGAATTGATTCTTAGCTAGGATCCATGAATATCTGTAGTAGCTAATCACACCTTTAGTGTCTTCTGAATATCTCCTTTTCTATTTCACACTAATCCAGTTTTAAAATAAAAATATTATGTCTCCATATACTTTATACATATTTTTCATGTTGTTAAAGAAAATATGTATGCATATTTTAGAAGAAATATAGATAATATTAAAATATTTATCATACTATACAATTATAGATGCATATTTCTCTACTTTCAGTTGCTTCTAAAAGTTGAGTTGTTGGAGTGATGTTGATTCCTTTAGCATGATCCTTTCCCCCCTACACACAGATGTCCACTATTAAAATGTTTTCCTTTTGATTAATGTCTTGCTAAAAAATTAACACACACATACACACACTTGAATTGATATTAATTTTAATTGCTCTTACACAATGAATTGCACAACAAATGAAATATGTGTAAATCAGTATTTACAGAAAGGTCCAGATATTCTTGTTTATTTATTCCCTCTGTGATAGTAGGAAGACATATCTGTCAACATTGTACAATTAAGTAACCATATTAAATATGTTTTGCAAAGTTGCTACAGAACTTGCAAAGTAGATGTTAATCCTGGAAAGTAGATATGTACAAAGGTAAACTGACATTTTCTTCACTCAGTTAATTAGACTTCAAACTGATAATGATAAGCTGGATAATACAGGAAAAGAGATGTTACAATCGTTTCATATTTACAAACACAGAAAGAACATGGTATTTATATCTGAACATACCTGGATTGAAATCTCAATTCTCACATTGATTTTGTTACCTTAAACACAATAAACCTTATTACTCTGAGTTTTCATCTCCTCACATATAAAATAGAAGGAATAATAGCTAAGTCATGCTTCTGCTGTGATGAAGTCTATGCTCTGTGATAGATACAGGAGCTCAGTGAATAATAATTAATACTGGAAACAGCCTATCAGTAAAAGTTTAGGGAACACTTGCAGAGCACTAAAATCTTTTGCAACTGATGTGTTAAATGCAAACCATCAACTATTCTTAAAATCCTGAAATCTCAAAATTGCTCCTTAGGAGACAAGTGACAGGAATTCCCTCTCTCAGTAGTTTTAATTAGGAAGGGATAAAAAAGAACCCTTACACCTGGAGAGTTCTTAAGAAAACAAGATAATTTCAGCCTCAGAGAACTCATGCGAGGTACAAAGTGAAATTTCAGTTGTTTGAGTGAAGGCAAGAACCAATTTCTAAAATTCAGATATAAAATGTGTTTCACTTATGAGGAAAGAAAACCCATTATCACGATCATTATTATTCTTTTAGAAAATGTACTCCACAGGAGGCACACTGTTAAGAAATTATTAAGTTTTAATCTCATACCAATAAGTTGTAGACCCTAAGATCTTTCTCATGTGACTTCTGAGGTACAATGTGCAGAACAGAATCTGCTGGGAGTGTTGCATCAATAAACAAGTAGGTAAATGAATTCATCCAGTGACTATCCCTGACAGGAACTTTACAGTTTGAAGTCTGGCAGCACTGAAAGGTAAGCTTTTCAATGTAAATGAAAGCAGCAATTGACTGGATTTAGTACCATGGTTGAGACTAAATCAATCTCAGGTCCTGAGCCAGGCCTGGGCCTGTGTGTGCAGGAAAGGGAAAGCCATGATTTGAAGAAAATTACCATTGAGGCTTTGGAATCTAAATGTACCTCATTCCACAGAAATTAGTGGGAGATGATTTGATACTAGCATTACCCTTTTTCCACATTTAGAATATGTTGAACATTAAGCTACAAAAATCACTAAAGCAGAATCTCTGGAGTCTGCCATCCTGTTCAGGTAGAACAGAAGATAGTGGAGATTCTTACCTTTAAGGTTCAAGGTAAAGTTTGAAGTTTCCTTAAGGCCTAGACAGTACTATTCTATTGGCTTATTGATTAAATTAAGGGACAGTGGAATTAATTAATTTTAAATTAATTAATTAATTTAAAATCCTAGCTGTCTACCTCCTAAAGTAACATTTGCATTCATGAAATCTAAGTTTCCTGTTACTCAATGATTACTGCTCCTTTAATCCTTCTGATCTATTTTTATTTCCCTTAATATAGCTCACTGTCATATTCTTCCACTTCATATCCACAGCTGGCTCCTTGCGTCTAGCCAAAATCTATAGACAAGCAATTATAAATATTTCAGGTAATTTAAGATTTGACTACAACATTGTTAGTATCTGTTTCTTACGTATATTAGCTTGTATGAAGTCTGATGATACCAAACTATGCAGACCCTCAGCCTAAGAGCTTCTTACAATGACCATAGATCATGTTGGCTCCTCTGTTTCTGGAACTATTGAGTCCAGCTTCAGGTCTGTGATTGCAACTCTATAAGACCAGTTCATGAGAACTGTAGGAAGGAAGTTGGGCTCATTTCCTTTCCAATCTCAATAATAACATCCATCATGCTGAAACCACCAATGATGACATGTTTTATGAAATTGTTCACTCCTCATGATGCCATTCAACTATTAAGATGAGACAGGGAAATCACACCAGGGAATAAGCAAACTTATGAGTTTTACTTCATGCATCACCTGTTGCTCTAGTTAGGCACGATAATTTGTGGAATTTATTTTGCAAGGAGATATGTGATTTAAATTAGATATTCATAATACTTCATCTCCAGCAGTGAAACATTTTGAGATTAGATTATTCCCTTCTCTTTTGTCTCTGATTGTGAGAAATGTGATAAAGGAGCTATTCTTATGTGAAAGCACAGCTGAATTTTTATCTCAAATTAGCAGGAGAGATTTCATACTGGAAATGAAGTTCAGGGATAAAATAAATTGGGATTATATCTGAGTCCATATATATCTCTAAATTTGTATTAGTAATAGGATCACAGAATTGCTGTTTAATGGTGATGTTGATGATGATCATGATGATATCAAATATTATAATTTTTGGCTGTTGTCTAAGGTTCTTTTAACTCAAATCTGATTACAATCACCCATTATATAATTTTAGTTGTGAGTACAAAACTCCATTAATGTAAGTTAATTCACTTAAGTAATGTCATTGAGCTAGTGGATGCTAATGATTAGATAGTTATTGATTTGATAATTCTTTGATTCAAAGATGTGGTACTTCCTCAAATGACCAGTTGTAATTGTACCTCATATTTCTGCATACAGAAATAATATTATTTTAGTGTAAACTTTTACATGCTTTTAGTTCCAAGACTAGGACTAGAACTCAGTACCTAACGCTCTCACTCAGTGGCTAGTCTACCAACTGAGCCACACCTCCAAAACCTAAGGTTGTTTTTTTTCATCTTTTTTATTTTTTAACATGCTTCTTAATAATAAAGAATTTTGAATTTAGTGCATGAATCTTGATGTCTCATGCAATTACTAAAGGAATATTTCAAAAGACTACTTCAATTAACAGAATAATTGGAATCACTGAGAACAATGTCTCAGATCTTTTCAAATATTTTCTGGTTGTTACCTCCTTGTCAACTTCCTTGTTTGGATTTAAGTTTTTATTTAGGTCACTAATTTAAATAACTATCTTTGTGATTCCTGAAATTAATAGAAGGTAAGATATGGAGATTAAGAGGAGTCTCTTGAATTAAAAAATACCTATTTAAAAGGAATACAAACTATGCTCTAATTACCTTACAAAGAAAACAAAAAAGAATTATAGTATAGTTCATGGAGTAATCATAACAAAGTGGTTGAAAAAGAATATTTTATGTATTGCTTTCTTTTTAGTTATAGTAAGGAACTATAAATTGTTGAAATACAAATTAACCATTTTATGATTGGGAATCCTGAATGACAATGTAATCTGTCACTATTAATAAACCTATGACAAATGAATTGTTAATAGTTTATTGTTATTTGTCATAATTATGAATTAGAGTTGAATTTTTTTTGGTCAGTCTTGGCCTGAACTCTGGTCCTGGGCACTGTCCCTTAGCTCTTCAGCTCACGGCTAGCACTCTACTACTTGAGCCACAGCTCCACTTCCAGCTTTTTCTGCTTATATAGTGCTGAGGAATTGAACCCAGGGCCTCATGGAAGCAAGCCAAGCATTCTACCACTGAGCAACCTTCCCAGCCTTAGGGTTAAATATTTTATTCATGTATACAACTCAGTTGTTTACCTAATTCCACCAGGAATCTTCAGTAGAGAATTCCTATGTACAGATTCTAGAAGAACGTAAAGAGATTCCTACAATAAAGAGATACTAGAAGACAGTACTGTATGCATCTTTAGCAAGGATAAAGGCACTACTAGGTCTCTGATATTTGACATTGGAGAGTGGTAGTTAAAATATGTATTTCCTCTTTGAAATCCATATTTTCCCACAATGTGAGCTTAGAATAGTAACAGTTTTGGTATGCCTTCATATACCAAAACTGTTTAATATACCTTAAGTAACTTTTTTGATGTTTGGCTAAGCATATTGCATATTGGGCACATACTAAATACTGCATAAATGAATGTCATAATGACAATAAAACAATTGGTTCAATTTATATTTGTCAAGCACCTTTTATGATGCTAAAGCCAATGCAGATAGAGTATAAACTATTAAAAATTCTCTCATATTAAGTTCCAATGGCTCATATCTATAATCCTAGCTATTCAGGAAGCCAAGAACTGTGAGGGTTATGGTTCAAAGCCAGCCCAAAGAATAAAGTCTTTGAGATTCTTATCTTCAACTAACTACCCAAAATCTAGAATTGGACTTGTGGCTCAAGTGATAGAGTGCCACCCTTGAGTAAGAAAGCTCAGGGACAGTGTCTAGCACTGTGTTCAAGTGAAAGAACTGGCACACACATAAAAATCCATTCTCAGAACTTTCATTCCTAGGATATAAGATGCAAAAATAAAGAATAGCCCTACCTGGTGTTGTTTTTATGGGAAAAATAAAACAGACTCAGTCAAGTAAACTTATGGGGAAAAGGGGAATTGTTTACATGCTTAAATGACATGAATATAAAAGTTTTAACTGAGAAAATGTTATTTAAGCATGTCTTTTTCAAATTTATGTGTGTCAAACAAAAAATGTTGTGATGTTAGGAATTTTTCCTTGTATTTTATTTTATTTATTGTGAAGATACTGTACAGAGGGGTTACAATTACATGGGCAAGATAATGAGTACATTTCTTATCAAGCATTGTTGCCTCCTCCTTTGTTTACACTTCACATCCCTTCCCAGCCTCCCCCCCAATCCTCCCCCCCCACCAAAGTTGTAAAGTTCGTTTTTGACATGACAACTTGTACTTCTCATTGTTGCAATGGGTCCACCTGTATCCTTATTTAAATGACTTGTTTTTCTCCTTCCCCTCCACAAATTATACCGACATCAAATACAGCGAAAGCAGGGTTGTACTGTGGGGGAGGGACTGTATTTTATATTTTTATTTAAAATATGTATCCAATAAAAAGTTTAATATGTGTGCAAACTTGACTGGCCATTTTAGTTTACATACATACACATTTTTAAACAGACATTTAAAATTTTATATTTCATCTGTTTATTCATTTATAATTCTATATGTTCATAGCTACTTTGAAAATATATATAAGGCACATATATATGTGGGATTGTATGTGAGTATACAATTTAGAACATTTGACAAACATTATTAAATGTTGCCTTATGAATAGCCAAGTTGAAACAAATGAGAAATATTATTAAAATAGTTAATAAACTTAGTATGTGACAAAAGTAATAGGTTGCAGGAAACTGTCCAAAGGAATTCACAGGTTCTATATTGACTAGTACAGAAATAAAAACAAACAGAAGGAAAATAAAATTAAGTAAAAAGTCACAATGTTGTTCATAGTAAGATTGAAATATCAGTGTAAGCATCAGTAAGGACCACATTTTATACCTCTCAGCTTCCAAGAGGCACTTCTATTAGAGGAGCAGATTTTGAGTATGAATAGGTGTGCTACCAGAGTAGTAGATGAAATTAGTAGAAAGTGGTATTAAAGGAAGAGTGTGTTGTCAATTGTATGATTTAAGAGAGACATCTGGTATAAAAAATTCTCTGAGACTGAGATGTGATCCTAACATATATAAAAAAGTGTACTTTGACCAAAAATATCAATAACTTGTAAGACTGTAAATATTTAATCAATGCATACCACTTTATCTGAATTCATCATTTTATTGATTTGAAGTGTTCAGTAACTATTTCTAGACATTGTACAGAAAGTATAAACAAAATCTTGTCAACTTCAGTCTCCTTGTTAGAGGCTTAATATATTCTGTGTATAAGTTAACCTGATGTCCTTCATTTTCTGGATTATGTTATGAGACAAACATTGTATTAATGATCCTGGTTATGTACAAAATCAGCCACTAATGAGTTGGTTTTTATTCCTACCAAAACTTTACAGATAGGTATATTTTAAGGACAAGTAAGTAGCTATTTACACAGTGATGTGAACGCAATGGATTTAGAACAAAGCATGCTCTGGAATAATCTTAGGCCCATCCATCAATTGAAGGAGCCTGGAGGACTTGGTGGCAGCAGGGGCCAGCAAGGCAGAATACAATACAGATAAATAATATGCACTAACAAGCTAAGTTCATCATCCAATTTTGAAAGATACTTCATGTATTTTGAACAATAACTTGGTTCAAGTAGAGGGTTCAAATGAAGTCATTCAAATTAATTACAAATAATTTTTACCTATTATACACTACGGGGTTGTTTCACCAGAGAAACTGTTTAAAATGATGCAGTTGATATTTTCAGAAATATATGTATATATTTATATATGTTTATGTATATGTGGTAATAGCAGACTGTATGCAGTGCTTAGTTTTGACAGATCAAATAACACTTCTATTAAACAACATCATAGAGGTGGAGATATAGCTCAATGGCTGAGCACTTGCCTAGCAAACTCAAGACATTGGGAAAGATCCTAAGCACCACAGAGAAAGGAAGAAAGGAAAAAAGGTCTAAAAACGAAGAAGGAGCGAGAGAGGCAGGCAGGCAGGAAGAAAGGAAGGAAGGAAGGGAGGAAGGAAGGAAAGAGGGAGGGAGGGAGGGAGGGAGGAAAGGAGGGAGGGAGGGAGGGAAGGAAGGAGGGAAGTAAGAGATGGAGGGAAGGGCATACATATTTAATATACATAGCTATACACCAATAGCTATAGATATAGTATATGGATATATTTCTGTTTGTGTTTTCTGTTTTTCATGTAAATTAGAAATAATTATTTTTCTACTTGGTGTTGCAAATAACATTTTCTCCACTTTGTCTTACACTCTATTTTTTTTTTTGGTTGGTTGTGGGGCTTGATCTCGAGGCCTTGGTGCTGTCCCTGAGCTCTTCAGCTCAAGGCTAGTGCCCTACCACTTGACACACAACACCACTTCCAGCCTGTTCTGTTTATGTGGTGCTGAGGAATTGAACCCAGGTCCTCATGCATGCGAGGCAAGCACTCTATCACTGAGCCACCTTCCCAGCCCTCCACTTTGTCTTGATAGCACTCTTCATCTTTAGTTCTGGAAAAGTTTAACATTTGCTGACAACCTTGTTAGAAGTGATCAATCAAAATTTATAAGAGAAAATTGTAGGTTTTTTTTTAAAGCTTTATAACTTTTGGCTTTAAAGGTCAATTGTTTCTTTTGTTCAATTGAAGCACATGCTCTGGAGTCAATCAATTTTAATTCAACATAAGACCTTATTCTCCAGTTTCACCTCTGACATTAACAGAACCAAACTTGTGTTTAAGCAAATACTGATTATGTTTCCTTACAGACAAAGTACTGTATCTGGATTTTCTTTTATTTTTCAGTTTTCATTGATTTATTTTATTATACTGGGCTTAAACAGGGGCAACTATCAAGAATGTTTTTAAGTTTGTTTTTCCCCCTCATTGGTCAGAATTGGAAAGAACCGCAGATTGGTTGGAACTTGGCTTCAAAGATTCCATAAATAGCATTCAAAAGACAACATGCCTTGTAAAAGCTTCTTCAGTTTTTTCAAACCCTGTTTTTACTATTATGACCACTGTCTTGAAGCAGATTGACAATGTTATTTTGATTAGTATTTTCTTCCAAATACATTCCATGTATGCCTTGTACTTCTTAATAACTTTGTTCCAATAATTTGTTCAAATTCCCACTGTACTTTTAGAAATGCTCAAAATCCAATACAACAGTTCTGCTAATTAATAACCATTCTTGCATCCACTGTACCTTACTTCATCCAGAGTTGAACACTTTTTAAGTGTATGGGTGATTGCTCTTAGACATATACTATTAAGTAACTTCGTATACAATCTCTATATTCAGGGCAGATGGAAAATTTAAGAAGTAAAATGTAAATGAAATGCTCATAAATGACAGGCTAATAGCTGACATCTATGAGCTGTTGGTGTTAGTGAGTATGTAAAGATACCTAGATGAAGGATTCATAAGGTCATTGTTTAATTTTATTGTTCACAGAATAAGGGGCAGTAGAAGGGTATCCTCTCTGATACATTTCTCTTCTGCAGTATCACCTTTATAATCCAATGTTTGTCTGACAGAGTCACAGTAAAGATCAGTCATGGATCATTATAAGAAAAGGATATATACACATCATGCTTAGTTTACCTGATTATTATTACTATAGGATACTCACCTAATATATACATATATATATGTATATATATATACATATATATGTATATATATACATATATATGTATATATATACATATATATGTATATATATATACATATATATGCATTATTAGCTAGAAGGAAAGAAAGCAGGAATTTATTTCACTAAGAAAGACATAGGAATCACAGAGTTGCTTGAATTATCTTTTCTTCAAAGGACAGACATCCTGTACTCATTTTATTGTACTTCAGTAACATTAACATCTGCTTTTAGGGAAAAAAGCAAAAGTATTGAGACATCTTTTTGAAGCTATAGGTTTCATAGAAATATTTGTTTCTAAATTTGCTCAGTATCCAAATACTAAATATCATTTTCTTTTTGAAAACTGTATTTTCAACCTGATTCACAATGTGGTCCATAGTATTTCACAATCTGATCCCACCTATTCAGGATATTGATATTGAGGAAATCAGTGTTGAGGCCAGTCAAGTTAAAAATTGGTGATAATCTATCTGAACAAATAAGTGAGAGGTTGTAGTTCATACTGGTAATTATAGATATGTCAGAGAAGAAGGGAGGAGGCCTGTGGTCTCAAAACAGCCCCACGCAAAAATAAATTCCTACTTAAAATAAAGAAAAGCAAGGTTTTGGAAGAGTAGTCTAGATGACAGAGTGCCTATCTAGCAAGGTCCACGTCCTGAGTTCAAACACAAAGTTCAACTGCCAAAAAAATAATATGTCTAATAATTATAATGTGATATGTTGCTCATTCATTTTATGTCAAAAGTGACAAGGTATTAAAATTCATGAAAAATAAATAAATCATATCACAGGTTCATTAGGAAAATTTCAGCTTGATAACCAGTTTGTTAAGGTATTTGCAGGTGTTTTGATGTGTGTAAATTTTTAAACTCGTCTCAAAGTGAAGGGAAAATGTATGCAATTTACAGATTACTTTTAAATTTTTGATAATGATAACTACTTTTCTTAATGGGCTATTATCAACATGTTTAAAAGTACTTGAGAAAGTAATTTCTTTTACAATAAATTTTTAATTTTTAGCTTTTACTAATTTTAGTTCTTATCATATCTTTCAATTTTAAGAAATAGAATGGGACCATCCTAGTAAATGTCTATTTAGTTGCATTTCCCAACTTCAAGTTTCTATGAAACAGAGTAGTATTTAGCATTGCTTCTGATATAACATGGTATAATACTTTATTTGTTGACTATCAAATGAATATTAGAGATATTCAGAGGTATTCAATTTTAGAGGTTGAGAGGTAGAAAAAATTTTAATCTTAAGTAATATATAATGCTAAAATATATCCTATGTCCAACTTATTTTCTCCCAGTTTCTCACCCTTCAATTAGAGTCTTAAGTAAGTCAAAAATAAGTAAGAATTTTCTAGTTGAAACAATTTTATATAAACTTTAGTATTAAAGTTTAACTTTATTTAATGGACAATACCAATACCACATGATTCCAGGTTATAGTAAAGCCAAGGAATATGATGACAGTAACCCCTGATCCAATTTTATAATATCAGGAAAATGAAAGATCCGTGTTTATTTGCTGTATGGCTAGAGATCTCAGCATGCAATTGTCTTGTAGAACTAATTGAAACCAGTAGATCAGAGCTGAAAAATAACATTCAGGATAAGAAAGATCACCATAGTCTATTTTTCTTACTATTCTGACTTCCATATAATAGAAATTTAATAAAGACATGTTTATTTGAACAATATGTTTTGTTTCTTGTTGATGTTCTGTTTGATGATGTAAAACCTATTCAGAAATAATATATTTTGTCTGTTTTATAATTATTTCTTTTTAAAAATTTTAATATAAAAATGCTTTACAGAGAGGTTACCGTTACATAAGTAAGGCAATGAGTACATTTCTTGTTGAACATTGTTACTCTCCTCTCATTTTTCTCTCACTTTCCCTTGCCCCCTGACTCCCCATACCCCATGTTGTAACGTTCATTTCCAACATAGTGTCTTGTGAGTATCACTGTTGCATTGGTTCACTATTTGCCCTTTGTCTCACCATTTTGTTATTTCCCATTCCTTCCTGAAGCCAGATAAACGTATATACAAGACACAGGGTACCAAAATAAAAAACAGTGACATCAGGGGATAAAACAAAGGAAAAAAATGAGAAAACAAATGAAAAAGTGATACCTTCACACAGTGCAATACCCAGGCCCAGAGTTCAAGCCCCACAACTGACAAAAAACAAAATAACAAAACAAAATATCAAAACAAAAATAAAAACAAAACAAAATAAAACCCTTGTTTCCATATCTTGGAATTTATTTCAATTAGCCTCATTTTATGTGATCATATGTACATAGCTAATGAGTTATTGTGATCCTCTACTAGGACTATCCTAGACATACACTAGGAAAACCATGGAGCCTATGTTTCTTTGAGTCTTGCTTACTTCACGCAATATGATTTTTCCAAGTGTTTCCATTTCCTTACAAAGGGGGCAATGTTATTCTTTCTGATGGAAGCATAGAATTCCATTATGTATATATATATACCACATTTTCTTATCCATTCATCTTCTGAGGGGCAGCCGAGTTGGTTCTGAATCTTAGCTATGGTAAATAAAGTGCAATGAATGTATTTCTGCTGGTAGCTTTAGTGTGCCATTGTTTGTGATCCTTTAGGTAAATGCCCAGGAGTGTGATTGCTGAATCATAGGGTAGTTCTATGTTTAGTCTTTTGAAGAACCTCTATAATGCTTTCTTGAGTGGCTAATCAGTTTACATTCCTACACTGTAGTAGAGTTCCTTTTTTCCATGTCCTTGTATCATTTGTTATTATTTCTTTATAATGGCCATTCTAACTGGGGTGAGGTAGAATTTCAGTGTGGATTTTATTCACATTTCTTTTATGGCCAGAGATGTTGAACACTTGCTCATTTGCCTAATGGATATTCTTATTTACTCTTCAGAGAAGTCTCTTTTTAATTCATCAGCCCATTTTTTAATGAGAGTAGTTGTTTCTTTAAGGATTTGTTATTGAGAGGTTAAAATATTTCAGCTTTAGGTATATTTTTTGATATGAGGCCCTTGTTTTTCATATAGCTAGTGAAGATGTCCCAATCTGTGGGATTTCTATTTATCTTGTTAGCTATGTAATTTGTCATAGAAAAAATGCATTTTTATCCACAAAGTTATAACAAAGTATACTAGTCTGGTAAGAGACATGATCTTATGAAAGAAAATATGCTGTTCAAACTCAATGATTAATTTTATTTGGCTTAATTATGATAAAAATAATAAATTCAGTATGGTGGCAGATCTATATACATATTTTACCATCCTCAGAACCATTTAATAAGCATTATATTTTGTAGTTCCATTTAAAAATTATGTTAGATATATACAAAGATCCTTTGCATTAAGCTGTGTATGCATTAAATCTATAATTTTGGGTTGGTAGTAAATAAGCTTAAATGATAGTTAAGAAAAACATTATATTAATTTTCTTAAAAACAAATAAAAGAATAAACTCATTTTATTTTATATCATCTTGTGTGGCATAATAAAGTAATTATGAAATCAGTCATTAATCACTTCTAGCAAACAATGAGTGTAAAGTATTTTTAAACAATGCATCTTGACAAAATGGTTAAATAAAAACCAACTGGGCTGAACACAAACATTAGGATAATAGAGCATAGTTTCAAAATAAGGTGTGTGATTTTGGGAGGAGAATAAAAAGCAAGACAAACTAAATTAATAGTCAGATATGCAAACTAGTAGACAAGATTCTTGATATACATTAAAATAGAGCAAACTCTACTAAAAAAGTTTAAAATTTGGTTTCTAAACAGATGACTTCCATTTCTAACTTTGCCTGACATTGATTACTGATATTGTCTAATAATTAAATCTCAGAAATATTTTAAATGATGGAATGCCATAGGCAAAAAGATAATAAAACTCTGTTTGCAAAATTAAATGAATTATGACTGATAATTATTATTGTAACAAAAATAACCTAAACCCGAAAGTCGTGTCCTTTAATGTACAATGATGTAACTTCATTTAAGTTATGCCTGTGTTCTTTATAAATAGCCAAGATTAATAAACATATGGTATTTCTTACCTCTATCATCCATTTTTTTTTGGGGGGTCTGGTCATGGGGCCTGAACTCTGGGCCTGGGCGCTGTCCTTCAGCTCTTCAGCTTAAGGCTAGCGCTCTACCACTTGAGCCACAGCGCCACTTCCGGCTTCTTTTTCTTTTTGCTTATGTGGTGCTGAGGAATTGAACCCAGGGCCTCAGGCATGCAAGGCAAGCGCTCTACCACTGAGCCACCTTCCCAGCCCCATCTATCATCCATTTTTGTATACTTGTTATCTTATACAAATTATAAACTTCATAAGTTTTAATAGATATCCCTCATATTTTGGGTGAATTAAATATATATGTATGTTCAATGCATATACACACATGTATACATACATGTATATGATAAATGCACATATGTGCATACATATGTATATTTGTAATATATATCATATATATTCTTTCTCTTAGAGAAATACTAATAATAGAGTGTTAAGAGGTTGTGAGAGGTTAAACCAGTAAAATGCTAAGGGCAATGACTTTATAATGGATGAAGTATTGGAAATATATGAGAACTTGGAAAGTGTTCTCAATGATTAGAAAATAACTGATTCTGTCATGAGAAGTATTGGGAATGCATATTACAAATGAAAATTACAGGGACCACACTGTTGTAATGATTCAATTTGTTTTTAGGTGTAGTTTCAAAAAATAACTATTAGGTAAATATTGTCTACACCAAAATCTGATGACTATTAATCATGCTTCAAATACAGTGGTTGATGATTCACTGACTTGGGAGAGGAATAATGGGAAAAACTGAGAATAGTAACAGAATATTTAGCTTCTTACCATATTTCATGATTTTATTGTTGTCTTTCCATTTATGTTCTCTTCCTGTGGTCTTTGGCATCCATAGAGAAATGTGATGTTATTTCCCTATTGGCAAAGCATTATTTGCACAAACTACACGTTTGAGAAACCAGGAAAAATTTTGGAGTATTTTCTCAAAAACAGAAAACAAAGCCACTTTAATTTTATAAAATTTAAACAAATAACTGGGAAGATCTCAAATTAAATGGAAGAAAACTGAACAGTAAAGAGATGACACAAATATCGGGAATTATCTGACATTTTAAAACCAATATAATGAAAATGTCTAAGAAAGCGTTTGTGATTGGATTTTAAAACAAGTGAAGGAGCAGGAAATATCAGAAGCAAAGTTCCAACAAGTAAACAGAAACTATGAAGAAGAAATGAATGGAAACTTGAGAACTGTAGAGGCTCCTCAGTGCCTGTAACCAATACCACAGCCAAAAATCCACAGGAGGGGACAGCAAGGAGTACAAACACCCAGAACTTCAAGAATAGGCCCAGGAACCAAAACACGAATGGACTGGGACTCATCACCTACCTCTAGAGGAAAATATCCTGGTGCTTCTGTCATGGAACTAAATGTGCACACACACACACACACACACACACACACACACACACACACATCTGACCCACAGAAACACTGAAGATACATCATAGGAGCAGTTAGTGCAATTGTAGATAGAGCCACAGCTTTATTATGATAAGTTCAATCAGTACATCAACAGTAATTAGATAAATTCAGGTAAGCAGAGCATTAAAAAAATCATAAATTTTTCTCTCCTATTTCCATTTTAGTGTGTTTATCTCACTTGTATAGAAATTCAGTTCTTTGTTTAAGTAGCTTCAACAAAATGAAAAAGTCAGGAAAAGTAGAATACTGTCTCTTATGATTAAGTGAAAGCCAGTCAATAAGAAGACTTAAATGATAAGGTCCTTATATAATATAGCAACTTATATAACATATAATATATAACATATATTATATATAATTGTATATATTATACTATATATAATATAATATATATAATTATATAATATAGCAATTGAATTAATGAGTAGAAGATGATATGTGTGCTAGTAAGCAAAATGCCTGAGAAAAACAACTAGAAAGGAGAAAGATTTATTGTGACTCATGGTTTGAAGAGTTTCTTCCTTTGGCTGACAGTCTCCATTTGGGATACTGAAATGAAAAGAACATCATGGCAGTGGGAGTATGTGAATTACGTGACTGTTTACAGAATGGTGGCCAGAATTCAAAAAGTGAGAGGATGTGAAGCCAAAAATACACCCTTCAAAGGCTTGCCCACCATATTCCAACTAATCCCTACCACCTAACAGCCAAGAAGCTATTGACTGATGAACGGGTTTTGCCATTGATAAATTTATCATTGATAGTTGCAGTTTTAAGAGCTGTTTTGAGCATTAAAGTCATGATCTATTTCACTCTTAGTCATGCCAGGAACTGGGGACTACACCTTGCATACAAGAATCTGGAGTATACAGTACATATCCAAACTATAACAGTGTTTGTATTCTAAATACTGGCTGCTGCCTTCTTCTGCACCCACTTTGAGGAGACAATCTTACTTGGTATCAGTCTTTATTAAAGATATTAGAAAGGTCTAGACAAGTTGACACAACACAAAGCAACCACACATGCATTTCATGAATCAGTATCTGTGTCTTTAACCATAGGAGTCTTTCAGGACTTTGGAGTTACATACTAAGATATAGATGTGCCATCTATACAGTAAAGTAGCTAAACTTCTCAGCTTCCAGTTACAAGCTTTGGTTCATGTTTAGGGAGTGCTGCTTTTCAAAGGAGTGACATTTCAGGCCTAAGCCTCACGTTTATCCCATCTCTTACTTTCTTGGAAATATTTTTGGGGTCTTTTAAGTTTTGGAGATCTAATCAATAAAACTGTAGGACCCCAAATCACCTCTTGACTGTGGTTTAATTTTCTTTCTTTTATGCATTTGTTAGTAAAATAAACATATCAAAATGCCATTTATTTGTTACAATATTTACCTCTGCATCCTAGAACTCCTGTGATGTGCGTGACATTGCTAATTGTAAGAAGCCTGGCTTTTTTTGAAATCTGGTCAATTTGCTTGTAAGACTGAATTGATTGTATAATGATCTGTTGAATTGATCATTCAATCACTGGCAAAAAAAAGTCTAATACAGTTAGCTATGTAAAAATGCCTACTGCTCTCATTAATCACTTTTAACTAATTAGGTTTCTAAATTAACATAGTCATAAAAAGAGGATACAATGAAAAAAGAAACTCAGAAGCTGTTCGGATGAAATCTCTCTTTCCCGTTGTCAGGTAGCTTGGATTGCAATTGTACTGTAAAGATAAGAGTGGGTCTATGCCCTCAGAATGGACCAATTCCAATTTAATGTATAAAATAGTATTTGAGTTTTATTCAATGTCATGTCTACCCTTTAAGCAAATGCAGCCAAAAATTATAGTACTTCTAATATATTCTCCTGGATAGTAATTGTTTGTCTTCTTGCTGCCTTTTCTCTTCTCATTATTGTTTTGTTTTTGATGTGGACATGTTCATCACAGCTTGAACACAGTGACTGCTTCATGTTTTGAATGTCTAATATAAAATGGACAAACTAGTTAAATGAATTAAATTAATAAAGTTAATATGTAAGATAAGAAAGGAGAAACAAAGACCCTCTCATATTATAACCAGACAATGTTTAAATATGCTAAGTCTGTAAGACTGCAAAAAATTATGAACTATTTCAAATTTTCACATGATAAAAACATTATTTCTATTTTTTAGATAAGAAATATTTATCTTTAGATTACAAGATGAGACAGTGGGATACACATATCATTAAAAGACTCACTAAAATGTTCTTAAATTTGGACTCTTAGTTGTATTGTGTGAAGTAATTTAATTTCAGACCTTCATAATTATAACTCTAACCATGGGATGTAGCATTGCATTTTTGTTTACATTTTGACCTCATGGCTTTTGTTATACTAAAAACAAAAATATAATAATATATTAGAAAAATCATTCATTATATGATATTTTCATTATCTTGTATAATATTGAATTCCTTTTAGACATATAAACAGGTACATAAAATATTTTCAAAAATGTGTGCATATATAATATTGTGTGCATATATAATATATTCTTTAATTGACTTGTATAATAACAAATTATGTCCTAGTAATTATCATCCTCAATGAAAATCTATCAACCAGTAGCAAAATAAATTCTGCAAACAAACCTATCTGTGTAAGCTATGCTTTAAAAGATAATACAGCCAGGTGACAGTGGCTCATGCCTGTAACCCTAGATGTTCAGGAAGCTGAGATCTGGGAATCATAGTTCAAAGCCAGCCCGGACAGGAAGGTCTCCATGAGACTCTTGTCTCTAATTAACATTCAAAAACTGAAAGTGGAACTGTGGCTCAAGTAGTACAACACTAGCCTTGAGCACAAAGAGGTTCAAGGACAGTGCCCAGACCCTGAGTTCAAGCTCCACAACCAAATAATAATAATAATACAACTTTCATAACTCAAGTCTCTGTCAGCTATTTTAATGTTATGTGCAATTAACATCACTATCCTGAGATGGTTACACATTTTAAAAGAAAGAAAATGGTCATAACCTTAAAGGGACATGAAATAGTGCTTTATAGACATTAACACAGTCATATAATTTTTACTCCCTTTTATGGCTATGTAAAAATTACATATTTTATTAAATATGTAATCTCAAAAAGATACAAGACCAAGAACTGGAGTCATTAGCTGCTACCAGGTTCTTCTTTTTATTCCATAGCAAGAAGTAACAAATATAGGAGAATAAAATATATTAAAGTACATGTTGTGACCTTGATCATGTGACACACAGGGTCAGCCAATGGAAAGGCAGTGAGCCAGCAGAAATCCAGCCCAGATCAATCATACCAGGTGCCAAGGTGGTTCATCTGAAGTCTGGAGTAAATATAAGAGAGATAAATTGACTGTCTGGGTATGAAACAGGTGATCTTTAATCTTTGTCTTTTTTTATTGGTAAACTGATGCACAGAGGGGTTACAGTTACATAAGTCAGGTAATGAGTATGTAACTTTATTTTAACACTGTTAACCTCTACTTCATTTTCTCTCAGTTTTTTCCCTCCCAACTGAGTTACAGAGTTCATTTGCAACATAATGTCTATTTTTTTATTGTGAAAATACCATACAGAGTGGTTACAATTACATGGGCAAAATAATGAGTACATTTCTTATCAAATATTGTTGCTCCTCCTTTGTTTCCCCTTCCCATCCCTTCCCATCCCTTCCAATCTCCTCCCTGCCTTTAGCCAATGTTGTAAAGTTCGTTTTTCGACATAACGATTTCTACATCTCATTGTTGCAATGGGTCCACCTGTATCCCTATTTAAACGATTTGTTTTTCCCCTTCCCCTCCACAAATTATACAGTGAAAGCAGGGGTTATACCGTGGGGGAGGGACATACAAAGCAACAAAGAAATCATCTTATAAATATGTTAGAAACAATTACATGAAAGAAAAAAACATTTGAATACTTATCTTGTGGTCCAGTTCACCTAACATCAACTTATCTGCCTTTTCTGCTTGACTCAGACATATACTAGCTATTGAAAATAATGGAAATCATGGGACCTATGTTTCTTTGGGCCTGGTTTACTTCACTTAACATAATTTTTTCCAAGTCTTTCCATTTCATAACAAATGGGACAATGCCATTCTTTCTGATGGAAGCATATACATTATGTATATAACCCACATTTTCTTGATCCATTCATCTACTGAGGGGCATCTGAGTTTGTTCCAGATCTTAGCTATGGTAAATAATACTGCAATAAACATAGTTGTGCTGGTCTTAGTATGGTCTTGTTTGTGATCATTTGGGTAAATGCCCAAAAGTGGGATTGCTGGGTCATAGGGGAGCTCTATGTGGAGTCTTTTGAGGAACCTCCATACTGCTTTCCAAAGTGGTTGAACAAGTTTACACTCCCACCAACAATGCAGTAAGGTTCCCTTCTGTCCACATCCCCTGCAGCATCTGTTGTTATTAGAGTTCTTGATTTTTGCCATTGGTATCTCAATGTTGTTTTGATTTGCATTTCTTTTATGGCTAGGGAGGTTGTGCATTTCTTCATGTGTCTATTGGCCATCCTTCTTTCCTCTTCAGAGAAGTTTCTCTTTAAGTCTTTAGCCCACTTATTTATTGGGCAGTTGTTTCTTTGAGGATTTGTTGTTGAGGGATTTAATTTTTTTTAATTTTATTTCATTTTATTTGTGAACATACTGTACAGAGTGGTTACAATTACATGGGCAGGATAATGCATACATTTCTTACCAAGCATTGCAGCCTCCTACTTTGTTTACCCTTGAGTTTCAGGTATATTTTAGATATGAGACTGTTGTCTGTTGTATGGCTAGTGAAGATCTTCTCCTAATCTGTGGCCTTTCTATTGATCTTGCTAGCTATGTACTTTGCCATGCAGAAACTCTGCAACTTCATGCAAGCCCATTTGTCCAACCTTTCTTTGATTTGTCGTGTTTCCAGGTCTCTATTAATAAAATTTTGGCCTGCACCAAGGAGACCTAGGGTTTCTCCTATTCCATCCTGTAATGTTTTCAGAGTGTCTGGTTTGACTCCAAGGTCTTTGATCCATTTGGAGTTGATTCTGGTGCAGAATAATATATAAGGTTCTAGCTTTAATTTTCTACCAGTGATTAACCAATTTTGCCAGCACCATTTACTGAAGAGGCTGTCTTTCTTCCATTCTAATGTTTTAGCTCCCTTATCAAAGATTATCTGTCTATAGGTCTGTGGGTTCATTTCTGGGTTTTCACTTCTATTCCATTGGTCCTGAGGTCCAGTACCAAGCTGTTTTGATTACTATGGCTTTATAGTAGAGTTTGAAATTTGGTATTGATATTCCTCCAGCACTGTTCTTTCTGTTAAGGATCGCTTTTGCTATTTGGGGTCTTTTATTGTTCCATATGAATTTTTGGATTGCCTCTTCTATTTCTTTGAATGTCTAGTAAATAGAGTGTCACTGATGAATTGCTTCACTCTTTGTCCCACCATTTCTGTTTTCCCCATTCCCCTCTCCAAAGCAAATAAACAAATATATACATATATATACATATATGTATGTATGTGTATGCTTATTTATTTTGTATATATTCATATATATGCATATACACACATATGCATATACACATGTATATATACATGTATATATCTGTATATACATATATACATACTTGTATACATATGCATATATATATATATATGTATATGCATATATACATATATATGGGCTCACGCCTGTAATCCTAGCTACTCAGGAGGCTGAGATCTGAGGATCGAGGTTCAAAGCCAGCCTGGGCAGGAAAATCCATGAAATTCTTATCTCCAAAAAACCACCAGAAAACCGGAAGTGGCACTGTAGCTCAAGTGGTAGAGCATTCGCCTTGAGTTGAAGAGCTAAGGGACAGCACCCAGGCCCAGAGTTCAAACCCCATGACCAAAAAGAAAAAAAAAATGATGAATGGGAATAAACCAAAGAGAGGAATAAGAACTGCATGCAATACCTCTTGTTTCCATTTCTTGGGGTTCATTTCAATAAGCATTGTTTTATACTCTGGTTTCTTGTCATATCGTATAAATCCTTTGTCTTTTAATCCTTGTTTTTACCTATGTGTGCATCTGGACTGATGCTGAGAATGAAATCTCCTATTCAACAAAATCTAGAGACCTCTGCCATCTTCTTAGAGCTTCTCTTTCCATAAACACACACACACACACACATACATACATGCACATACATTCATATTCACAAAATATTCACATATATGCATACATAAATGCACATTCCTCAAATGTATTCCCAAATAGGAAATGGAATAAACTAAAGATATTTTAGGATATCATGAAGAAAAATTTAAAGATCTAGAGTAAGACAGAAGAACAATTGTTTGTTCTTAAAAAAAGCAAATAATTAGAGGCAATTACTTCTAATACAGCTGCATCCATATAAAGATAATTCAATGCAAAGAAACAACTCAAAACTCTTGGAAGCTTAACTATGTTGATAAAAACAAAATAAAATAAGAAGATTCGAAGTAAAGTTGATACAAATATTTGGAATTAGTGGTAGAACTATAAGTGAAGATGTTATTACTTTAGTAGGAAGAATATATGTGTATATATATATATATATATATATATGTTTAAAACAACAGACAACACATTAGCCACATTATGATAAATATTATGAGAAGGATAAATACAATGTGGTAAAGACATCTAAAGATGAAGGTGGAAATGTTGCTTTCCCTCATAAACTATTTTGTATAATTCAGTGTTTTCAAAAAACACAATATATTATTTCCATTTTTAAAACAAAAGTCAAATATAACATCTTGTAACATTAAGAACCTTTGGAATATACATTCTAAATTTTGAGATGTGTTTTTGATTGTACAAGTACTTAAATAAAATTATAAATGATATGGAAAGGATCTTTCCTCAATGGACTTATTGTTAGACTAGTTCTTTCTTTAAGCATCACTTTTAAAGATCTTGTATAAGTCTGTCTGTTCTGACAGCAATTTGTGGAGAAGATAGGTGACGTTGAGGGCTATTTGTTCTTCTTTCCCCCTGTCTTGCTCCCTCTCTCTTTCTCTCTCTCTCTTTCTTTCTTTTTCTCCCCACAATCAAGTTTATACAAAAAAATCCCTACCAAAGTGAAACCATTTAAAGTTTATGTATTTTTGAAGACTTTCTGCTAAGTTAGAGAATAATGTTCCCTGTGAGGAAAGAGAGTAAATTAAATTCATGTACAGAACACAAGGAAGAAAACTAACCACTATTATTTTCTACAGTCAAGGACAAATCTGAGTAAGATGTGAATCTTTAGGACCAAACAGTGGTAAAATGATTTTTTCCCTCAGAATGTCACATTTCCTAAGAGGTTTTCAATCTTGTTATTCTGGTGGGTTTTTTTTTGTTTGCTATTGCATTTTAAAACATATAGGGGGAAAAAATGTTGAACATCTAACATTTAGTCAACAAAAGAAGAGAAAAAATCAATTTTAAAAGAAAATAACATTTAAGTTCATAGAAATATATTTTCAGTTTTTCCTCTTAAAGATAATACAAAGCCAGTATTGCATGGATGCCCTTGACTGAAAGTGCCTACATGGAATTAAACTGGGTGAAAAGTATAGAAATGCCTATGAAAATGTATCCTGTATAAAAACCATATGACTCATACCAGACCAAAGACTACCAAGTAGATAGGATCAACATATACAAGAGGAAGTATGTGACTCTTGTCTCTGTGGTCTTCTTCAGGTTTCATAAAAATGTTCAGGGGAATGTATGTGTTAAACTCCCATTTACATCCCCATGCTAGATTTAAGAACATAGCTCAATAGTGATGTACATGTAACCATATAAGATGATGATAAGTAACATGAACTGCAAGGCTAGAAATAGAGTTTTGACTTTGTGATTGTTGTTTTTAATGTACTATCTGATTTCTTTTGACTTTGTGGGATTTTTTTTTCCTATGGTTTATCCACATTTGCCACTGTATTAGATTTTGGTACCCTTTGTATTGTATATATATATATATATATATATGTCTATCTGAATTAGGGAAGGGAAGGGGACCAACAAAATGGTGAAACAAAGGAAAAAGGGCAAACCAATGCAACAGTAATACTCACAAGACAGTATGTTGGAAATGAACTATACAATTTGTGGGAATGGCAGGAAGGGAAAGTGGGAGAAAAATGAGGGAGGAGGTAACAATGTTCTACAACAAATGTACTCACTATCTTATCTATGTAACATTAACCCTTCTGTAAATCACCTTGTCAACAAAATTTAAATAAAAAGATTCCCCCCCCCCCAAAAAAAAGAGAACACAGATGGCAGAAGCTTTTTAAGGGCCTGTTCTATTGATGTCAGTCTTCTGTATGCATTCATTTCTTCTCCTCTAAGAACCAACAGCAAGGGCTGGGAAGGTGGCTCAGTGGTAGAGCGCTTGCCTTGCATGCCTGAGGCCCTGAGTTCGATTCCTCAGCACCCCATAAGCAAAAAGAAAAAAGCCGGAAGTGGCCCTGTGGCTCAAGTGGTAGAGCTCTAGCCTTGAGCTGAAGAGCTGAGGGACAGCGCCCAGGCCCAGAGTTCAGGCCCCACGACCGGACCCCCCCCCAAAAAAAAAGAACCAACAGCAATACCATGCATCCTCTATGCCAAGAAATGTACTAAGCAATAGTGCTGAGTACAATGGTTGACAGTTTTCTACCAATTGAGGACTCCATGTCATTTTACACTGTGACAAACAGAGAATGATATGACACTCTTTGAGCTCCTAGTCCAGCAGCAAAGCCCATGTAGATTCACAACAGCCTATTTACATTGTGTGATTTTATATTAACAAATGCTTCTTCAGGAAATCTCATAGGATAGACCTCTTGGCTAGCATATAAAGTATAATCAAGATGGTCAATGTCATATGTTGATATGTTTCATGGTTTCTATTTGACAAGCAGATGCTTGCCAGATATAAATCTTCACATTCCAGCTTTTTTATATTTAATTGAGCTTGAATTCAAGGCTTCATGCCTGCTTGCTCAACTAGTACTCTATCACTTAAGCCACGGCTACTGACTTTAGTTGTTTGTTTTTCTGAGACTGAACTGCAGTCCTCTGGATATCAGCCTTCTGTGTAACTAGGATTACAGGCATGAGCTTCTGGCACTGTGCTACAGTCTATATTTAGCATACATTTTTCTACACATATAGTAAGCCTATTCTACATCTACCCCTTCTGCCTACCTCTGTGCAAGCAGAAATGAAGAATAAATTATCCAATCAATAAGCAGGCAAATGAAATGAACAGATAATTCCCAAAATAAAGACAAATGGTCAGCAAACACACAAAGAAGTATTCACCATCCTTAACCATACAGAGATACACATCAAAATTATTTGAGATTCTTACCTCAGTCCAGTCAGATTATTATGAAGAAAATATATAACAATATATGATGAGGATGTGGAGAAAAGCAAGGCTTTATGCAATCTTGGTGTGAATGTGAATTAATTCATCAGTATGGAAATCAATATGGATGTCTTTCACAACAATAAAAAATGAAGCTATTATAGGATTCTGCTATATCACTCCTGGGATATTCCTGAAGTAATTAAAGTCACCATGCAATGAAAATACAGTCCCAACCATATTTATTTTGACACTGTTTATAATGGGAAGTCATGGAATTGGCCTAGGTACCTATCAACAAATGAATGCATTAAAAACATATATGTATAAGTACATATATAATGGAATTTTATTCATCCATAAAGAATGAAATTATATTATTTTCAGGAAAACTGATAGAACTGAAGCTCCTCAGGCTAAGTGAAATAAAGGCAGATGTAAGGAACAGATTACATTTTTTTCACATGCAGAATCTACACTTAAAAAACAAAGATGTGAAAGCAGAAGTAAGAGATTAGGAGGGAAAGGAGGGACAAGAATGGTGATGAGAACAACATGTTAGAAAAGTACAGTAAGCAGGTATTACAACATTATAATGAAACTGACTACACACAATAAATATAAATTGATAATTCCAAATAAAAATCAGGTGCTCTAAGAAGGAAAAGCATGCAAACCTTTACCTTTCCACAAGAAACTTTATTCAAATCCCAATTCTAGCTAATCATAAATATCTCTCATTACCAATGTCCTTTCTTTCCTTAATTAAGGTTTTAAAATTTTAACTAACTTGGAAAGTATGTTTTTCTTCTCCTAAAAAGCTACACTGCATCAAATATAGTGAAAGTATGGGTTATACTATGGGGGAGGGACATACAAAGCAACATAGAAATCATCTTAGAAATATGATAGAAACAATTGCATGAAAAGAAAAAAACAAATGAACATTTGAATACTTATCTTGGGGTTCATTCCCCAAACATTAACTTATCTGACCCATACTTACACTGTATTTGATGTTGATATAATTTGTGGAGGGGAAGGGATAAAAACCAATCTTTTAACTAGGGATACAGGTGGACCCATTGCAACAATGAGATGTACAAGTCGTTATGTTGAAAAACGAACTTAACAACTTTGGTGGGGGGTGGGGGAGGATCAGGTGGGGGTAGGGGATGAGTATAGGAAGGGATAGGAAGGGGAAACAAAGAGGAGCCAACAATGCTTGATAAGAAATGTACTCGTTAACTCCTCTGTACGGTATTCTCACAATTAAAAAAAAATTTTTTAAATGGGAAGTTAGAAGATGACTTTCCTTGCGGTTTTGCCTTCTAAGGGCTGAGACTCCTCTTGCTTATGTGTACAATAGCGCCACGAATAAAGAACAAAATTTTGAAATAAAAAAAAGCTACACTGCATTCATACTTTAGTATAAAACATATGAACATATGAATAACATATTTCCTAATATTAGCATTGACATTTTTATCAAATTGTACTGAGGAGTCCTTTAATTCCTCAGTAGTACAAAACTGGAATAGTACAAAATTGGAGTAGTACAAAATTAGAAATTGATCTTTTTTAATTTAATACTTCCATATAAGTTATCTTTATTGAGATAATTATATGAGGTTTATAATTATCCAATTTATGTACTACAAAATTAGTAAGAGTAAAAAAGCAGGTAGAGGAGGGAAAATGGTGGCATTGCTAACATATTGTATTGACACACTGCTTTGCTAAATAGCTTTTTCTTTGTACAAATACTTAAAGATAATAATAAAAATAGTCAAAGAAAAATGAAGTCATAAAGTATACAAGTAAAATATTTTAATAATATTTACCCTGTTGTTTGATTTATTTTGTTATTTTCCAGTAAACTTTCTTGCTGATACATAGTCAGCTTTCATTGTAAGTATTGTGTATTTCAAGATTCTCTTTTATCTCAGACTATTTTTAATTGTCTGTTGAGTTGGTGTCTGGGGGGGGCAGGGACAGATAGACAGACAGAGACATAGACAGAAATAGTAAGAGTGACCAAATTTGGACTGGACTCTTAGCTTCCCAAAATAGACCTTTTCTCATTTTGTTCACTCTTTGGTCTGATCTTTGTTTTCAAAATTGTGAGATACATAGCTTAGATTTTTATTCATTTATTGTCCTTTAATTTTCAACTTCTTTTAAATATATAAAATCACCTTTTCCCCATTATTTAATTCAAATATTCAGATATTTGTCTTCTATTCCTTTTTTGTGTTATTAGTATTTTACAAGTGACAATTTAAATTTCATTTTCTTTATTAGCTGTAAAGTTATACAAAAATTTCAATCCAATGTGTCAATTTATGAATAAAATACATCTTGATTAATCATCCATTATTCTTTTCCTCCACCTATCCCAATCCCACACTTCCCCATGTTTTCTTATTTTATTATATACATTGAGGATTTTGACAGAATTTATCTATCAGAACCCACCCTTTCAAACCACACATGCTTCATCTTCCTAATATTTATTTTGCTAAATTGTTTATAAATTGTTCAAAAAAAGCTACACTGTGGAAATCCATATTTATATACACCATACTTTGGTCAGATTGTTAATAAATACAAGCAAATCCTTTCCTGTCTTTTACTCTAAGATGGTAAGCCTTTATTTGATGTTTAGATCTTTTAATATGCTGTTCAGTTCACTTAAGTCAATGCACCTGAGTATTTCATCTCTGATTTTTTACTTTAAACAATTACATTTTAATAGAAGATTTTACTTGCATTTTCTTCACATCTACTATGGATTAGAAAGTCTGTGTTTTTATTCTTCTCTGTGCCAAAGAAGCAAATTTCTTCTTGTTTCCAGGATACTAAATCCTACTCATTATTAAGCATTTGATGTAGTAAACCTTTCAAGAGGGAAACATTTCCAAGCATTCTCCCCAAGAGTGTTAGCTATGTCCATTAGCGTGCACAAAACTAACCATATAGACCTTTATTATAGTCCTTGTCAGATTATGTGATAGCCATTTATCCATATTATGTCTTCCCCATTGTTCTTTTACATCCTAATGAGAGGTCTGAATTTCACAGCCAGCAGTAACAGCCACCACACAGTGTTTAGCACATGGCAGGTAGTCAATAAACATTTTCAGCTTAAAAAAAAGAAACAAAGGCTCTCCCTAGTACTATAAGAGTGGTATAGGAAGATTCCAATTACATTTTATACAGAAAATTAACTTGTACAATATTATCTTAAGGACAGCCAGGTAGACATTTTGCCTAATTGAAATTGAATCAGCTTAATAGGCTAACATAATATTCATTAGGCTTTCTTTTCCCCGAGATTCACAAGTGGCTTCTCAATGACAGTGGCTAACGGTAGACTCTTAGAACTATGGTCCTCTTTAGTGTCAGAAAGATTTAATATAACCCTTTCTTTGAGAGGGTTCCCACTATTTAAGGAACTATAAGAGAGAGTCACTGTGCTTAACCTGTTTGTAAAGTAGTACAATTCAGGCTGAATGCTTCTTTCCCTTCTGACAGGTTGAAATTTCCGTGTGTTTTCAAGCATAAGTTGCCTATAGGATTATGTCCCAAAAGAAATCCAGAGTGCAGAGTCTCTCATGAGCTTCCTAAATTGGGAACATTTCAAATTAGGTCCCTAAAAGATGGCTGGGGAAAGAATGTCTTATGTCATGCTTAGAAAGGAATGTTGCAAGAGGTTGCTATCACTTCCTCCGAATTACATCTCATATACCATTTCTCCTATATTCCTTCTTTATGCCCATTTGTCATAACCATTCAGTCTTGACTTAGGATAATATGTCCCTTTATTCTATTTACTAACTGATCAATCATAGAGCTGATCTTGGAAACGTAATGCTTCTTCAAATCACCACCCCCTTCAATTCTTTTCTCCTCATCTAAATCCAGCTGGCATCTGCTCTCTGTTCTTTCTACTTCCTTTTCACCTCCGCTTTTCTTTCTTTTTTTTTTCCTCCAGGGAAGGCAGAATCTGTTAGCTGTTTTCTTCCTGGAACTTCCTTCAGTTACATATTCAGTCATACATTCACCTTTGAAAGTTTATAGATTAACTCAGTGAGCATTTCACAGGCATGATCTGCCTGCTGGGCTCACTGAGCCAAGCTCAGTCCGAGAAAGCCCATTTTAGTCATCTAGATGTTACATTTAAATGAGGAAAACAAATGAGTAATCAGGCAATTACTTTTCTCTAGCTATATATTGCATTATGACACGGAATCTCAAAAGCTATCAGTTTCCAGCAGCCATTTCATCCTGATTATATGCTTATATAGGTCAGAGATTTAAGAGATGAGCGTCTGGGAAATTGTTCTCTGGTTCATAGGGCGTCAGCTGCAGCTTCAGAGCTAGAGGATCCACTTCTGCAATGGGTGCTTCATTCCCAAGCTTTGTGTCTCATTCTTTGGTTTCCCTTAGTATCCACTTGGTATTTCATTTTTCATAGCTTGATCATATAGTTTAGGTGTGTTGCAACCTTACAGACTCAGGGAAATCACAAGTCTTTCATGTTTGTCAGTATTCACAAGCTCAGAAGGCTTTAAGGTTCATCTAAGGACTCATTATATCATTTTTGTAATATTCTTTTTTATTTCTTTCAAGGTGGGCTTATTTTAAAGGGTAGAGACAAGACATAGGAAGTTGTCCAGCCATAGCACAGAAATGCAATGAAGTGAAAGATACTGTGGTAGGTATGTTGGGCAATGGCAAATACCACTATTTGACAGGTGAAATCTTTTAAAATGGATATTTATCAAAGAAAAGATTATCACCTCAGATCAGTGAAGTTGTCCTCGAAGTATGGAGATAAACGTGGGAGTCATTCACAAACTAGCAATCATTGAAACCGCAGAAATTGACAGGGCTGAATGTGAAAGTTCATTGAATGTAATAAGTCCTGATCTCTGCTGTATCACTGTTTAACAGCTGGGTATGTGTTTCCAGTTCCTTAATCCAGAGTGACTCTTTGGAGTATACTTTTACTTCCCTCTGGTAGGTCATTTATTCTTTAATAATATTGATTATTAGAATTTAAGTGGTCATACTTACTTAGATAAGCTTGTCTTATAGTGATTAAACTCTTCCATTAAATGCAATGCACTTAAAAATTATTTAGGCCTCTTAAAGATGTTTCCATCTTGAATGATATTAATAGGACACATCATTCTGTTTCCTTTTTTCTTTTTCTTTTCTCTTCTTCTTCTTTCCTGCTGTGGGGCCCGGGGGCTGTCCCTGAGTGCTTTTGTTCAAGGCTAATTCTTTCACACTTTGAACCTCAACTCCACTTCTGGTTTTCTGGTGATCCTCAAATGTCAGTCCTGTATATTTTGATCTTTGACTTTCTTAAGAGATATTTTAGCTCATTGGCTCAAATCATGATACACAGTTCCAGATCATAAAGATTTCTATCCAAACACATTCTGAAAATTGTAATGTACTATGGTGGAACTGCGAATAGCCAACAATCTCAATATATATCGATACTTTTGCTTTAAAATGCAAGAACAAGAATAGAAACCTTAAGTACCATTGGCCTGATTAAAAATGCTTCCAACCTCCATAACTATTGTCCAAGGTCTCTCATGAGCTGCAGGCTAGACATAGCATGTTATATTCTTGCATACACTCATTCTTACCACAAATATTGAGCTGGAAATCTGTATTAGCTTTAACACATAAGTAAAAACATACACAACTAATTTCATTGAGTCAAGTTTACATTCTCTATTGTTTGGCTCATTTGGTTTGTTTGATTTTAGCTCCAATTTTCAGTGTGATCCTCATATCATTTTTTTAGAGAGAGAATACAAAATAAGTAGAATTCCACAGTAAAGAATATATGATTCGGCTGGGAAGGTGGCTCAGTGGTAGAATTTGCCTTGCATGCAAGAGGCCCTGGGTTCGATTCCTCAGCACCACATAAGCAGAAAAAGCTAGAAGTGGTGCTGTGGCAAAGTCGTAGAGTGCTAGCCTTGTGCTGAAGAGCTGAGGGACAGCACTTAAGCTCAGAGGTCAGGCCCCACAACTGGACAAAAAAAATAATAATAATAAATGATTCACAAACCCTATAGGCCCTGATAACATGGCCTTTCTTCTTTGAATTCAAATATTTCACATATTGATAATCATTATCTGTGCTATATTCCTCCCTTGGCAATGATATATGTTCTGTGATTTAAAGATGGAGATTAAAATGGAGATTGGGCTAAATGTTAAAAACAGGAAAATAAACTCATTAATTTCCAAAGTACAGTTTGAAAGACAACTGTTAACTTTTGCTTAAAAAGTTTCACTATGTTTGCAGCTCTTGAAATACTTATATTTATTAGTAATTATTCAGTGAAAGATTGTATGATCACATAACATCAAGCCATTATCTGGTACAAAATAGAAAAGATTTGACTTCTATTTCTCAATGAAATTTCACAGGTATCTTAAAATGGTGAGATTATTAAACAATTATCCTAGAACTACTGACAAAGTTTATTTGCATAGTCAGCCAGAAGTTTCATAGAATTAAAGTAGCATAAGGGCTTTGCTATGTAATATCAAGTATATTGGTCTACTAAATTTTTATAGTAAGAAATACTTAACTATAGTGTATCTTGGGGAACATGTAAGGTAAGGAATAGAATTTCAGCATTCCATTTATGTTTAAATCTCTATTAGCTACCCATTACTTTACTTGATATCACCATGGACAACATTTTTTTTTCTTTTCTGTCTCTTAAGCTTGTAATTGGCATTTATTGGTTCCCTTTTCTCTATTAGGAACAATGTAACTAGTTCTTATTAATAAAATAAGTGCTGGGGTCATGAAATTATAAGCTAATTTATTCTTCTTTAAATCAAGTAATTACTTTAAAAGGTAAATTAAATTTGTATATCTGGACTTGATGGCATAGACCTGTAGTCAGGATACTCTGGAGATGAAAAAGGAGATATCACTGCCAGATTATTCTATATAGCAACAATTTGCCTCAGAAAACAAAACCATACAAAATTCCACTGTATTTATTGTGCATGATGTGATCTTTTAAACTATGTATGCATTGAGGAGTACATAAATAGGCTAATTAATATTTGCTCTATTTCTCATATTTATCTGGATTTTATGTTTGTGTGAATGTATGTGTGTGTAAGTGTGCCAGTCCTAGGGTTTGAGCCCCTGGTCTAAGACATTGTCTTTGAGTTTTATCATTCAAGGCTAGCGCTCTACCACTTGAGCCATAGATCCTCTTCTGGATTTTTGGTGCTTAACTGGAGATTACAATTTAATGGACTTTCCTTCTTGCTCTGGCTTTAAACCACAATTAGCCACCTGAGTAGTCAGATTTCAGCCCCTTGAGAAATTAGGATTATGGGTGTAAGCCGCTAGCATTTATCAGGGTTTTTTTTCCTCCATGAAAGTATTTGAAATCTACTCAATAATTTTCAATAATGGAAAATATTCAAATACTCCTACTTAATTTAGCCACTCTAATGTACAACTTATCTTTCCATTTATTTCTCTTATGTTCTCCAGCCAACATATACCTAGATCTAACTCTTTTGTCCGCTTTCCAAAGCATTCAACATAATATAAATTCAACTTATTCTACATATAAATGAGCTTCCATAGTAGTTTTTTTTTCTGGACCTAACTATTGTATTTAACCATAAGGTCTTCCAAATTCATCCATGTTGTCACAGATGACAAAATTTTCTTCTTTTATAAGGCTATGTAGGATTTTAGTGTTTATATGTATGTCACATATTCTTTATCAGTTCATCTGTTAATGGACATGTTCTGTGACTTCATATCTCTGTATCTAAGCCACCATGAGTAATGATGCAGAGTGCATCTTAGTACAATTGTAACTTCATCAAAATAGTTTCTTTACCTTTGGCTATATACCCAGTAGTGGGATTACTGGATCATAGCAACTGTTAATTTTATTTTCTTGAGGAATCCCAATAGTGTTCACCATAGTGGATATATTAATTTATATTCATGTTACCAATCTCACTTTACATTAATGTTTATTCTTTAGATAATAATCAAACAAATCTCAAAAAGATAACTGTATTTTAAATTTCTGTTTGTCTGATGAGTTAGTAATACTAAATATCTTCATATAACTACTGCCTTTTGTATTACTTCTTTTGAAAAACATTGTCTTTTGGGAACTTTGTTCATTTTTAACTGGTTTATTTTTGTAATTGAAATGCTTAAGGTCTTCATATAATTAACCTTTTACCAGATATAACCTTAAAATGTTTTTCTATTTCCAAAAATAAAATAGTAAACCTAATATTTATTTTCTTTTTTTATTGTGAAAATACCATACAGAGGGGTTGCAGTTACATGAGCAAGGTAATAAGTACATTTCTTATCAAGCATTGTTGCCTCCTTCTTTGTTTCCCCTTAAAATCCCTTCCCATCTCCCCACACCCCCTCCCCTTACCACCCCTCCTCCCTTGCGCCAGAGTTATAAAGTTTGTTTTTCGACATAACGTCTTGTATATCTCATTGTTGCAATGGGTCCACCTGCATCCCTATTTAAACAATTTGTTTTTTCACTGGTATGTTTTCAATGTCAAAAACTTCAGTAGAAACTACAATTCTGGAGAGAATGATAGAGAACAAAAATCACCAACAAAGCCCTTTTAACAGTCATATATACATTAGCAGTACAAGTTGGGAATGATGCAATCAGTTCTTCATTGGCTTATATGCAAAATTAGTAGATATGTGACACCTTAATTAGGGTAAATAAAATTTAAACAGTAATGACAGACTGCGTTACATAATTTAAACCTGGCTCAGAACAACCATTGCCTCCAACTGGTTTCTATTATATTCCTTGTCTCTGTCACTTCATGTAATGTCATTTGATGTACAATTGAGTGGTATAACTCATATGGAAACATGAAAGCTGTAGACTGCATATTCATTTTTGCACTACCTTCTTTGTGAATAAGTATTACATTCAGACAGACAGTTGGGCAGTTTGTTGCTTATTTTGTTGGAAAAAGGTTAACTCCCAGCCTAAAACTGTTTGTAAAATATTGCTCCCCCCAAAAAGCCTAATATTTGGGGTTAGAGATTATTTCTTAAGGGAAAATTGTCTTTTTTTTCAAATCCTCTTTCTGACCATTTTCACTTAAGAATAAAACATCTTATTTGTCTTCTCTATTGAACTTACCATATTAAAGTAGGAATGTTTTACGATGAAATTGAATAGTAGTTGTATAAGCCTAAATTTTGTAGTGAGAGTAAAACCACAAAATTATTTATGGGACAAAGGAGGAAATTAGAGTAAATGAAACCTGGTCAGTCATTAGAAGTATCATGTCTAAATTTTGGTTTTGCCTCCGCTTGTTTTTGGAACATTGGATATGTAAATTTTTTTCTATTTTAACAATATCATCAAAATTTGAAATTGCTAAGAAGTTTCACAGACAGAAGAGTCTCTTTGGAACCATTTTATTTTGTGGAAAACATATGATTAAAAAAGATTTTCTTCCTGAAATTTATCTTCCATACATATTAGGTCTAATACAAAATGAATCTTCATTTTGTCTTATTATCTTTTGGATTTAATATTCATTTTATATCTCAAAGTGGCATTTACACCAGGCTGCTTATTGACATTTCATTGTTTTATGTTTAATGTCAAATCTTATTAAAAGGCTTGTTATTTAGGTAATTACATCTTTTAAGTAAAGGTATCAAATATTACAGTAGTAAACATATCTTCTGTTAATGCAAATGAGTAAAGATGTGGTTAGGTATGATGCCATTACAAGGACATAACAGAACAGGCAAAGCATTTTTGGTTGGACCAAATTTGTAAGTCTTTCGCTATATAGGTTTTACTAGCTTTACTGTGATCAATGGATGCTTTGCAATGCTACAAATACTTTTCAAAGACAGATATTTCTGTATATCTATGAAGTAATGGATTAAACTGGGTTAATTATCCATCTATTCATACCGTCTATTTTATCTCCAAAGTTTAGTACACTGCTGAAATTCAGTAGAGAGGGGTATGAGATAAGCAAAACTGACTAGGAAATAAATGTAGAATTGAGAAAGAAATCTAAAACAATTCTCATGATAGAGTCAACATCATGGGAAAAAGAGCTCGTCTGCATTACATTCACATCTTGATTTCTAATGGACTCTGCACAGCCTCAGACATACCCCTCAGACACTAAAATTCCAGATGTGATCTCATTTTTTTTTTCACAATATGATCTCATTTTTAATCCTCCCTCATACAGTATTAAGTGCTGGATTCTTTTTAGGAGTTCAAATCTACTGAAGTTGATTGCATTGCTACTCTTGTCAACGGGTTTATATTCCTTTGACCTAGAATCCACTCAACCACTTCAAACCTGCCTCTATCTATGACTGACCATGCCATCTTTCAATTACCTATTTTTTTGGGGGTCCGGTCATGGGGCCTGAACTCTGGGCCTGGGCGCTGTCCCTCAGCTCTTCAGCTCAAGGCTAGCGCTCTACCAATTGAGCCACAGCAACACTTCTGGTTTTTCTGCTTATGTGGTGCTGAAGAATTGAACCCAGAGCCTCAGGCTTGCAAGGCAAGCACTCTACCACTGAGCCACCTTCCCAGCCCTCAGTCACTTATTTTTGTAACTAGAAGGGGAAAGGGGGAAAAAGCCCTTATCACATACCCTTAAGGAGATCTTTTCAATCTGTATCAAGAGGATCATAAATATAACAGAAGACACTTGAGTAAATATATTTATCTCAGACATGATAAATAATAAGTTTAACATTCAGTATATCTTACCATTTATTTCACATACCTGTAGTGAGCTGCTTATTTAAATTGATGGTGGGGTCCAGAAAATGGCTCAGTGGTAGAGCACTTGCCTTGCATGCATGAGGCCCGGGGTTCGATTCCTCAACACCACATAAGCAAAAAGAAAAAAGCCAGAAGTGGTGCTGTGGCTCAAGTGGTAGAGTGCTCCCCTTGAGCTGAAGAGCTGCGGGACAGTGCCTAGGCCCAGAGTTCAGGCCCCACAACTGGACCAAAACATAAATAAATAAATAAATAAATTGAAGGTAACAATTCATAGGATAGTTAAGTAACTAGTCCAAATATAGAACTAATAAAATTTTAGATTAGTTATAATGTTTATGACAACAATCTGTTCTATTTCTTAAAATATTTTGATAAAGAGTTAGAAGTATAAATACAGATACAAATAAAATATAGATAACTATACATAATGATATGTATTTTTCACCATGTACTTCTTTCTTAATATAAAAATTTATGAAATAAAGATGACTTGAGAAACTAGTAGAGGCACTTCTGAAATGGCAGTAAATTGCCTTCTAAAAATCTGCTTCTCATAAAGACAATTGAGTGCAAAGCTGAAAGCTGTCAAAAATAAGTTTTTGACACACTTGATAAATTTAGTCAATATATACAACTACCAGATGAGTATATATTTTAATATAGTAGCCACTTTTCTTCTAATAAAAGCTAAGCTTTTACCTGTATCCTAATTTTAACACTTTCTGGCTAGCTTTTCAGAAACATAAAAACAACTTACATAGCTAGGGCCATGTTTCAGGTAAGTGGGTGCCTGTAGAGCAAGAACAAATTTCTACATTCAAACTCCAGTACTGCCCAAAGCAGAAGAGTCATAAATGAAACATCTATGAAATCCAGCCCTCCATTAGACACTGGAGGAGGCAGAAGGGGGAACTGGCTGTCTCCTAGAACTCCTGTAGGGTAATTTTTCACTGTTTGAGCTGATTAACAAGCTAGCAGAAAAGTTTAATCCCCAATTGTCATTTGTTACTTGATGATACAAAATGTCCCCTCTGTAAACTTCTCTGGCTTGTGAACATTTATCAAAAACATCCAGAAGCAGTAGTTCAAAATGAAGCTCCTCCTGTGTCAAGTGTGGCAGTGCAAAGTTGTAATCCTTGCTACTCTAAAGGTGGAGGTAGGAGGAGAGGTCTGAGTCAGACCCAGCCAAATGTTAAACCTTATCAAAAGCAAACTAAAGTGAAAAGTGCTGAGGTTGTAGCTCAAGTGATAAAGCACTTGTATGGCAATTCTGAGGCCCCCAAGTTCAATCCTTAATACCACCCTGCAAAAAAGAAAATTACATCTGCCTGAGATCTGACATCAATTATGTGTACATTCAACGAAGAGCCTATGCAATAAGATATCCATAAAAGTCTTTCTGAAACTCTAACATATTCTCTGGAATCTTTAAGGTGACACACACATCCAAAATCTGGAAATGTTTGTAATTTATTAATTCTAACTAACTTTAGGTCTCTATATGGGCAGAAAATGAAGACTAAGACAGAAGTTAGCTGCCTGCTGGAGGATGAAAATATATAACTCAGAAAGCATGCAGACTAGAATTATTTACCCATAATATTTGAGAAATAACTGTCTAATTAAGAGATGATCACAGAACTACACAATAGAGATTTCAGTGTCTGTGCAGTAGAAATAATAAGATGCCACAGAATTTCCTTCAGTGTGGTTTCCGACAAACAGCAACAATAGCAGTCACTAAAGCCACAACAGCAAATTGCAAAGTTTAAGAGTAAGTCACAAAAGTGATCGTGAAAAGTAAGAACAGTGCTAGAGCCAACGCTCTTACTGGTTTCAAAATCCTGCAAATGAATGGTCAGTAAAATAGTGTGGTACTATTTCAAAGATAGACAGACAGAACAATAAATGAATAGAGGGTCCAGAAATAAGCTTCCACTTACATGATTAATGGATCTTAAAGGAGTTCTTAAATTTGCAGTTATTTCTTTTGTCTTCTTTTTTTTCTCCTCCCTTTTATTCCCTGTGTTCACTATTTTGATTTTGGTACCTTTTGTCTTGCATATAAGTTTATCTGATTGGGGAAAAGGAAGGGAAATCAGAAAAGGGATATCAGAAAAAGTAGGACAAAGGTTGAACCAATGGGAAAGCAAAACTCACTTAACACTATGTTGAAAATAAATGTGGAGGAGGGAAGCGTGTGGGGAAAAGCAGGAGAAAATGAGGGGGGAAGAAGCTGTTCAAAAAGAAATATACTCCCTACGTTACTTATCTAACTATAACCCCTCTGTACATCACCTTTACACTAAAATATTTTTTGAAAAAGAAAATATCTATAGAAAAAGAACACGTGTTGTTGGGAGAATTGAATATCCATATAGAAATGATTGAAGTTGCATCTATATCTCAAACTCTCTTTCTCTGTCTGTCTGTCTGTCTCTCTCTCTCTCTCTCTCTCACACACACACACACACACAAACATAAATACACATACACCTTGAAATAGTTTAAAGACTCATGTGTAAGCCCTTGAATTATAAAACTCCTAGATGAAATATGAATACAAAGTTCCTTGACAATGGTCTTGTTAATAACTTTTATAACACCAACTTTGAAGGAGAGTACAACAAAAATAAACAATGCAATTAAAACTGTCAGATTTATGTACAGCTTAACAAAAATCAACAGGGTAAAAAGTTAACTTTTCAAATGGGAGAAAATAGTTTTAAACTTTCTACTTCATAAGTTAGTACCAGGAATCACCTACAAGCCAAGAGGAAAACATAGTAACAACAGTGAAATGCAAAATTTTTATGATCAAAAGATGAATAAATATTTTCAAAATAGAGCTATGAGTGGTACATGTGTGCCTATATGTATATGTGTATATCCATTAGGAATAGGAATAATAGTGAATATTAATAAAACATAGATTGCAAAGCTATTTAGATATATCCATAAACCTGTTTGGGTGGACATAAAAAGACAAAAGTAGATAATTGTCACTGAGAATGTGGAAAAACCACAGTTAATATATTTATAGTATGGAATGTAGAATGGTGCAAGTTCAATGATTGACCTTTTGTTTAGCTCATGACCTATTACAGGAATGGTAGGTATTCAAAAGTTTACCACTGTTGGGCTGGGAAGGTGGCTCAGTGGTAGAGCGCTTGCCTTGCATGCTTGAGGCCCTGGGTTCTATTCCTCAGCACCACATAAGCAGAAAAAAAAAGCCGGAAGTGGCGCTGTGGCTCAAGTGGTAAAGTGCTAACCTTGAGCTGAAGAGCTGAGGGACAGCACCCAGGCCCAGAGTTCAGGCCCAACAACCTGACCCCCCCAAAAAAAAAAGTTTACCAATGTTGAACCAGAAGGACACAATATACCTTAATCTTAACTTGTATTAACTCATGGGCTCTCATAGTTGACTTAATTATCCAAATTGCTCTCAGTTTTGACATCTTCAAAATGTGGCTAGCAACCAAAGTTTTTTTGACAGTTGTGCTTACATAAATGAGATAATGAATGTGGACTAGTATTCTAATCCTAATACTTTCATGCATTGTACTTCTAAATATATCTAGAGGTTGAAATTTTGTGGCCAAATCTCATTACACATTTTTATTTCTATTTATTTTATTGTGCTTATTTATCTTACTCTACATAGTTGTTTGTAATTATTTCTCAAACTCTAGAATTATAATGAAGATGTGCTAAAATGACTATAAGCACTATATAAATTTTAATAAACTGTAATTGGATTCTATTACTTCTATTATATAGATGAGAAAAGCAAGGCAAAGCTTAATCTTGATGTCTGGATTGAAATTTCTTTATGGTTCTTACACACTCCCCTATGTGGCTGCTCTTAGCTATAAAACACACATGTATCTGTATATATGTATACTTATATATAACACATTGTATTATATGCATTTATATATTATTTATATGTGGTTACATATATATTTATAAACACAAACACACGCATAGTACACAAAGCTAAAGCTAGAAGTCCTGGAGGAGGGTACAGGCAAGCAGCACAGCAATGGTAAAGGTGTGTTCAGGTGATCACTGTTGTGAAGAATGGCTTATTCAGGAAGGAATGAGGCTGGATAATTCTGAATGCCTCTAGGTCTTGTCCTTCCTTGGTTATATATTTTATTTCACCATGATTGTCACTGGTACCACACTAAGCTTTTTGATTTATACTTGATATAATTCCGGAAAACCAAATCCTTATTTCTGTCCAAATTAATTATTGCAGTTAGTTCTCATACATCTGGAAATCAGAATATTATTAATTATTTAGCCTTAGCATCACATAGGACAAAACAAATTTTAATATTCATGTTTAAGAAAGAGGTCATGTTTAAAAAGAACAGAAAGCCCAAGTTTTAAGTGATTTGATTTCTTCCTGCTGGTAGGCATAGAAAACAGAGGACATAAGGTATACAACAGGCTCTGGTAGGGAAGAAATACAAGCTCAGTTTAAATAATTTCACATGGGAAAATAAAAAGATCTGGCTACGATCATTTTAAGCAATTTCAGTACTGAATAATTTTCAGAGCAAGCAACTTTCTGTTAGCAGATAGCCACATGGGATGGGATTCTTTCTCTACTGAAGGTAATTCCAGATGAGGAGTACACCTGGACCAAGGGAACCTGAGGTGAGCATTTTGCCTTGTGGGATCTCAGTATGTTTCAATAAATGCAATAACTAGAGACTTTCACTACTGCCAACAATGTATGTCATAATTAGAACATGGGGGTATATTTATAATGGTCATTTTACACTCTCAGTTACCTCATTTGTTATGACGTAATCATGATTAATACACTCCAGTCATTGGAGGAGAAGGAGGAAGTAATAAAGAAAAAAGAATGGAGCTGATCATGGTCTACTGATGACAGATAAATCATCATAATTTGCAGCTGCTACAATGGAGTAACTACCAAGGACAGGGTGCTGGGAGAATCCTCTTATCCCAACCAACTGGCAAAACAAAAATAAAGGAGGAACAAGTACTCATCTTCTCCAAATCTTCTCCAATAAACTGACAAGGAAGAATGTGATTTAGATGTGTATTTGGAAAACATGAAGTCAGTAATGGGACACCTTCTGACAAGATCCAGCATATTTGTGGTACAATGCCAACAGTCATTGGTCTACTGTAGTTAGAGGTGTCTCTTAATGACTTTATAAAGAGCAAAAATTTCATTCCTCTTGGCCATGACTGCTTCATTCATTGAATGAATTTATTAATTAGAAATACATTTGCTTAATTACTGCTATGGGTTTATAAACCTATCATCAAGCTTTGACACATTTCGATTGACTTCAAATTAAAGCTTGTCACTATAAGCCTAAACTTAGTTATCTGAAGATGAATGGACAGTTTATAACAAAAATTCCATAAGTGAACACTCAAACTTTTCCAACTAAATGTTAAAGGTCAAATTCATCAGTGAAAATTATCATTAAAAATTCATGGTGCTGCAGCAAACTTTTGAGGCTGTATAGCAGCCAAACTGAGACCAAGAAAAGGCGAGTGACTTGGTAAAGGTCACCCTACTAATTGTCAGCTCTGACATTTAGAAGTCGTTTAGCTTCATTGAGCTTCTTTTTGAGAAAATGAATTTCTTTGCAGAAGTCAAACAAATACCTGACAGAGTAGCAATCCACCAATGGGAAAAGAGCTTCCAAGAAGGCTGAGAGGCCATGAGAAAAGACAACGCCATGATAGGTTCTTTATAAAGAATCTTTATTTATCAGTAAGGTAGCAGAACACAGCGCTCAGAAAGACAAATGATGAAGCTAATTAATTTTGTAACTTAGATCATCCTCCTTTTAGGTCAGTCATATGACCTTCACCTACCTGTCATATAACATTTTGCTCTTTAGTTGGCAATATATATTACTATGGTTTTCGAATTACACTGGAGCTAAACAATTCCAAATACAATTCCAAATATTTAAAGGACATGATGCCATCATAATATCATAGTGTAGAAAGTAGCAGCTACTTGTGATAATGTATCTGTTAACAAACCTACTGTAGTTCCAGCCATGTAAAAAATATGGCATGTACAATTGTGTCTTATATTTAGAATCTGATATAGTAAATAAGTATCATACGGATCTGTGTATTAACTATACTAGTCTTTTATCACTATTTTAGAGTGTATTACATCTAAAAAATATTTATGATAAAATAGTATGCTATATTACTCTGGGAGTAATGTAGGCCACATTGAGCCACTGGCCTGCACCATTTAGACGTAAATACATTGTATGATGTTTGCACAGTGATAAAATTGCCTAATGGAGCAGCACTTAGAATACATTTCCATCTTTAAGTAGCATGTGATTGTGACTGCCTTTAAACTCTATGTCAAGATATTCCACTTGAAGAATGCAGGAAAATAATAGGCTATCTCATAAGTCACTGTGCAAGTTTAAAATATTCTTACTGTTTAGAGTGAGTAAATAGCACATTGTAATTCTCAAGTTCTGTGAACTCCTATTTCAAGTGTGCCAGTGGCTTCTGGAAAGATTATGTGCACATGAAATTCCTGCTGGAGAAATACTAGGAATCATTGATGAGGAAATCTTGAGTGATAATTTAAGAGAATGACCATGCTATAAATAAAACTGACAGAGGGGTAAAGTTGTGAAGTACAGTTCCTCTGTCCCCTAAAGAATCAACCACATGGATGTGAATTTAGGTAAGCACACAATCTAACATTTTAAAAAAGAAGAAAGAAAAGAAAACAGTTAAGAAGCATTAGAGCACCCCTGGGGCAAATGACTCACAACTGTAATCTTAGCTAACATAGGAGGCTGAGAGCTGAGGATCCCTGTTTGAAGCCAGCAAGGGCAGGAAAGTCCCTGAGACTCTTTAACCACCAGAAAACCAGAAGAGGAGCTATGGCTCAAAATGGAAGAGCACTGACCTTGGAAAAAGGAAAAAAGAAGCCCTGGAGTACAAATAAAGAAAGATGAAAACAGAAAGGTTCTTGCTTTCCATACAGAAGTCGTATATCCCTAAAGTACCAGAAACAAGAGTGCTCATTATATGTCAGATTGTTTGGTTCTGTCCCTAAAGTACCAGAAACAAGAGTGCTCATTATATGTCAGATTGTTTGGTTCTGTTAGATCAACTTTATAGATATAGAATTTAAGAGTAACCAAGAAATGTAACTTTATCTAAAACCATACATCTCAGAAGAGTTAGTAGATAGCCTGAAGTTTCTGGCTCCCAATGAAACCAAATAAGGGAATGGAACCAAAAACATTGCAGTGACCACGTTGATTTTCCATGTCAATTTTCTATTTTTTAGTGTCCCAACTCTGACCCAACAGTCTGTTTTTCACTTTTATAGAATAAACCAATCCAGATATACAGAAGCTTGTAACCAAATATAATCTTCCCTTCTTTAGGGCAACCTGCTTGGCTTAAGAATAAAATTGAGCACAGATTAACAGGAGAAAATCATACAAAATTAATACAAGACTTACACAACATGGGAGCACTCACCAGAAAATAAGGACCTAAGAACCGGCAAAACCTAAGTACATTTGCAATGGTTTGTATAAAGAGACGCAATAATAGAAAAATATGTAATGCTAAAGGAAGATAAGAATGACTTTAACAAGAGTATGTTGTACTAAGTTATCTAGGAGTCTAGGAGGTGATTCCCTATCAAGGAATTCTTTCACGAGGTAAGTGTGGTGGCAGGCCAGTGGAGGCTGGTATCTTTTGTGAAGGTTTATAAACTGCTGTTTTCAGGAATGAAATAAAGATTAGAAGGCCTTGGTTGCATTTAATGCTTTTCAAATTCTATTAGCTCAGTATAGTCCTTAGGTCAGAATGGAATACCTCAGCATGGATATTCTGACCCTTGCAGCAGCCTCCAGAGACAGGACAACACCCAGGAATTTTAAGAGCTGAACTTTTCATGTGAGGCAGAAAGGCCATGAAGCAAACATGTATCAGCACAGACTCTGGGTCCCAATAGAGTTCACTAAATAAAGTCAACATTCCAAGGTTACCTTGCAGAAATTGAACACGAAGCATAGCCCCAGAAAAATTTACATTTGGAACTGTGAAGAAAAAGCATGAGTGTTTTCCTTTCCTAGGACAGTAGAATAGAATGAAGTTGTGGGAAAATAATTAAAACCAGAATCTGGTTGGTAAAGTCAGGTCACAGGATCACGGCCATTCTAGTTAACAGAAGGACTTAATAAAGCACCTTGAAGACAAGTCTCCTGCTTCCATTTAAAGTTCCTCAACGAGGAAATACATGAACTTGTAGTGCCACCAAGTTCTCAGCAGCATATTTAAACATATGGGGGGACTCAGAGTCAGAATCATGAGAGTCATTCAAGATATTTAGACTTTTTTCTCTGAATGTCCTATGGTTTAGAATCTTCAGTGCAAATCTTTAGTTTGTTGGTTCACAAACTAAACTGCATAAACTTAAGAGTTATTTACAAATACTTCTGGTTCCTACAGTAGGAAAGAAACAGAGTAAGAGAAAGAAAGAGAGGAAACAGAGAAAGAGAGAAAGAATGATAGAAAAGAGCGTCTATAATAACAGCTTTATTGAATTATTTATTGCCTGCTTATTCATAATCTTAGCAAACACAGAGAAGTTATAAAGACTTTGGAGACAGAAATTGAAATAATCACTGCAGCATTATTCAGTAAAGTTCAGACAGGGAATGATGACATGGAGGACATGGAGGTGTGGTGCTATAAGAGGCTGAGAGAAGTTGCCTGCATTATGGGAGTCTCCTAATCCACAGGATGCCTGAAACTACAAAGGATATCAGGCTCTGTACTTACTAGCTTTCCTATACACACATATCTATGATGAGATTTAATTAATAAATTATAAATTTATGAATTTATAAATTAATGATAAAGGAGAGTAGCAATGAAAGTAATAAAATTATTAAAGCCATATAATAATTACTACATATCTACTATAAATCTATAATAATCAGCAAACACAGTCTGATTGTGATTTGGCAAAGGGCTGATTCATGTCCCTGGCAAGATGTGGCATGTAAGTGCAAATTTCATTACACTTAAATTCATGCAGTTTAGAGCTTTATGTTTCTGAAAATTTGTTGTAATAGGCTTTAGATGATGTTAACTGTGGGTTAATAGAAAACATAGAACATGAAGCCATAGATAAGATAGGATAATAGTAAATAAGAAAATTGTACATATCAATCAGACAAGGAAAAGTAGCAAAATGTGAAAAAGAAGGAAAAAGAAAGAAAAAAGGAAAAATGGTCAAAAGCATATTAACACTCAGTATATGACATCTCTGGGTACTGCACTCCCACAGGCTGACTCAATGCTATGTTTTCAGAGTCTTTTGGAGGCTGTGTTTTCTGTGTGAGTGTCCCCACCAGCCATACTCTTTGTCTATTTTCCAGTTAGCCCTAAATCGCACAGTCTCTTAGATTCCTTATACTAATGTATTTTCCTGATTTTTAATATTCTTATAAACTATAATTAATTAAAGTTATAAAAACTAATTTGTCAGAGGCTCTGTCACTGCTCATAAATAGGAATCTTCAGAGGGGAAGGATGAGAATATGACCTTTCAACAACAGAACAAAAACTCTTCCACGTTTTGGCATTAGAATGACACATACCTAATCACAGGCCTTTGTTGAGAGGACATTCCTTTCATGTAGCTATTCTTTGTTTCAGTCTGACAGAGAACAGAGTTGGCAGACAGTTGAGTGAACCCTTTATCACTGATAGCTGATGATGAGGTACATCAGTTATAAAGCAAAATAAACATAATAACAAGAAAGAAGAAAAGCTTGATTTATACTAGAAAAACCTTTTATAAATGAAGACTGAAAATATTTAATATAAGAGACATCCAGGAGCTATCATTTTAACAAAAAGAATAAATAAAAGTAGCTGAGAAACTCATCCAGAATGTGTGAACTTGTCCTTCACACTTTTACTTCTCTTTGGGGCCCACCAACTTGAGAAAGAAGTCTGGAGCTAGATTTCTCTTCATCAACTGTACAGCAGCTCTTTGGATTGAAGATTCCAAAGGAGCAAAGGGCTCTCAGGAGAAGGCACTAGCGCTGAGCAAGAAAGAAACTCACCCCTGTGATTAATCATGATACCCTACGGAGTGGGTTGTTTTCTATGTGTTACTATGTTTTTTGTGCTTGTTGTGTTTTCCTTTATTATCTCCCCTGTAGTCTGAATTCTATTTGTAGCACTTATGATGAGTTTATTTTTTGGTTGATGACTGCTAGGCTTGAATAGTTAAAACAAGTGTATAGTTCTAATGGTCTCCATTTCATGGGGCTGTGCGTCTGTTAAATAGGCTCAGTTGCATTATATTATTCTCTTGGACCTTGTTCCCTAAATGAAATAACACAAGAAATCAGTTGGTCTAAATTAAGATTTGAACAAAAGCAAAGCATCATAACTATCTGAAAACATACATTAAAATAGCTTCACTTTCCTCCCTTCCTTCCTTCTTCTTTCCTCCCTCCTTCCCTCCCTCCCTCCCTCCCTCCCTCCCTC
>NW_012267360.1:4368273-4418924 GCF_000151885.1 Dipodomys ordii
CTCCTTCCTCTCTCCTTCCCTTCCACTCTCCCTCCTTTCCTTGTCTCTGTTGGCTCCTTTCTTCCTCTCATTATAGCATTGCTGAAGTTTAAATTCAGGTACTCACAGAGGGTGCTCTCCCACTTGAAAAATGCCTCTATAGCACAATTTGCTTTTTTATTTCTCAGTAGACACACTTTTGACTAGATTAACCTCAGAACATGATCCTTTCTTCTATATCTCCTACATAGCTGAAATTGAGGACACATAAGAAATTTGGCATTGGCCATGTCACCAGCAGAAAACATATTTTGCTTTCATCTCATCTTTCCCTGTCAACTAGAAAGGGAAACAATCAAACAGGGAAAACCTTCAAAAACTGAAGTAAAACATATTTATGAAACGTATCACATATAAATAACAAAAATAAAATAGAAAAATAATAAACCTATACTCCTAATTATCATTATATCACAAAGATAAAATACATTCAACATTCTAGAAGGAGAATTATTTTGAATCTTATATTCTATATTGAATTAAACATAGGTGCAAGAAAGACATTAGTGAATGCACAATCACTAAGATAAACAACACTAATCAAATTTAACTTTTCCTCTCAGGATAGTTAGAAGTTGACTGTGGTCCTTTAGAGAAATCTGAAACTATTGTAAGAGCAAAGAAACGGGGATCAAGTCCAGATATGCAATGAGCTGAGTTCATTGTCATATGACACATGGAACATTTCCAAAATGGTGTCCCAAACCCTCAGCTTCAAGGGTCAAAGAGCAACAGAAAACTGGCTGAGATGAGCTGCGCATATTAATAGTTAATTTGCACTTCTGCCAGAGACTGGTCCAATAATAGTAATAAATACATACAAATTTTGTAATTAAGTGCCAATTACATGAAAAAACAATGTGTCTAGTTTGTACTGTGGTTAACTGGGAATAATAACCCATAAAGATTTAAGTATATTGAATTTCTGGTAAATTAACCCTTTCTTCAACCTTAGCTACTCAAACTTGTATAATGTATCATTTGGTCAAATTATTAAATAAATCTCAATGAGGAATTCAATTGGGATTGCACTAAATAAATTAATTTGTGAAGAATTATTATCTTCATAATATAAAAATTATTTATACTTATGGTCATATAAAAGACAACTGAAGTAACAAACAAGGGAAATCTTCCAAAGCTAGAGAGATCATCGAGGTTGTATTATGTATGTGTATGTGTGAGAGAGACAGTGTGTGTGTGTAAGACAGAGAGAGCAAAGTTGGGGAGAAAGAAGAAGAAAAGGAGGGAGGAAAAGAGATATAAGGAGGGGGAAACAGAAATAAAGAGATATAGAGGCAGGAACAGAGAGAAAATGATTGTTGGGGATGGAAATATGCTAGAATTTGAGTTAGATTGGACTTCAGAAGGATATATCTCTTCTCTTTTTGAGCCCTATTCTAAAGTAATATTTTGTAAGTTTACAAATTTTGCTTTAATAAAAAAATAAGATCTTCTGAGTTTTTCTACTTGACAATGCTGTTGTTTCAGTCAGTCACGTTCTGGAGTTGAAATTGGATGAAGTCATAAGCTATTTCTCAGTATACACTATGTTGCCAAAGAAACTAGAAAAAACAGTTGCAGACATAAGAAGATAGGAGAAAAGAGGAAAGAGAGGGGTGATTGCTGCTTCTATGTTCATCTGCAATCAGCCTCTGATTGAACCTGGTACGCATACTACCAGTCATTCATCATGGATTCAGAAGTGTGTGCGTGTGCAACCCTTCTTTCTTCTTTCCACTCTCTACAGCTCAGTAATCTTGCCTTTCACAAGCAAGTTTGGAAGAATTGCTCATCGGTCTCTATGGGTTATTCAGCAGTACTAAGCAATAACTTCTTTATTTTCTATGACTTCCTTGTACTTTATTGTAAATATGTGGCTTATTTTTTCAGTAGCACACATTAAATTGTACAAGGGGTTTCATCATGACATTCTTTCACATGAATTTAAAATACTTTATTTTCAGCACTCTTTTTTGCATTCCTGTCCTCTCCTCTTTCATCTCCCTTTTTCAAAGACACATTTCAGGAGCTTTGGAAAGGTTTGTAATATGTAGCCCACTGAAATGTTCCCTAGCAAACATTTACCCCCTTGGGTAATATGTGATGCTGGTAGAGTTGATATTGACCTGGCATTTTGGGTATTGTGAACCTCCAGTTAAGCTTTTACAATTGCATTTTTCTTTCTGTGAGAAACAATAATGGTTTAAATGTAGCTGAGTGTCACTGTGGAATGTTAAAGACTAGAAAGATCATGCTACAATTCACTAACCAATTTTGATAGGCCTTTCCCAGGGCTTTGCTTTGAGCATCTTGCCTTGCTGGCTTTCTAACTTTACATTTGTTAAATGTGTCACTACCGAAACACTAATGTGATTTGTTAAGGAAAGTGTGTGTGACACTTGCTGTCATTAACTCAATTTGAGCTACACAATTTAGGGAGGATTCAATACATTGAAATATTAAGGCCTGTTAGATGGTGTACTGTAAGATAATATGATGAACAGCCCCATTTGTAAATTAGATTTTCTAGAAAATACTTAGCCAATTTAAGGAATAACAATATCTAGTGGTCATAACATATTAGTTATCTCTGGGCAGACAGGTTATGCTATGATATGGCCAGCATATATATTAAATGGGTATCTGATGGGAAATAGAACCTAAATTATTTGTAGCTGGCCAACAAGTATTTTTGATAGTAAGGTTATCTTTCATCTTTAAAATTTTGTCTTATTAGCTGAAAATCATTTTCCCTACTTTATATATTGATTCCTGTATTTATGCAACACAAATTTATTCAGTGTTGGGGATTCACAGATGAATGAGATATGCTCCGTTTTCAGTTTATATATTTCATTATAAAAAATATCTGTAAAAGGATAGTGGGGGATGACTGGTGTACGTGCATTTACTTGTAAGTGTAATAATTTTAATTAAAATATGAATATCTCAAATATAATAATATTTTCTCTAAGTAATGTGTTCAAGATGAATAGAATAGTATCCACAAACTATTTTTCTAGGGGAAAAGTCAGCAACTTGAGGTATGTTTAAATGAGAAAAAGACTGGTGGAAACTTCTTATAATATGTTCTAGGAGCTGAAAGTAGAGACAAAACAAGAAAACAATGGTGATAATTTGAAGTTCTCAAGCAGATGAATAATCTGAACACAATTTCACCTAAACAGCTGTGCATCATGGCTATAAATTTGGAGACAGGTTTACAAGAATAAGTAACAAAGTAGAGAAGATACGGACCAAAACATGATGGTAGATATGCAATATGCTATAATGATAAGTGCATGTAATGTAAGTGACTAGCTGGCCAGATGCATCATGTGTCTATGTGTCTGTGTTTGTGTGAATTTAGTGCACCTGTGCTATGAGGGAGGAATAGTAAGTTGATGAAAATTAGTTTCATTGATTCTGGTTGTTAAGTTATACACCATCTTATGTGTATGTCTTTCCTTCTGAAATAAATTACAAGCTTTTTAAAGTCAATGATTCTCAGATTGCTTTAAATGTTTGAGGAGGAGACCAGTGGAATAGGGGAGAGGTGAAAAAGAGGGCAAGTCAGAAAGAATATAATCAAAGTACATGCTCTGCAGGTGTGAAAAGGCTCCACTAAAACTCACTTAAACATTGCAAGGAAGATTTAAAGAGTGTGAGGGAAGAGGAATAAGAAAGGGTATATTAAGTTTATGTTTTGAAATTTCACAATTAATCCTCCACTGCACTATTAATACGTGCTAATAAAAATCCATGATAAAATTATGGTGAACTATATCTAACAACTCTCCATTTGACCATTTAAGTAAATCTACAAAACTGTATTTTATCATTCTAAACAAACCTCCGTAACTACTATGCAATACATCTCCATGAAGTGAACGTATTATACAACTCTCCCTAAATAATTACCTTATTGTGCCAGCAGTAATTTATATGCATCCCAACGGTGGATCGCTCGCTGATTTTTCTAGCTAACTAACATGAGTCTCGCCAATTCAGAGTTCTTCATTATCATCCTTTGACCTTTGTAATTCTACCCTGGGTAACTGACTTTGTGATTTTTTTATTCCAGTCCTCATATCTTGCTGCTGGGATGATCTTCCAAAAATGATGCTTATTTCCTGAACCTTTTGTTTAAAAAGCAAATAAATGAATAAACCAAAACTCACTTTAGCTTTTCACTCACATGAGATTAAAACATTCATTCTCTATTCTTGTCTACATCTCCATTCTTATGATGAACTCTGAGCTTCATACTGAATCTCTGCATCACCTTGGAAAAATCAGACTAAATGTTAGCTCTATAATTGCATTTGCAATAGTCTTTTCTCTATTATTCCCCAGTCTCCTTATTTTACTTTCAGTTGTAACAAAGTCTTTATGAGTAGATGAGTTTAGATAAAATGTCACATACAAGTGATAATGAATTTAATGATACCTTCTATTTATTTAAAGATATTTGTCTGGGAATTCAGGTGTACAGAGACCATATCTTCTTTTACCCATCTACCAATCTATGCATTAGGAAAAACTGTTTATGCAAAATGTGATAGATAAAGAATGTATAGGAATAAATAAATACCTATGTTTTCTAACCACATAAGAGAAAGCACAAGTAAACAAACTTAGAAATGTAAAATTGTGTTATATTAATATAGTGGAAAGGGTTATTACTTGTCGTTGGGCTGAAGCCAGAGAATGACTCCCTCCAGAAGAAATACCTTACATAAAATTTAAAGGACAAATACACTGGGTCCAAACAGACTACAGCGAGTTCATTCCAATGAGGCAGGATGACACAAACTAGAGCACTCTATCCATTTAATTGAAAATAATGTTCCATTCAATCATTCAACTTATATTTCTCGTAAAAGAATCATATGATGGGAAACATTCAGATTTGTTCCTGGATTCATAATTCAAAGTCTGTTTTCAAATGATAAATATAATCAATAATACCAAAACATAGTACTTCAGCTCTCTGCCCCACTAATGCTTGGCAAAATTTAACAATAAGACAGCAAACAATCAGTAGGTGATGGTCTCCCAATCAACTGACATAAAATTATCAGTAAAAGCTCTAAAATACCCAAAATGCACTGAACCTCCAAAACAAGAAGGTAATGTGTTGCTATTTGAAATTCCCCAAAGATTTATTTTTCCAGAAATATCAAGATGGATGATTTTGTGACTTACCCAGCACCTGCTCATTCCATTCACTGTGCTTCCTACTCTTGTGTTCCTGCCAAAAGAGTGGCAGGCCATATTTCCTAATATACTTTAATAGTAAAAAATTGAAATAGTAGATGTGATTCATTTGTTGTAGTAACTACAATGTGATACAATCACAAATATTCACCTGGGTTATTTCCCTCATTATTTCCTCCCTTGCTCTGGAAGGGAGAAATGTATAAATGCAATCAAATGCAGATTTGATGTATTAAAGATTATACACAATAAAGATTGGATGTATATGATGATATAAGATGATGTTAAGTAAAATGAACCCCAAGATAGGGGCACAAACATCTTTTTCTCGCTATTGTTTTAACATATTTATAATGTACTAGGTGATTTTTTTTTATTTCTTTGCATGTTCCTCCTCCACGGTATAACCCCTGTTTTCACTGTATTTGATTCTGGTGCCCTGCATCTTGTATATACACTTCTTTAATTTGGGGAGGGGAAGGGAAAAAACAAAATGCTTAAATAGGGATACAGGTTGACCCATGGTAACAATGAAATGTACAAGACACTATGTTGAAAATGAACTTTGCAACTTTGGGAGAGGGCAGGAGGAGGTGTGGAGGTGGGAGGGAAGGGATGGTAGGGGAAAATCAAAGGAGGAAGCAACAATGCTCAATAGAAAATGTACTCATTACCTTGCTCATGTAACTGTAATACCTCTGTACAGTGTTTTTACAATAAAAAACATACTAAAATATAATTTAAAAAGTTGGATGCATTCAAATCCAGGAGAAAGAAACAGAAGCTAATAGGAAAAAACAGTTGTTTTGCATATTTAAGTATTTTTCATGTTTAACAATACATTTTTCTTTAGATTTTGTTGTATTCAAGTTTTCTCATTGGATATTTAAGCTGATTTAAACCTGATATTTAACCTGTCCAGTTTCTGGACAGGTACCTGTTCACTCAAAGCCACCATTTATGATGCTTGAAGAAGGTACCATTTCACAGTCTGGTAGAGATCCTACTGGATGTAAAGTTTCTCTCATGATCACATGACTTACATGAGCATTACAAGTCTCAAGCCAGTACCTGTGTGAAAGACCTAATGTCTAGTTGCAAGAAGTCCAAACATCAAAGGCAGGACTTTTCTGGTAGCAGCCAAAAAATGTCACTAAATGTGACATTCTAGTAATATTTAAGGAGTAGTAAATAAATACAGGAGTAAGCAAAAAACATTCAGACAGCCTAGATAGTAGAGATAAGTTAGTGACACTAATTATTTCAACACAGTTTACATAGTTTAAACACATCTCTATCCAATACAATAATTACAATATCCCAATTTATTTCCAATATTTCAATTAACTCAGTATGAAACTTTCATTATTATAGGTCATGTAAAATAGGTTCAACAACACAAAACCAAATTAATCTTTTGAATTATCTTCCTTGGTACTACACTGCATTCAAAGTACCTTCCAGTTCACCTTCCTAAAAATGAATTCTTGTTTGTCTAACTACTTGACCTCATTAAAAATCATAAAAGCTCTGGTCTATCAAAAATTTGATAATGCCACACAGATTGAGCTAGCAGTTAGAAGCGGTGTTGAGTGTTCTTTTATGAGGGAGAGTTAAGAATAAATGTCACAGAATCAGATTCACATGATCACTGCACGTCTCAATTTGCTTCCATGCATATATGTACACACAAACACATACACAGGTGGCTATTGTTACTTTGGAATTACTTTTTTATGTCAGATGAGAAAAGACAAAGAAGAACAGAACCAATATCTCTGCTTTATAATGTTCTCACACTTAATATCCAACTGATAAATAACACATCATAGTTGATGATTTTTTGAAGGGCAGTGACTCTCTGAGGGCTAATTTGAAAACTCACTTTTCCCCTTCTAACGATGAAAATGATTGACAATGTCTTGTTTACTTCTCAGGTGTTGAGGGAAGCTACCGTGCCAATGATTTCTCTTCCAGGGATAGAATTTGTCCTGGCATTTCACACAGGGCAGCCAGTTAATTCTCAGTTTTTTCACGACATGTATGGAAGCAATGAGTATCTGAGTGATCTTTGCAACAAAGTGATTAAAACTTGAATAAAGATTTTGGACTCTTGATTGCTTAAGTAGGCTAACTTACTTCTTCTTATTTTTAATTCTGGACTTAAAATATTGGCCAGAAATCAAGTGTTCATTCATAATTACTCTGCAACATTTCTTATGAAAAAGGTAAGTGACTTTCTAAAATATGAAACTAGCCCATTTTTTCCAGCAAATACCAAATCCTTCTTCTCTCTGAATTCCCAAAGAATGGAAAAGAAATTTGGGAAGGGGTGGATTGACAGTGACTCACTAGAGTTCCCTGAAAATACATTCTATCTCATATCCAAATGGGATTTAACACTTTTGTTTCTAACCTTCAGTACTTAGCAAGTGTCATGTTCAAAGACACATATTTTAAAAATATACACATAATAAACTGTCCAGTGTTGGAAAGAACCTGTCTAAATCCCTAATTAATCAGTGCTGTGATCCTTTATACATCATTTCATCTTTCTGTTATTTTTTCATCAATACACTGTATATTGTCCTATGTCTTCAATTTACCCTATTTATTTATGCAAGAACTTAAACTAATTTGAGATTTATCTATTAGGCTGTCATATATTATTTCATAATAAGAGCTTATGATAATTCATATTATTTATTAGAAAATAAGACAAAACTTCAGAGATGCCTTCCTCCAAGAATGCCTATACTCATAGTTTTTTGTTGCTGTGACAAGTTTCTGACAGAAACAATTTAAAAGATGGAAAAATTCTGGCTCATAATTGCAGAAGTTTCAGTCCATAGTTAACTGGTTTTCCTGATTGTTATGCCCACTACAAAGTGGAAACATTATGGACAAAAGATATAGTGGTGAAAAGCTATTCACCTCATAGCAGCCAGGAAGCAAAGAAAGAGCTAGGAAGAAACCTGGAACAAGCTATAACTCTCCAGGACAACCTACCCATCACCTACTTCCTCCATCTGATCCTCACTCCTAAATTTCAAGTAGGGCCACCTACTGGCAACCAAGCCTTCATTTTATATTCAAATGCTAACACTCCTCTACCTTGGGCTTTACCACATGATCTTTACTCAGTGAAATGTGAGCAGGGATGACATTTGTGCTAAAGATCACACAGACGCTTTGTGAAAAGTTTTACCAGCACATAGGCATTTTTCCATGTTTCTCATGATAAATTAGACTTGGTATTTTAATTTTGATCTGTTCCTAAGTTAGTGATTAATAAGATTATACATTCTCATTATAGAGAGTAGTGGCACTGTACTGTCAGTGAAATCTACAATCATGAGAGTATCAAATGTATTTTTACTCACCGTGTATTTAATTTGCCATGATTTTATTATGATGTAACCACATGATCATTCTGCGTGTTTAGAGTTAGGTAAATATACCCTTTTATTACATGTATTATTCATATGTTAAACTTCATCATTTTTATTAACACTTGAAATATCTAAACATTTGATACCTCTATGTGTTTAAGAACAATTGTCCATTTTTACTCTATTAATTTATACTAGTATAACTAAATACTCAAGTAGGTAATTTATAAGTAAAATAAATATAATATCTGCTTCCTCTGTAAAGAAAGGAGGCCATGTCCTCACATAGTATTGGAAGACAAGTGAGTCAAAAGCTACATGAAATATTTTTTGTACTTAATCCTACTTATGAAGAAGGAGATTTATGGCCTAATTACATCTGACAGGCCCTACCTCTTAATACCAACACATTAAAAGGTATTAAGGGGTAACTAGTATATGTCTGAGTCAAGCAGAAAAGGTCAGATAAGTTGATGTTAGGGGAATGAACCCCAAGATAAAGACTCAAATGGTTTTCTTGCTTACTATTGTTTCTAATAATTTTATAAGATGATTTCTATGTTGCTTTGTATGTCCCTCCCTGCCTTCACTATATTTGATGTTGTTATAATTTGTGGAGGGGAAGGGCAAAAACAAATTGTTTAACTAGGGATACAGGTGGACCCATTGCAACAATGAGATGTACAAGTCGTTATGTTGAAAAATGACCTTAACAACTTTGGTAGGAGGGGAAGGATTGGGTGGGGGGATGTGGGGGGAAGATGGGAAGGGATGGGAAAGGGAAACAAGGAGGAGGCTACAATGCTTGATAAGAAATGTACTCACTATCTTGCCCATGTAATTGTAACTCCTCTGTACAGTATTCTCACAATAAAAAAATAAAATTTAAAAAATTTTTTAAAAATAATAAAAGGTACTAAGGGGATGGATTTATACTAGAGCACTTTCCATCCATGCTTGTTGGCCTGACTTTCTGACTTGTCAGTGATACCTACATCGGGACATGAATAGAATCAGTAGAAGCTTAAGAATAGGAAGAAAGAAATCAAGCAATTATTCCCATTCCTAGGCCTTCTCCTATCCATCATTAGGAAAATGGATGCATTCCCCAGGACAGATCCTCTCAGATGACCATCTATCTTAGGCTCCATTAGCCCAAATAATTCTCCTGTCATTTCTCACTTAAATGACTTTCTATTGTCACCAGTCTGAAAGTCTTCACTACTCTGAGTATATACAATGAGTTCTCCCACATCTCAGGACTAGTTTCGTTTTCTGTTCAGTTTGACCTTCAACCTTGGCATCTATTGCCTGTGAGTAATAGTGGATTAATAGCCTCAATACCTTCTTTTAATCACTCTTTCAGAGAGATGAAACATATATGGTTAATTTATCTTTCCTACCACAACACTCATTGTAAGTTATTATAATTTTATTTTAATAAATGGCTATACTTGAGAATTCATGTTTAAAACTTTTAAATATTCAAATATAAAGCACCAGTCTAGTTCTCTTTTTATTCAAAATATATATTTTCTCTCCTAACAAAAAATTCCACCCACATTTCACTGGAACAATGTTTTATATACAATTTCATTAAATTTTATTTTCTAATGTGTTTTTTGGCATAGAGTCACACCATTCTGTGTAACTCTACTGTGTGCCGTCACTTCCAATCATTTTACTGAATTATGTTGTGTAATTTAACTGCGACTTTATTTCTATTCTTATTTCCGCATCATGCACATATAGGCTATAATTCCAGCAATGATGTTTTATGTTGATACTTCATGATGCTTGAAAGAACTCTAATCTCACCATGCTAGTATTCCCTTGAAGTTCAAAATATCAAAAACCATTCCAAATTCATCTTATTGCTTTTTATGAGAAAAAAACAGCACTATGAGAAAAATAGTAAGACCTTCATGTTCTTTGTGCCATGTGTCCCTGAGGACAGGTTCCCAGCATTGAGATCAGCCCTAGTAGAACATGGATTTGCAAAGCAGACCATGACCTCTGGGCATCAAGGCTGATAAATGCATTCAGTTCCTGCATTTTGACTTTGATTTCCTCACAGAGAAGTGACAAATTGTTGCTTCTAGATGAGACCAAATAATACCCTTACCTTAGTATAGTGCTTCAGATGTAATCTTCCAATCTAGTTCAAACCTATTCATTTATTCCTTGATAATCCTCAAAAGTCTGCTATTCAATACATATTTTCTCTATTATTTTTCTTATCCTTTATAAACACTAACCCAACCACAGTAGCTAATTGATGTAAGCACATCATTTTGTCATTCTGTGTGTGAGTTTAATAGAAAGGGATTTAGCATTTCATGGTTGTAATAAAACTGTCTATAGCCATAACATAAATAAAAAGCTCTTCCATGAATTTCCAATAACAAAGATTTCATACTTACATCTCTTCATGTGTTGTCAAATGCATGATCTCATAAGTATTATAAGTTTGTACATACACTAATATTATTACTATTACTACTATTATTATTATTGACATTTCAACTCCCTCAGTCTAATGTGCTACTCATTTAAAACAAATAATGTTTTCAGGCACTCATTAAATATGCTGTTACAATAGCATTTTCTATCATGTTGAAATTCCTATGAAACCCTCTTTAAACTAATACCACAGTTGCACAGTATGTTAGCCAAGTTTTCAAATGCTTGAAAAATATTGATGTATATACACAGGTCTATTCTAACTCACAGGTCTGAAGAGATCATGCATGATTTATTTGCTTTCTAGCTATCAACCTGATGAGAGGCAGCATTTCATATTTGACATAGGAAGTTACAGAGCAGAACTTCTCACCTTCTGCCTGGGAAGTGAAAGGGAGAGAAAAAGAAAGGGGCTGGGTTTCAGTATCACCTCTGAGGACACACCTGCAATAAATTAAACACCTTCTACCATGTCTCATTTCTTCAAGGTTCTATCAACTCTCAATAGTGCCATAAATTGAGGAACATGACTCTGACAGAGTCAGTGGAGTAAATTATTCCAAACCTCAATATATAGTAATAACAAGAAAAGCAATTACTATATCTAAAATATAATTAATGTTTAGCAAGACTGAAATTTTACGCAAAACTAAAGAATGTTTGTGTGCTAATACACATACATATATACACACACAATATACACAAACACATATATATATATATGTATATATATATATATATGGTCAAACATATTGACTCACATCATAATCCCAGGTATTATCACAGAGATCATGAGGGTTATGGTTCCTGACCCCAGACAAAAGGGCAAGATCTTATCTGAAAAATATTAAACAAAAAAAGATGGGAGGAGACTGATGCATGGCTCACTGACGTATGGCTTAAATGGTAGAGTATGTACCTATAAAGTTTGAGGTCTGAATTCAATCCAAATATTTCTAAATAAATAAATAGGCTAGAGTTATCAGCTATACCTGAGAATGATAAGTACTTGAGGTTATCAGATATTGAGTGTATGAGTTTTAATTCTTACTAAACTAACTTCACAGAGATGAGTACAACTAGATTTTACAAATAACTGCACAGATAGAACTTGAAGGTACAAAATTTGGAAAAAAATTAACAAAACGATTGGTTAAAAACACATGCTGGTATGTACCAGTGCAAAAATAATTTAATCATTTTACATTGTTAAACACAAAATGAGTACATTAGATCTTCTCTTTTTAATATTAAAGAAATAGGTTTTATTTTATTTTTTTATTTTTCATGGTGCTTGAACTCTGGGCCTGAGCACTGTTCCTGAGCTTCTTTTTGCTCAAGGCTAATATACTACCACTGAGCCACAGCACAACTCCAGCTTTTTCTGTGTCATTTATTGGAGCTAAAAGTCTCATGGACTATCCTGCCCAGGGTGGCTTCAAACTACAATCCTCAGATTGTGAGATTCCTGAGTACCTAGGGTTATAGGCATGAGTCACCAGAGCCCAGCTTCAAATGTTAATAGTAGGTTAAAATGCATTTCTTTTGACACCCTCCCAACCTGGCAAATATTAGTTACAGGGGCCAGCACAATCCTATCTGAGCAATTTGAAATGAATAGTGGTTTATTCTGTACAGGGAATATTACTGGGGTAGCAAGGGCAGTTTTAATAAATGTGATCTGTCTGTTGATGTATGAAAACCTATTTTTCCTCTCTTACATTGTGAAAAGGTAAACCTTAGGTACAGTTTTTAGGGGAGAGAGAAGTGTACAGAGATGAACTGACTGCTCTTTCTAGAGACTTGGCAAACATGTCCAGGCATATATATTTGAAAAAAGTGTTCCACAGAGCACAGACAAATATCTAAAATTTATCAAAAACAAGAAAGACCCACCACCAGTTGTATTATTTCCTTTGCAACTCTACTGACAAAACATATTTTTGCAGAGAAGTTAATCCTAATATCCTTGACATCAAGCATATATCCCAATATGCACCGGACTATATGTAAATGCACTTATATGTGAGTCAAACAGCCATGTGCACAGAGGACTTTAGGTTAATCCCAGCTAGAGGGTCTCCTTGAAGCAGCATTCTATAGATTGATACTGTGTAAAGCAAGTTCTATTATTCAAAAGCATATTCCTTAAACTTCTAAAATCATTGGTCAATTAGGAAACAGTTTACTACAATGATTCCTTGGCTTCTGCTCTTTTTTTATTTTTGTATCTATTGCTGATGCAAAACAGACCTGTTCTGAGATCAGCAAATTTATTATGTGCCATAGATGAGTGATCAGGGCCTAGGAATGGGGATATTATGGCTAAGCTTAAAACGATGGAGAAGATAATATGAGCTAAAGAAGATAAGATAGTAGACATGCAAATAGTATAGTCAAGCAAAACACTTTCTTTGTGTATCATCATACTTTTAACCAGCCTGACTATATTCTTTTATCCTTTTTCTAAAGTCAACTGTATTTTATAATTGTTTGGCATTTGTAGTATGTGAAATAATGTATCATTATCTATGAAGTGTAAGTTTTCAGCCAATTTGACTCCTTGGCATTAAGAAGGGCTGGCCTCATTAGTCCCATAGCTAATCCAAAGCACTTCTCTCCTAACATCATCAATAAAGATGTTGAGTTCAAGTACAAGCCCTTTTGTATCTTTGAGTTTGAGAATAGTGTGATTCTGTCTGGTGACATTTTATTAGTAACTCATGGTAATATTTTTTGGTAATGTAGTATCCAAGTGATTGCTTAATTCTCTGAAGACATTATTGGCATTAGTATGTATTCCTGAATACATACTGGAATTAAACATGCTATATACTTGAGGGATTTTTTCCAATCTGCCAAATGAAACCAATCTGACTGGCTTCCTGAATCCAGTAATTGCGGTAAGACAGAAAATCCAGATGTAGTGATCTGAAATTCTTGATTAAACCCCACAGGATCCTCATTTAAATTAGGAGAGAGACACCATATCAAACTTCAGGCTTAGGTTTTATCTGAGTATAAATAGTATCAGAATCTTTTCTCTCCTAGATTTAATCTTAAAAAGGAGACATATAAATATTTATCTTTGATTCAGAATTGTTTTTTCCTTTGGGGCTTACTAGAAAAGGAGGTAGTTGGAGATTGAGAAAGCTCAATTTTTTTCCAGTGAATTAGGCAGAGAAAGAGATCAGAGAAGATAGTTGAGAAGAATTAGGTTTCTTAAAATCAGTCTTTAGTTCTTTATTTATTGTAAAGATACTTTACAGAGGAGTTACAGTTACATGAGTAAGGTAATGAGTACATAAGCTCATATTTCTGTGGATCAACTATCCATAAAAGTAGGATATGATTGTCTACTATTGTTTACCATTGTCTACTATGTCTAGTACTGTCTATCATTATATTTCTTCTTTATGTTTTTAAATGTGAACTGATCTCTTATTTAAAATGTGAAAGGTTTTTTTAATTTATTTATTTATTTTTTATTTTTTTATTGTGAAAAAACTGTACAGAGGGGTTACAATTACATGGGCAAGATAATGAGTACATTTCTTATCAAGCATTGTAGCCTCCTCCTTTGTTTCCCCTTTCCATCCCTTCCAAGCCTTCCCCCACCCCCGCACCCCCACCAAAGTTGTAAACTTCGTTTTGGACATGACAACTTGTACTTCTCATTGTTGCAACAGGTCCACCTGTATCCTTATGTAAAAGTTTGACTTTTGAATTTCTGATTTAACTTTCAGTAATCATAAAAGTGATCCATGCATTTTTTATAGCTGCTAGTCACCAATGTGAAATAGCTTACATTTTGATGGAAACAATCTTTGATGAAAACAGACAATTCTAATACCTCCATGTTACTACTATCAAGGTGACATGGTTCCTAAGAATGTTGAGAGAGAGTGCAAAGAGAGAGGACCTCAACAACTCATAATTTTGCCAAAGAAAAAAATTTAAGACTGAGGCAGATATGACATTTAAGAAAGCAGACAATTAAGAAACCTAGTTAAAGGGATTGAGTATGAAATGCAAGAGATGCACTATTTGATTTTTAATATGATATGTATATGGGATTTTTTGTAAGCAATATTTTTTATTGTGAAAATACCATACAGAGGGGTTACAGTTATATGGGCAAGATAACGAGTACATTTCTTATCAAGCATGGTATATAGTTTTAATAACATTTCTGATATTCTAATCTGTATTATCTTTCTTTGCTAATCAGTTACTTACTTTGTGCTTACACAGTCTTATTGGTTGGTTTCTGTCTTTATACTGTATGACTTCAGAAATATTCTCTAGATAATATATTGAAACACATGAAGTATTAATATTTACACGCTCTGATTTTAAAATCTATTTCCTAAAATTCAGACTAGTGAGTTTGCTGGACTTTATTTCTATTAGAAAAATTCAAAAGACTTGGATATTAAGGAATTTGCTCAAAGGACAAAAACACAAAAGCTTGTAATTATCACCATTGTTGGACAGCATGTTTTTTCTTGAGTTCAGACTCCACTAAAATGCAGATTGACTGACTGAACCTCAAGCCTGAGGATTTATTTCAAGACACTCAAGCTGTCATTTTTGCCAACTAATATAATAAAATGCCTGAAGGAAATTAGAATTGTGAATGGAATTAAGATTCTTTTCTCTGTAAAATAATATGTGTGCAGATCTTTTCAACTTGGCTTTGAGCATGAGGAGACTTCAGTAGCAAAGAAAGGAAAGCCCATGTTCCCAGAGCAATCAGAAAGATGGGTTTTGAACTTCAGTGCTGTATTAAACTAGGTTTTGAAAAGCAGAGCTTGCAAATGCTGAGGAGAGAAGAATTCAGGTATGGTACAGCTCCCTATGCAAATGGTAATAGGATTTGATGGAAATAATGTTTAAAGTGGTTTGCCTCTTTCTTATCACAGAAAGGCCTATCTCTAGGCTTAAGCATGTTCCTGCACTATTGAAGTTCTCAAAGCTATCAGTCAAACAAGTTGTACTATCAACATGAGTCATAAATTAGAAATTGAAAAGGGAAAAGTTATGCTATTCATAGTCTTATAACAACTTTTTTCAGTGTAGTCTTTGTAAAGAAATGTTTACAAGTAGTTAACCAATTTTGCCAACACCATTTACTGAAGAGGCTGTCTTTCTTCCATTCTACTTGTACAAAACTAAAGCTAGATCCTTATATATCACCCTGCACCAGAATCAACTCCAAATGGATCAAAGACCTCAGAGTCAAAGCAGGTACTCTGAAAACATTACAGGATGGAATAGGAGAAACCCTAGGTCTCCTTGGCACAGACTGAAATTTTCATAATAGAGACCCAGAAACACAACAAATCAAAGAAAGGTTGGACAAATGGGATTGCATGAAATTGCAGAGCTTCTGCATGGTAAAGAACATAGCTAGCAAGATCAATAGAAAGCCCATGGATTGGGAGAAGATCTTCACTAGCCATACAACGGACAAGGGTCGAAACCTAAAATATACCTGGAACTCAAAAAATTAAATCCCCCAACAACAAATCTTTGAAGAAACAACTGCCCAACATATAAGTGGGCTAAAGACTTAAAGAGAAACTTCTCTGAAGAGGAAAGAAGATGAAGAATGGCCAATAGACACATGATGAAATGTTCAGCCTCCCTAGCCATAAAAGAAATGCAAATCAAAACAGCATTGAGATACCACCTCACCCCAGTTAGAATGGCTCTAATCAAGAACTCTCTGGAGGGTATGTGGATAGAAGGAAACTTACTGTATTGTTGGTGGGGGTGTAAACTTGTTCAACCACTTTGGAAAGCAGTATGGAGGTTCCTCAAAAGACTCCACATAGAGCTCCCCTGTGACCCAGCAATCCCACTTTTGGGCATTTACCCAAATGTTTACAAACAAGACCACACTAAAGCTACCAGCATGACTATGTTTATTGCAGCCTTATTTACTATAGCTAAGATATGGAACCAACCCAGATGCCCCTCAGTAGATGAATGGATCAAGAAAATGTGGTATATATATACAATGGAATTCTATGCCTCCGTCATCAAGAATGACATTGCCCCATTTGTTAGGAAATGGAAAGACTTGGAAAAAATTATGTGAAGTGAAGTAAGCCAGGACCAAAGAAACATAGGTCCCATGGTTTCCCTTATTTGCAATAACCAGTATATGTCTGAGTCTAGCAGAAAAGGTCAGATAAGCTGTTGTTAGGAAACGAACCCTAAGATATGTATTCAAATGTTTTTTTTTGCTTTCATGCGATTATTTCTAACACATTTATAAGATTAGTTCTTTGTTGCTTTGTATGTCCCTCGCCCATGGTATAACCCCTGTTTTCACTGTATTTGTTATTGGTATAATTTCTTGGAGGAGAAGGGGAAAAACAAATCATTTAAATAGGGATACAGGTGGACCCATTGCAACAATGAGATGTACAAGTCATTATATTGAAAATGAACTTTAAAACTTTGGTGGGGGGGGAAGATTGGGTAGGAAGGTGGGGGGGAGGATGGGAAGGGATGGGAAGGTGAAACAAAGGAGGAGGCTACAATGCTTGATAAGAAATGTACTCATTATCTTGCCCATGTAATTGTAACCCCTCTGTACAGTATTTTCACAATAAAAATATATTTAGCCAGGTCTATACCTTTTTAAAAAATCTTCACACTCACTTATGATGATTTTGATATAATGACCACAGAATAGGAAATAATTTGTGGTTTATGAAAAAACTTAAAATACAAAAAGATGTATCTCTTAAAATTGGGATAGATATGTCAATTGCTATATACAATTGGAACTGAGAAATCAAATGCTGTTTATTGATTTAGCTGTGGTTAGCTAGTCCAATGAGCTGGAGTGGGTTTCCCAAATAGTGTTTATAAATATTTATGTGGTTATAGAATGACTTGTTCAATAAGATATTACCAGTCATTCCATGTATGAAAAAAACAATCAATATGTTTAGAGACTACCAAATACCTCATTTCCTATTAGCATGTCTATGTTATCATGAGTGAACTTCTGAAATATAGATAGACATGTAATTCTTCACACTGTGAAAATTTAATGGAATAATAGTTTATTCACAATTTACATCAATTTTGTTGGCTTTATTTCACCAGTTACTACTGGTTTAATTTCAAAATTGTAACTATTGGGTCTCACAGTTTTTCTCATTCCAATGTGTGGTGGGGGGTGGGGGATGGGGGGAAGAGGCTTTTATTTTTGGTTGTTTTTCCTCATATGGCTGATATGGAGATTAAAGTCTCTCTCTAATTTGTCTGCCAAGACCGGCTTTAAATTGTGATCTGAAGATCATAAGGAACTAAATAAGCATAGGCCACTGACAACAGTTTAATTCTAATCTTCATTACTGCTACTAAGATTTCTTTTTTGTTTTTAAAATTGTGAAAATACCATACAGAGGGTTTTCAATTACATAGGCAAGGTAATGAGTGCATTTCTTATCAAGCATTGTTGCCTCCTCCTTTGTTTCCCTTTCCCATCCCTTCCCATCCTCCCCCCCAAAGTTGTGAAGTTCATTTTCGACATAATATCTTGTATATCTCATTGTTGCAATGGGTCCACCTGTATCCCTATTTAAACTAATTGTTTTTTCCCTTCCCCTCCACAAATTATACCAACATCAAAACTAGGGTTATTCCGTGGGGGAGGGACATACAAAGCAACAAGGAAATATCTTGTAAGTATGCTAGACACAATAGCAAGAAAGAAAAAAAAACATTTGAGTCCTTATCTTGGGGTTCATTTTGCTTTAACCTCAACTTATCTGACTGTTTTTGCTTGTCTCAGACATATAATAAGACAGCATTTAAGTAGCTGAAGAGTTAAGAGGCCTTCCTGAAGACAAGAGGCTATAGCATATATAAAAGCAGGTAATTAGATAGGATATTAACATAATCTAGTCACATACCTATTGTGTGTCTGTCAAAGAAAAAAGCTGTGTTAAGGCACAAAATTGGCTCTAGGCTTACTGGGCCAGGAACAATGGTAATTCATCCTATCAAGCAACGGGATCCTTTAGAGCTGAAGTACCAGGGATAGAGACAAGAGTTCATTAGCTGTCAACTCTGTGACACGTGTACCAAAAGCTCTGATGATAGGTTGGTAAATATTTAACCCAATGTTTGATGTCACTCTCTTTCTGGGATCTAGTGTGGAGGCTACATTACTTGATACATTTGACTTGATAGATTTGTGAAACTCTGGCCCCAGTTTTCCTAATGTTGTTTTGATAGCTCCTGATTTAATTTGATAAATATTTAGGTGTTAATGGCTTATTTATAACTAATTTACCAATTTGCTTTCTTATTTTGAAAGATATTGGTTGTTTACGTTCAAAACTAAGATGTAAGATCATTAACACTCCAACTAACACAAATTGCTCTTTTTTAAAATAATGTCACTCTAGAAAAGGCACAGTTCTGAAAGTACTTTTTATAAAATATAGAGTAACATATAAAGTCACAGTACATATATTGCATAGCATAGTGATTTTTGAAACATAAGCCAGACAGAAATCATCTATGTAATATTTTCAACTCACTTTACTGCAATCCTAGTCCTAAAGAACCTGACTTTCATATGCTTCTTCTTTTATATAGGAGGTTTATTAAAATCTGTCACAAAACACTAACATTTAATGCTTCCTATTTGGGGAGGCTTTATTTTAGCAAAAAAACTCCTGAATCAAGATGAGAATATTTATTAAATAATATTGTGCTACATGTTCTATGTGAAATTATTTTTGAGAAAATAGTCTGGTCCTGAAGCTATTTACTACCTCACCAGGCTATAAAGACAATATGAATTAAAATGTGCTTCTACCAATAAAAATGTTAGTCTTGACATCTCCAGTCTCAGTGACTGTGACCCTCTTTGAAAATAGTCTCTGCAGATGATTGAGTTATACTGAAGTGACTAAAATTCCTCTGATCCACACAACTGGATACTCAGACAAGTATAAAATTTGTGTGGTAACCACACACCGGATTCAAAGATTTGAATGGATGCTGCCATAAATCAAGGAACTATTGTAAGCCAAGACAAAAGCCCAGATAATATCCTCCTGTAGAGTGTCAGTAGAAGCATAAATCACCCAAGTCCTTGGTCTGGCTTCCAGAGCCAATAAATGTCGTCTAGTTAAGCCACTCCATTACTGGTCCTTTGTTACAATATCCATAAGATACTGTTGCAGACATAGTCTTAAATAATAATCAACAATATGGCCAATTATCTAAACATCAGTGTAGAGTCAATTCTGATGAAAGAGTTGAGAAGAAGTAGGACTGCATGGAGTCTAAGTGGGAAGAGGGGAAGAGAGGCAGAACTATTGTAACTGAGGCTCCAACTCCAAAAAGTTCCAGGACCAGATTGAGGACAGAATGTATGACAGAAGAAAGACTACACCCACTTGTATATTATCCAGACTGTATGTTTTTTTATTGTAAAAATACTATAAAGAGGAGTTACAGTTTTTGAATGCTTTTTATTGTAACAATACTGTACAGAGGGGTTACAGTTACATGAGCAAGGTAATGAGTACATTTCCTATCAAGCCTTGTTGCCTCATTTTTAGTTTTTCCCTACCATCCCTTCCCTCCCACCTCCACAACTACCCCCCCAACATTGTCAGCATAGTGTCTTGTACATCTCATTGTTACAATGGGTCAACCTGCATCCTTATTTAAGCATTGTGTTTATTCCTTTCCCCTCCCCAAATTAGAGAAGTGCATATACAAGATGTAGGGCACCAACACAAAAAAGATATTTGTGTCCCTATCTTGGTGTTCATTTCACTTAACATCATCGTATGTGGTCATATGTACATAGCTTTTAACCTAAGGATACCAGCACAACTATGTATATCACAGCATTATTTACCATAGCTAAGATATGGAACCAACCCAGCTGCCCCACAGTAGATGAATGGATCAAGAAAATGTGGTATATATGCACAATGGAATTCTATGCCTCCATCAGAAAGAATGGCATCGCCCCATTTGTTAGGAAATGGAAAGACTTGGAAAAAAATTATATTAAGTGAAGTAAGCCAGGCCCAAAGAAACATAGGTTCCATGGTTTCCCTTATTTGTAATAACTAGTACATGAGTAGGACATGTTTCTCATCCTTTATTCAAGTTGTTACATTACCGTGTGAAAAGTGGACAGATTGACAATAGTTTTCTCCTTAAGTTTGACTAAAATATCACATAAACATGTTTTTAAATTTTTATATACTTTTACATTATATCTTAATATAAAGACAGACCTAGAGCCAAGCATTTTTTACTCTGTTCTATTGGTTGACTATTAAAAGTAAATCTTATCCTATAAAGGAAAAGAGATAGAGAGTTGGGAGAAAGATAGATAGATAGAAATGATAATTATGTTGATGATAGATGGATAGATAATTCCACATAAGTTGTAAGCCTGTTGTAATCACTATAGATATGTATATCATGACATCATATAATACACCATAAATTCATATGATAAAATGAGTTGATTGGTAATTTTAAATAGTATTGACCTTATTCTATTTTGTCTGTACCTAAAACCTCTCCTCACAAAACAAATATTGAGGGAAAACATGGAATTATTTTTCTATTTCCCTTCTCAAAACTGCAGCAATGGCTAATCCATGGTGCTCATCAACAGGAAAAAGAAAAACAACCAGGGACTCTTACAAAATCTTCCTCATTAGTAATGACACACATGAAAGGGATGTTCAGTTCTACAGGTTATTTTTTACTATATGTGATTATATCTAAGCAATATTAGAACTCATTACAAGATGTGTTACCATGAGGAAAAGAAATGACAAATAGATATGGGGAGCATCCTGTAAATATTAGTGTCCATGATTTCAACTTTCAACATACCAGAAAGAGAGAAAAGGGAGACAGGAAAGAAGAAAGGAAGATGGAAGGAAGGAAGAAAGACAGGAAAGAAGAAAGAAGGATGGAAGGAAGGAAGGAAGGAAGGTGGGAGGGAGGGAGGGAGGGAAAGGAGAGAGGGAAGGATGTGTACATAGAGATATTGTGATTAATAGAAAAAGGATCAAGATGTCTTGTATTCATAAACTGCTTTATTAAATGGCAAAAACATTGTACAACTACTTCTAAATTTTTAAATTTTATTTTATTGTAAAGATGCTGTAGAGAGGGGTTACAGTTACATGAATAAGGTAATGAGTACATTTCTTGTTGAACATTGTTACCTCTTCCTTTGTTTTTCTCCTATATCCCTTCCCTCCCTCCTCCACTTTCCCCCCCACCCCAAGGTGTAAAGTTCATTTCCAACATACTGTCTTTTTTTGTGTGGGTATGTGAAAATACCATACAAAGGCATTACAATTACATGGGCAAGGTAATGAGTACATTTCTTATCAAGCATTGTTGCCTCCCCCTTTGTTTCCCCTTACCATCACTTCCCATCTCCCCCCCCCAACATGGTTTTTGTGAGTATCATTGTTGCAATGGGTCATCCTTTGTCCTTGTTTCAGCATTTTGTTTTCCCCTTCCCCTCCTCATCTTAAGGCCCACAAATTGGGAGAAGATCTTCAGAGCCATTCAATAGAAAAGAGCCTCATATCTAAAATAAACTTAGAACACAAAAAATAAACAAAAAACAAACCCTCAAGAAACACCTGCCCCATTAATAAATGAGCTAAAGACTTAAAGGGAGACTTTTCTGAAAAGGAAATAAGAATGACGAGTAGACACATGAAGAAATGCTTAACTTCTCTGACCATAAAAAAAATTGCAACTCAAAACAATATTGAAATTCCACCTCACCCCAGATAGAATGGCTATAATCAAGAACTCTAATAACAACAGATGCTGGAGGGAACGTGGCCAAAAGGGAACAGTAATACACTGTTAGTGGGAGTGTAAACTTGTTCAACCACTTTGGAAAGCAGTATGGAGATTCCTCAAAAGACTACACAAAGAACTCCCCTATGACCCACTTCTGGGCATTTATCCAAATGAGAACAAACAAGGCCATACCAAAGCTACCAGCACAACTATGTTTATTGCAGCATTATTTACCATAGGTAAGATAGCGAACCAACCCAGATGCCCCTCCATAGTTGAATGGATCAAGAATTGTGATATATATATATATATATATATATGTACATATATTATATATGTATATAAATGTAGAATTATATGCTTCCATTAGAAAGAATACAATGCCCCATATGTAAGGAAATGGAAAGAATTGGAAAAAAATCATGTTAAGTGATGTAAGCCAGACCCAAGGAAATATAGGTCCCATGGTTTCCTTTATTTGTAATAACTAGTATACATCTAGGATTATCTTATCATATGAGGAGACAAGCTCAAAAGCCATATAAAATGATGTTAAGTGAAATGAACCCAAGATATGGACACACAAGGTTTTTCTTTGTTGTTGTTGTTTTTAATGTACTATGAGATTTTTTTTGTTTCCTTTGTACGTTTATCTCCTGTTGTGACTGTATTTGATTTTTAACAACTATTTATTGAAGAGAAAAGAAAAAAGGAGAACTATAGTCCAGAGTTACAAGTGAGTTGCATGACATAGTAATGACTGTGCAGAAGACTAGAATCACTCTGAACGCTCCACTGAAAACCATTAAAAAGAAAACATTATTTTTAACACTTTAAGGATATGACTTGAATTAGATGACTTTTGAGCCTTTAGTGAATTGCAGTCCTTACTTTTTTGAGAGCAGTTTCTTTTTGCAATTGAGGGCTAAATTTTTAACCTCTGATTTTTTGAATATTATCTTCTTTGTGTACTGTCATGGTTGTTGATGTACTTGTGTACCTATAAGTTATATAACATCACATAGCACAGTTCTTGGTCTTGTAGACACTTTGGTAAATTATTATCCACATAGATTCAGAATAAAATGGGCCCAACTAGGGTCCAAAGATACATGCAAATGAGAAAAGATAATAGAAGTTTATTTACATGTGCATTTTATTTGTTCATCAGAGACATCCAAAATACAAATAGGTATATAAGAGGTGGCTTAGAATTCCATCTTCATCACAGAATATTTTCGATTTAGGGAAGTAACAAGACAATAGGAAAGAATTCAAGGTTCTACAGTAGTATTTTGGGGGGCAAAGATAGACAAATAGCACATAAAATGTATAGCACATAAAAGGTAGTGTGTTTTTCTTTTGTATTTTTATTGCTCATGTAAAAGTGATATACAGTTATGTAAGTTAGATAAAGAGTACATTTCTTTTGAAAACTGTCACCCTTTCCTTTACTCTCTCCCAGTTTTTCCCTCTCATACCACTCACAAGTTGTATAGCTCATTTTTATTATAGTGTCTAGTGGTAGTACTGCTGCACTTTTTTCATCCTTTCTCCCACCATTTCTGTGCCCCCTTACCTTCCCAAAGACACATAAACAAAGAAGATAATAAGGAAAAAAAGAGAAACAGAGAAAAAAATCCTCATTTCCAAAATAATAAATTCTGACAAATATTTTATATGATCAGATGCACATAGTTATTACACCTTTATGGTCCTCTCATATCTTTCTTTGGTCTCACTTTTTAAGAATGCCTAGAGACCTGCATAATTTATCATTTCTCAAGTGTGTTTACTTGTTGATCTATAGGCACATTCTAGTTACCACAAATAAGGGAATCCATCCATACAAGCTATGTTTCTTTGGGTCTGGCTTGCTTCACTTAATATAATTGTTTCACAGTTTTTCAATTGCCTTACAAATGGAAGAATATCTTTCTGATGGATGAATACAATTCCACTGTGTATATATACCACATTTTCTTGATCCATACGTCCACTGAGGGGCATCTGGATTGATCCCATATCTTGGCTATGGTAACCAAGGCTGCCACGAACATGGTTGTGCAGGTAGCTTTAGTGTGGCATTGTTTGTATTCTGTTGGAGAAACACCCAGGAGTAGAATTATTTGGCCATAGGGAAGTTCTATGTTTCGTCTTTTTTTTTTGTCAGTTGTGGGGCTTGAACTCTGGACCTGGGCACTGTCCCTGAACTTCTTTTTCTCAAGGCTAGTGCCACAGTGCCAATTCTGGCTTTTTCTGCTTATGTGGTGCTGAGGAATCGAAGCCAGGACCTCATGCATGCAAAGCAAGCACACTACCACTGAGCCACCTTCCCAGTCCTATGTTTTGTCTTTTCAGAAACATCCATACTGTTTCCCTAGTGGTTGAGCAAGTTTAATTCCAGCCAATGGTGTAACAGAGTTCCTTTTTGGCTATATCCACACCAGCATCTGTTATTGTTAGTTTTCGTGGTGGAATTTGTAATGTTTTGATTTGCGTTTCTTTTATGGCCACAGATTCTTAACATTTCCTCATGTGTCTATCAGCTCTTCTTACTTGCTGTTCTGAGAATTTTCTCTTTAAGTCTTTATCCCATTTATTGATTGGATTGTTGTTTCCTTGAGGTAGGTTTAATTTTTTGAGCTCTAAGTATATTTTAGATATGAGGCCCTTGTAAAAACTGATAAAAAAATCTCCTCTCATTCTGTAAGCTTTCTATTTATCTTGTTATCTCTACCCTTTGCCATGCAGTAACTCTTCAGTTACATGCAATTCGATTTGTTGTTACTCTGGATCTTTCTGTAGTGTGTGTGTGTGTGTGTGTGTGTGTGTGTGTGTTCGTGTGTGCATGTGTGTGTGTTTCCTAGACCTTGAATTCAGGGTCTAGGCATTGGATGCTGTCTCTGAGTTTATTTTTCTCAAGGCTAGAGCTCTATATGAGCCACAGCATCACTTCAGGCATTTTTCTGAATAGATTATTGGAGATAAGGGCCTTATGGTCATTCCTGCCCAGGCTGGCCTTAGTTCTTGGCCTTCTGAATAGCTAGGATTACAGGTGTAAGCCACTAGCACCCAGTTTAAGCTCAGTTTGAAACATGATCTGTCGATTTTTCAGAGTGAGAGTAAAGAACTACATTGCGTATCTTTAGAGAACTCTGGAAATAAATGGAAATGTGCCATGTTATTGTTCTTCACCTAAGATAAAGTATTATAAATTTGTGGTTCTGCATATTTTTAGGAATCCATTAAAACTGGGTTATAGCAATGTTGCTGCTGTGCTAATGTTAGGATAGGAACATTTTGAGGGGAATTATTAGAGATTTTGCTATTGTTTCTTATTTTCTATAGAAAAATAGTTGGCAATATTTTTCTTGGAAATTTTTAAGGTAATACTGGAGTTTAATTTTAGATTATCAAACTTACGAGGTAGGTTCTTTACCACTTGACTATGCTTATTTTGAAAATGGATTCTAGCTAAATTTTGTGCCTAGCCTTGCTTCAAGTCTTGGTCCTCTAGGTCTCAGACTCTTGAGGAGCTAGGATTACAGGAGTGAGCCAAGACCTCTTGTCAAACAATCTTTCTCCTTCATTTATTTTGTGTGTATGTGTGTGAGAGTATGTGTGTCACTGGTATATGAACTCAAGGCTTTGTGCTGAATATGAAGCTATCTTCTACATGAACCACAACACGAGCTCCAGGAGGAATGATTTGACTTAGATATGGACAGGAACATCTCACCAGCCTGGTTTTATTTCATATGGTTCATTTGGCCTTTGATATTTATCTTTCTTCTTATTGAAAACTACCTTGAAAATGACACACAATTTTGGAAAATGTTCCCAAGGGAAATGCATTTCAAATCATTTAGAATTATGTTAAAGAAAGCACAAAGATCATCAGAAATCCTCTAACAAGTTTTATGCTTTTGTAAAACTTTGCTTTTACTTCTCTTCTGATAGTAGAGGACACCCATAAGTGTGGAGGCATAGAAATTACTGTATGTGTTCTGTCACCAGAACCACAGCATGAAGTTAAAGCTCTTCCCTAGTCAGCATTCAAAACAAGTTTTTCCCAAATGGCCTCAGCAGAAGAAAATGAGCACAGATATCTTTATAGCATCACATTTCTGTATTATAACTAAAGGTCAGTTGTCATATTTACTAGCATCTCTGATTTTTCATGAGTTCATAGCATATCAAATCACATCTGGCAGAAAACTGCTGCAAAAACTTCCAACTTGAATTTAAATGCGTTTATTGTATAGAATTTGTATTATGCTAAATTTAAGGAAGAGAATGATTTATTCACAGAAATACAGAGAAATTTTATGAATAACTGTCCTTTACAAATTATCTTCTTAATAACAACATAAGACAGGCATTTGTGGTTTTTTTCTTTTTATTTAACATTTGTCTTTAGTAATTTAGTATTGCCCATTTTCTGCTATTTCTGCCTAATTTCTTCTGGAAGATCATATGCCCAATGGTATTACTGTGTAATGTTAGCAGAATTTGGAATATTTTCATTTGCATTACTTAAGAGGAATATTGTGCTTAAAAACAAAGACAGCCATTAGAATGATAATCAGATGAAGTAAATTCTGTGTTTAAGTATAAAAACTAAAATATCTTGTTTTTTAAATTTTTTCGGATGAAGTAGAGTAACAGAAGTGACCCACTGAACTCAGGTGATCAAGATCAAAGAGATGAAATAGTAATCTAGACTGAAGTAATTTAGGCAAAAGGTTTGTACTTCAATTTGACATTATTAAAATACACAACCTGTACAGTGAGTGGAACCAGCACCATAGTAGTACAATACATAAGTCAGATGGGATTTCAGAAGAACTTACCAATGGAGACAGCAGACTGCTCAAGGTCTACTGACCTTTCACCTCTTACTTATTACAACAATACAGTTCTTCAGGAGATGGACCCCCTTGCTCCTTCACAAATTAAGCAAAAAAATTTTTTAAAGTATTTCAGAAATTATCTTAAGCTTGTGCTCCCATAGTTCAGCGCACTGTCTGTTGTCAAGATGCATATATTGATGGCAGAAGTCAGCTCCCTTGGGAATATTAGATCTCATGGTGATACCAGCTGGATATTGGCCAATTTCTCTCCATGTTCTCTATTATAAGTTACCAACCTAGTCTCTTCTCATATTCTAGACTTAAGTTCCATTATTGAAGATATTTCTCCTATACTGTCCTACCATACAAAGGAGAAAAAGAAAAGATTTTATGTTTTGATTTTTACTTTATTGAGTAACAGTTAACTCAAGCCTTCTGTTTGAATCATAGTTGCCAAAATATGCCATTTTTGGTCCCTGACAAACACATGGAAATTGTGGTTATACTCATGAGTAAGGATCATGAATTTCAAATAAACTGAGATATTGTGATTAAAATAATGGACAGGTGCAAAACATTAATGAAATATGTCAGTGACAAGCAAAATGTTAGCACTGGGAATAAATTAACACAGAACTATTTGTTAATATGCAGATGTTATAGGTTGACAAGTGTATACTTGAAAAAGACAAAGTTACAATTTTAATACATAGAGTAATATAAACTGAAAATAAATGAAATTAGAAAGAAAAAGTTTGGCTTTTATAATTGGTCTATAATAAATAGTAAGGGAGCACTTCTGTAGGGAAGTGATAGCCTCTTACAGCCATGTCTCTATATTTTATCAGGAGAGAAAGCATGAAGTTTCTGGAGGCAAAGTGACCCTCTGCAGCTATGAATGCATTGTATAAATGTATTGTTCTGGATGCATAATTTTTGTTTCACTTCAGGGCAAGATGCTCAGAACACATGTTACTGTTTTGTGGAAAGAGGGCTTTTGAGCTACAAAAAAGGAACATAGAATCTCAATGCTCATATGGAATGTGTCATGCTCCCCTTCCCCTGTAGGAAGAAAACTTGTTCCCAAATATTTTGTACTCATTTGAGGAGAAATTCATGACTTTAGTTTATCACTCTGTGGAATACAAGCATATGCCTATCACTATTGTAGAGATGCTAAAGAGTAGTTTAGCAACTTTTTTACTTTCCTCTCAAATTCTTAATTGAAAAGACATTTGACAATATTAAATGCACATACATTATACATCAACATATAATCTATTCAAACTGTCTTCTATGAAATAAACTCCATCACATAATATTAGCAGGAATCATATATTCAATTTAGAAAACCAAGACTTGGTTTTATAAACAATAATGTTCTTTCTAATTGAGAATATCCATCTGTAAATGTTTTTAAATTAATTTTTATTGAGATTAAGTGATTACATAAATTTCACAAATTTCACAGTATTGTTGGATAGTGATACTTAAAGTCACAAACACATTTTAATCTTCACAAGGAAAATTGTCATTATCATGGTCTATAATGTTTGTGAATTATATGAGCTTTGACAATATAACTATTTCTTCCACATCAGATGATAAGTACATTTATTTCCTTTTGCTTAGTGTAAGCTGTTTCTTCTTTCCCTCTCATTCCTTCCCTCCTACCGCTGCCCTTGAATTACTTAGTTCATTTTCATCAATGTCCAGTGCCGCTGATGGGCCCCTCTGTTTTATATTTTCCCATTTCTCTCTGATTCTGTGCCCTCCTCCTAACTTCCCTTAGATGTGCACATATATATGTGGCCAAGAACATAGACTCATTTAGAAATGATATGACAAATTGAGTTGGGGTCCTTGGTTTCTTGAGTCCTATTTACTTTGTCATATCTCCTTGCATTTTGGATTTAACATCCACATATCAGGGAGACCATGTGTCATTTGTCTCTCTGCTCTTGGCTTAGGTCACTCAAAATGATTTGTTCTAGTTTTCTTGTCATTTCTAATGGATACTTAATATTCCATTGTATATACATGCCACAAGTTTTGGATCCTGAGGCACCTGAGTTATGAATAGTGCTGCAATGAACATAGAGGTGCAGTTGTCCTTGTATCTTGGTTCCTGCTGCTCAAGGTAGATGCCTAGGAGTGGTATGGCTGGATCATAGAGGAGGTCTGTATTTAGCTTTCTAAGGTGTGTTCACACTGCTTTCCAAAGTGGTTGTATTAGGGTACATTCCCACCAGCAGTGTAATAAGGTTCCTTTTTCTCTGTAACCTTTCCCCCAGCATGTGTTGTTGGCTGAATTTAGAATGTAGACCATTGACTGGGGAAAGATGGTATGTCAGGGTTATTTTTATTTGCGTTTTCTCTACAGCCAGGGATGATGAACATTTCATCATGTGTTTCTTTGCCATTTTTATCTCTTCTTCTGAGAAGTCTCTCTAGCTCCCTTGTCCATTTAACGATTGGTTTCTTAGATTTGGGAGGGATTAGTTTCTTGAGTTCCCTGGATATACACTGGATAGTAGGCTCTTGTCTGATATATTGCTGGTAAAATTTTTTCCTAATTAGATGGCTCTCTTTATAGTTTGGTAGCTATGTCTTTAGCTGTGCAGAAACTTTTTATTTTAAAGTAGTCCCATTTGTCGAGTCTCTCTCCAATTTGTTGTGACTCTGGGACTCTATTCAGGAAGTTCCTGCCTGTGCCAATAAATTCAAGTGTCTCTTCTACTCTGTCCTGCAGTAGTTTCAGACTTTCATGTTCAAGGTTAAGGTCTTGAATCCATTTTGAGTTGATGTTATTGCATGGTGACAGGCTGGGGTCCACTTCTAGTATTTTTTCCATGTTGCCACCCAGATTTCCCAGCACCAATATTTGAAGAGACTATGCTTTTTCCACTGCACATATTTGGCTTCTTTGTCAAATATCAGATGATTATAGGCATGTGATTTTATTTCTGGATCTTCTAATCTGTTTCCTTGGTCCTTGGGTCTGTTTTTGTGCAATCCCAAGCTTTCTTTGGTATTACGGCTTCAGAGCAGAGGTTGAAATCTGGTATAGCAATCCCTCCTGCATTGTTTCTTTTGCCTAAAATCGCTTTGGCTATTCTAGATCTTTTGTTTTTCCATATGAATTTTTGTATTGTTTTTCTCTATTTCAGTAAAGAATGACATTGGGAATTTTGATGGGAATGGCATTGAATTTGTACATAATTTCTGCAGTATGGCCATTTTCACTATATTAATTCTGCCTACCCAAGAACATGGAAGATCTTTTCATTTCCTGGTGCCTTCTGTGATTTCTTCCTTTAGGCTTTTATAGTTTTCACTGAATAGTTCCTTTCCATCTTAGGTTAGGTTAATACCTAGATTTTTTTTAGATTATGTGAATGGGGTTGCTTCCTTGATATCCCTTTCTGCTTGTACATTGTTGGTGTATAGAAAGGCAACTGATTTTTGTGGATTAGTTTTGTATCCTGCTACTTTGATGAAGTGGTTTATAAGCTCTAGGAGTTTGGGAGTGGAGTTTTGGGGATCCTTAAGGTATAATATCATATCATCTGCAAATAGGGATGGTTTAATTTCTTTCTTCCCTATGCAGATCCTTTTAATGTCTTTTTCTTGCCTCATTTCTCTGGCTAAGGATTCCAGAACTATATTGAAGACGAGTGGTGAGAGTAGGCATCCTTGCCTTGTTCCTGATTTTAGGAAAATTGGTTGTAATTTTCCCCATTTAGTATAATATTGGTTATTGGTCTGTGATATATGACTTTTACTGGTTTGAAGAATGTTCTATTTCTGTTTTCTCCAGAGCTTTTAACATGAATGGATGCTGTATTTTACCAAAAGCCTTTTCCATTATCAATGGAAATAATCATGTGGTTCTTGACTTTGGATCTGTTGATGTGATTGATTACCTTTATTGATTTACATATGTTAAACCATTCCTGCATCTCTGCAATGAAGCCTACTTCATTATAATTTATTCTTTTTTAATATATTTCTGGAGTCTGTTGGCTAAAATCTTATTAAGGAGCTTTGCATCTGTTTTCAAGGAGATTGGTCTGTAGTTCTCTTTTTTTGTTGGATCTTTGTCTTGTTTGGGGATGACAATGATATTGGATTCATATAATGAGTTTGTGATTGCTCCCTCTGTTTGTATTTCTTGGAAAAATTGGGAAATATAGTTATTAATTCTTCTTTAAAGATCTTAGAGATTTCTGTAGTGAATCTATCTTGTCCTTGGCTTTTCCTCGTTGCAAGACTTCTGATTGCTTCCTCTATCTCATTGTAAGTTATTGGCTTATTTAATTGATTGATTGATTCTCGGTTCAATTTGGCAAATTTGCAGTTCTCTAAAAATTCATCCATTTCTGCTGGGGGTTTTTTCCTTAAAGAATATAGATTCTGGAAATAGTGCTTCATAATTGTTTGGATGTTTTGGATGTTTGTTGTAATTTTTCGTGTGGCATCTCTGATCTTATTGATATGGGTCCCCTCTCTTCTTTTTGTAGTTAATTTGGCCAAAGGTCTGTCAATTTTATTGTTTTTAAAGCAGTTTTTGTTTTTATTAATTTTATTTATAGTTTCCTTAGCGTCTATCTCATTAATTTCCACTCTTATTTTGGTTATCTTGCTCCATCTAGGAACTTTAGGTTCCATTTTTTCATGCATTTCTAGCAGTTTTAGTTGCATCATGAGATTATTTACTTGGTCTGTCTCTGTTTTTTTTTGGGGGGGGAGGGGGTCCAGTAGTGGGGCCTGAACTCTGGGCTTGGGCACTGTCCCTCAGCTCTTCAGCTCAAGGCTAGCGCTCTACCACTTGAGCCACAGCGCCACTTCTGGCTTTTTTTCTTTTTGCTTATGTGGTGCTGAGGAATTGAACCCAGAGCCTTATGCATGGAAGGCAAGCACTCTACCATTGAGCCACTTTCCCAGCCCCTCTATTCTATTGATGTGTGCACTGAGAGCAATAAATTTGCACCTGAGGACTGCTTTTGCTATGTCCCACAGGTTTCTTTGTGATGTGTGTTCATTTTTATTGAATTGTAGGTAATTACTAATTTCTTCTTTAATTTTTTTTTCTTACCCAGGCGTTGTTCGGAAATGTGCTGTTCAATTTCCATGCATCTGAGTAATTTCTATGGTATGATTTGGTATTGAGAAATGACTTGATTCCACTATGGCCAGATAGAATACAACGGATTAGGTCGATCCTCTTGTGTTTGCTTAAATTCTGTATATGAACTATAATATAATATATTTTAAAGAAAGTTACATTGGCTGCTAAGAAGAATGTGTACTGAGTTGTTGTTGTGTGGAGAGAACTGTAGATGTCTATTAAGTCCACTTGAGATATAGGATCATTTAATTTGGAGGCTTATTTGGCAATCCTCTGGTTGGTAGAATTGTCTTTGGTAAGAGTGGAGTATTCAAATCTTCTATTATTGTATTTTGATTTATTTTTTCCTGTAAGTCTGAGAGCATTTGCTTAACCTATTTGGGTGCACCAATGTTTGGAGAGTATAAATTGATAATGGTTACATCCTCTTCTTGGGTTGTTCCCTGTATTAATATGTAGTATCCTTCTTTGTCTTTTGTCTTTGTCTTTTGTATTGATTTTAATGAAAACTTTATTTTGTCAGCTATCAGGATGGCAACTCCTGCCTTCTTTCTGGGAACTGGAAGATCTTCCTCCATCCCTTCACTCAGAGCTTGTTTTTATCTTTGGCTATGAGATGGATCTCTTGAAAACAATAAATGGATGGATCTTGTTTTCTGATCTTGTTTTCGTGAATTAACTCCATTAATATTTATGGCTATTATAGAGAGGTGCATTGTATTTCCTGTCATTTTCCTACTTCCTAAGTTTTTCTTCTTTCCTTTCCTTCCATGCCTACTAAATTGGTCTTCTAGTAATATCTGTCTGATGTGGATCCTGACCTTGTTTACTTCAAATTGTAATGACCTCTTAATATTCTTTGTACTGCTGGTTTATTGATTATGAATTCATTAAGTTTTTCTTTACTATATTAATTTTACTTTCTCAGGGGCTGGGAAGTTGGCTCAGTAGTAGAATGCTTTCTTTGCATACATGAGGCCCTGAGTTGATTCTTCATCACTACATAAGCAGACAAAGCAGGAAGTTACTTTATTGTTCAAGTGGCAGAGCACTAAGCTTGAGCTGAACAACTGAGGGACAGTGTTCAGGCTCAGAATTCAGGCCTCATGATCGACAAAAAACATTTAGTTTCTCCATCAAAAGTGAATGCTAGTATTGCTGGATATACTTAGTGTGGGTTGGCAGTTATTGTTTCTCAGGGCTCAGATTTTACTTTCCCTGGCTTTGCTTGCATTCAGTGTCAGTGTGGAGAGATCTGTAGTGAATCTTTTTTTTTTCCAGTGTGGTATAGCTCCTTCTTTGCTTTTGCCACGTGCAAGATTGTTTCTTTATTGTTCAAATCTAGTGTTTTTACTATGATGTGCCTAGAATTGTTCTTCCTGGAATCCTGTTTGCTAGGTGTTCTGTATGCTTCTGTTATGTAGGTAAGATTTTCTCTTTTATGATAGAGGAAATTTTCAGTGATAAGCTTATTGAATAGGATTGCATCCCTCTGTTTTGTTATTCTTCACCTTTGTCGACGCTAATTATACAAAGGTTAAATTTCTTGGCACTGTCTGCTTGTTCTTGGACTTCCCTGTGGCATATATTGAGTGAGGGTTTTTTTTTTCATATCTGTGACTTTTTTCCAGTTGCTGCAGTTTGTCTTCAGTGCCTGATATTTTATTTTCCATTTCATTTACTCTATTAACTGTGGCTTCTGGTGTGATTTGCATGGAAGAAATAGGACCATTTATGACTTCTATGTCACTTCTGAAAGTGTTAATTTTGTCTTTTAAAGAGGTGTGTACTGCGTCTATTATTTTTTGTTTTTGTCGGTCATGGGACCTGATCTCTGGGCCTGGGAGTTGTCTCTCATTTCTTCAGCTCAAGGCTAGTGCTCCACCACTTGAGCCACAGCACACTTCTGGCTTTTTCTGCTCATGTAGTGCTGAAGTATTGAACCCAGGTCCTCATGAATGCAAGGCAAGCACACTACCATTGAGCCACCTTCCCAGCCTTGTATTTATTTTTGAGTTCATCTCTTGTTTGAAATCCTGGATCTTTTTTGATAATTTCTTCGTTATTTAAATTTCTGATCCATTTCTCACTTTAATTATTGTGTCATTGCCTCTTTGATGTAGTGTTTGTCTTACATTTCTTTTTCACATTCACTGGAGTTCTTCCCTGGGTGGCTGCTGGCCTTTGGGGATGGTTTGCTGTCTTGGCTGTTGATGAATCTTGTAATTTTATGCTGTGATTTTCACATGAGGATTCAGAAATTATTGGAGACAAATCCCAACTCTGAATGGATTAATCAATAGGTGGTTTCCTTTGGTTCAGGGTTGGTTCCTGGATCAATTGTTGGAGCTTACTCTCAGCCTTTGGCTGGTTCAGAGATATTTTGCTAGGTCTAGGTTCTGTTGGGGGAGAGGCCAACCAACAGCTGCTAGTCCGACCCATGTAGGGCTCTCTCTTGTTAGATTCTGGTGGGCAGACACACTCCACTCTCTGCTAAGGCATGTGCACAGTTCCTGACTTCAATCAGTGATAGACAGATTAGGCAACTCCAGGTCATGCCTAAGACGCAAGTGTGTCTCATTCAGCCTCCTGCTGGAGCCCACAGGCAGTTCCTGACTTTAGCCAAGGACCGGCAGCCAAGACTGTTTGTGTTCCCTCCCAAGAGCACTCTTGGCCAAACCAGGTGGGCTAGATGTATTCCACCAGTTGCTGGAGCCCACGTTCAATTACCTATTTTAGCAAGACACTGGTGGCTTGATCTGCCCGATCCCCAGCCTGGGATGTACTGGTAAAGCTGCTTCCACTGCCAGCTATTGAGGCCCACAGGTACAGTTCTGGACTTCAGCCAGTGACTGGCCATGTTTGAGCTCCCTTCCAGGGGTACTCTTGGTCAAGCCTGACAGTCTGATGTGCTCCACTAGGTGCTGGGGTGCTAGCATCATTCTCAACTTCAGTGGGAACAGTAGCCCAGCAGGTAGCAAAAGGGGTTCAGGTGAAGCTCAGGCAATTACCAGCAGCACTGTTCTCCCTGTGGTGGGGGTGAGAAGGGTGGGGCACCCTTGTAGGGTACCCTCTTATCCCAGAACTGGTTGGGGTCTGTCCAGTAGTGGCAGATCACTGTTTCTGTAATTCACTGGTCACCGCCACTCTGTTGTGTGTTCCATTAAGATGATTGTGAGGTGAGCCAGGTAGTGTTGGAGGATTTGTGTCTGAGTTTCATAGTTTCTGTCTCTGTTTACCCTGTCTGGTCTGGCTCCCTGGGCAATTTCTGTACTGGTGCTCACTGAGGTTCTGAGGTCCCTGGTGGCCGCAGGCCCACCATCTGTAAACTTTTGAAAATGTTGTGCAGTCATTTTCCAAACAACTTGTTATGAGCTTAAAACATACTGCCTTAGGTATAGGAATTTATAATAAATTATTTCTTTCATTTAAAAATCAAAAGTTGAAATCAACATAGCATAGTAGTAATATAAATAATGGAGAAATACAATTATTATGAAGATAAAATTTTAACAAATCACTTAGTTATTGAGAGTTTTATACTTTTTCTACTCAATCAGTTTTAGTTCCAGTCATCATATGTAACTACTCATTTCATTGTATAGATATTAAGTTCTTTACTTGTGAATCATAACCCTTTTTATTGCCAAGATGATGTACAGATGAGTTAGAGTTACCTAGTTAAGGTAATAAGTACATTTCTTGTGAAATTTGTAACCCCTTCCCTCACTTTTCTCCTACTTTTCCTCCCCCAATCCCTCTAGAATTTACTTAACCAAAGAAGTGAAAGACCTCTATGATGAAAATTTTAAAAATAATTGAAAAAGCAAATTAAAGAAGGACTAAGGAAGTGGGAAAAAAAACTCCCAAGTTCCTGGATTGGGATGATTACCTTCGTGAAAATGTCAATAATGCCAAAGGCTATCTACAAATTTAAAGTAATACCTATCAATATCCCAAATTTATTCTTTAATGAAATAGGAGAAGCAATCCAAAAATTCATATGGAACAATAAAAGACCACGAATAGCAAAAACAATCCTTAGCACATTAGAACGGTTCTAGAGAACTATCAATACCAAACTTCAAACTCTAGTACAAAGCCATAGTAACCAAAACAGCTTGGTACTGGCACAAGAACAGACCTGAGGACCAATGGAATAAACTGAAGACCCAGAAATGAACCCACAGACCAATAGCCACATAATCTTCGATAAGGGAGCCAAAAAATAGGATGCAAGAAAGACATCCTCTTCAGTAGATGCTGCCTGAAAAATTCATTAAACACCTGTAGAAAACTAAAGTTAGATCCTTATATATCACCCTGCATTAGAATAAAATCCAAATGGATCAAAGACCTTGGAGTCAAAGCAGACACTCTGAAAACATTACATGGCGGAATGGGAGAAACTCTAGGTCTAACTGGCACAGGCTGAAATTTTCTTAAAGACCCAGAAACACAAGAAATCAAAGAAAGGATGGACAAATGGGATTGCATTAAATTGAAGAGCTTTTGCATGGCAAAGAACATAACTAGCAAGAACATAGCCCTTTCAATCAAATCAGCTGTAGCACTTTGTATTACATAAGGCAATTCAGAATTTTCATTTATTAATTTATTGTGTGTGTGTGTGTGTGTGTGTGTGTATGTGTGTGTGTCCTGATGTTAGAGCTTTGTTCTCAAGGCATGGAGTTCTTTATTGCTTTTTTTCACTCAGAGTTCGTACTCTACCAGTGAGTCACAACTATAGCTCTGGCTTTTTAATGCTTAATTGGAGAAACCACACATATTTGGCTGCCTACTCTGGTTTTGTGTCTTGATTCTTATATCTTAGCCTCATAGGTAGTAAGATTATAGAGGTGATACATTTATCTTCATATTCATGATTTATATATATAGTACTTCTCAAAATGCCGAAGAATAAGATACAATACTGTGCATATGTGTTAGTGTGTTATTTCTCTTTCTCAAACAAAAAGGAATATGAGAGAAAGTTATAGATGTTCAGGAAACACACACACACACACACACACAAGAACTTAGCCCTATAAAAATGATCTCATTATCTTCCTTCTCATTTTTCCCTAGCATCTTCATCTTCTATCAAACTGTAGTATTAGTATGGATTCTTCAAACCTAAAAGTAATCAGTACATCAAGGCAGGTATGATGTTCCAGGAGAAAATTGTTTTTGTGCTTCTTAAAAGAAAGGCAATGAGTATTTTGGAAAATAAAACTCCAGCTTTGAAACAAATGCAAAGGTAAAGTTAACTTTAAAACAACGATCAACTTGAATTTTTTTCATAGACATTATATATGACCCTATCAAAGGAAAAATATGTCAGCACCCTATGAAGAGGGTAAAAAAGTATACTAATCCAAAGCAAAATGTAAATGTTTACTGCATTTAAGTCACAAGCCAATGTTGCAGCTTATTTCTGAGTATCACTATTTTCTTTTTATGCATATTCAATACATGATAATATTAGTGGTGATGAAAGCTTAATATTAAAATTAAGATACCTTCTTACACGTTATTACTATTATTAACCCTATAAAGCTGTTGATATAAGATAATGTACCATTAATGGTTCATGAGAAAAGAATTACTACACTTATTGGGACTCTCTCAACATTAAATGACTTTTATGATAAAGATTATTTGCAAGCCAGCTACAGGTGGCTAATGCCTGTAATCCTAGATACTCAGGAGGCTGAGTGTTCAAAGCCAGCCTGGGCAGGAAAGTCCAGGAAATTCTTATCTCCAATAAACCACCAGAAAACCAGAAGTGGCACTGTAGCTCAAGTGTAAAGTGCTCACCTTGAGCTGAAGAGCGCAAAGACAGTGCCCAAGCCCAGAGTTCAAGCCCCACGACTGACAAAAAAAAGAAAAGATTATTTGCAGAAACTATCTAATGGTATGGAGACAGTCATGATTGAAGTTATATTTGTGGTTAAGGCTTTACCCCAAATTAGAATTCACCTAGAGTGAAGTATGAATTTGGAGTGTTCAGAAATGGGGAAGTGGTTCACTGAGTATTGTAAGGTAAAGAATGTCATTTATCATGGAAATTTTTAAGGTGAAATGTGTTTGTGGAGCAGTGGAAAAATACACTGAAAAAAATTTTCAACAACAAATATGTTTGTCCATAACAAAACAATAAGATAGCTAACAATGGTTACCTAAAGCTATGTGGTTTTACTGAATTTAAAATCATTTGTAATAGTGTGAGCCAAGTAGATATATAATACACATATGCTACATTGGGACAGAAGAGGTATCAGAAACACTTATCATTCATCCTAAATTCAATGAGACACTCAAAACACTTAGTAATCAAGACAAATCATATTCTAATCCAATATTTTAAATGAAAATTAATGTAAAAACCCATCACTAATTATAGATCAAAAAGTTAATTAAAATAGAATCACTACATGCTTTCTTATACATTCTAAAATGTAACACTTGTCTAATCAATTATCTTGACAACCAATGGTCAAGTTCTCTTCCTAAACATTTTCAAAACTTCAGAACACAAAAGCAGGATTTCAAGTTTGACACTTTTTCTCACTTGCCTTAGCAGATTCACATTCACAGCATTGAGTACCAAGGAGGCCTGCTCAATTCAGAGTTGACTGATTGATGGCTCCAGTTCTGAGGCATCCTCATAGAAACATGATATTTATCTTTAATAGTATTGTTATAACTTCATTACAGACAAGACCAAAAATACTAACAATTTTTTCCATTATATGATGGATGTGCACATAATTGTAATTCCGTGCATATTCTTACAATCATAAGAGGAAACCGATGCCCAATGAAGGTGGAAAATATATTCAGGATGGATAAATGAAGAGACAGAGAACTATTGTATGACAGTTCTCAAACTGTTAAAATGAGATGCTTTCAAATGGAAATAGGATAACAATTTTAGATTGTTGTAACCCATTGTAATAATTCAGACTACTAGTTTATTTAGCATACCAAAAAATACATGACTGCTAAAGATAACTATGAATAATGACTCAGTAAGAAATTTTTAAAAACTGAGAAAAATGCATACATTTCCAGACACATATAAGCTACCAACACTGAGCCATGTACACATAGATTGATTGTGTTAATAACAAATAAAGAAAATAAATTTGTAATAAAAATTCCCAAGAGATAAAATCTCAGGATTTGATGCATTTATCCATCAATTCTCCTAAACTTTTAAGGAAAAACCAACACTATTTTTTTTCTAATTATTGAAAGAGGCAAAAATCTTACAACATCATTTTTATGAGGCTAGCCTTATCCGAATTCTAAACCAGACAGGACACACCACAACAATGAAACTCTAAAACAGTATTTCTCGTGAAGGAGTATAAATGCAAAAGTTCTCAATAAAATACTGAATACTAGCCTGGGTTGTGTGGTACACACCTGTAAATCCAGCATTCAGGAGGTTGAGAAAAGTAGATTGGATATTTGAATATAGCCCATAATATATGGTAAGACCTTATCTTAAAAATATAAATAGATACATAAACAGATAATTAAGCAAATAAAACAATTCAACCAATCCATGACAAAAAGAGTGTATGCAATACTAAAATATATTTTATTGCAGATATGCAAAAATAGGTGAACATATGCAAGCAACAAATATTTCACATAATTGGAATGAGGACAAAATTATGACTACCTCAGAGAACACATACAATAAAATTCTTCATCCCATTATGATAAAAATTGAATCAATTTGGTGCAGAAGGCACATAATTCAACACTGAAAGAGCTATATATTACAAATTGGCAACCAGCACCTTACCAAATGAAAAGAAAGTTGGAAATATTTGGTCTAACATCTGAGCAAGACAAAGATAGACAATTTTAATATTTTTTGTTAATTTTAATAAAATATTATTTCTCTGAGTCATTAATCTCAATCTTGCTTAATACTTCAGAAATATCATTCTACATTTGTATCAAACATTGAGTATCTTAATATATTTATTTATTTTTCTTATCAGCTTTCTTTCTAAAATGGTCCTCTGTAGAATGACTTGGTCATGAGTTTATTTTCAACTGTGATGCTGCCATGGATTTACTATTTTATTGTATTTTAAAAGTGATGTTATAGAGAGGTTACAGTTAAAGGAATAAGGTAATGAGTACATTTCTTTTTGAACATTACTACCCTCTCCCTCATTTTTTTCCTGCCTTCCCACCCGACTCCCCACCTCTCCAATTTCCAACACTGTGTCTAGTAAGTATCACGGTTGCATGGGTTCACTGTTTGTCCCACCATTTCTGTGACTCTCCTTTCCTTCCCCAAATCAGATAAACATATATACAAGACAAAACTTACCAAAATGAGAAATGGTGACCACAGGGAATAAACCAGTGGAAAAAAATACAAAAAAAATATAACTTCAAACAGTAAACTTAAAAAAAGGAAAAATTAAACAGCAAGAAAAAGCCTCATTTTGAGTTGTATCATTTTTTGTGGTCATATGAGCATAGTTATTGGGCTATTGTGCACCTTTGCTAAGACTATCCTAGGCATATACTAATTTTTACAAATGAGTATAACCAAAGAGCCCGTGTTCCTTTGGGTATAGCTTACTTCACTTAATATGATTTCCCCCAATCTATTCCATATGAATGGGGTGATCATTCTTTCTGATGGAAACATAGAATTTCATTGTGTTTATAAACCACCTTTTTTTTTTTGATACATTCACCTACTGAGAGGCATCTCATTTACCATAACTTAGCTATGGTAAAAAATGCTGCAATGGATTAGTTGTGCTGGTAGCTTTAGTGTGGCCTTGTTTGTGATCATTTGGGTAAATGCCTAGGAAGGGGATTCCTGGGTTATAGGGGAGCTTTATGTTTAGTCTTGAGGGACCTCCAAACTTCTTTCCAGAGTGGTTGAAGCAGTTAACATTCCCACCAACTGTAGTAGTGCTCCCTTTGGGCCACATCCGCACCATTACCTACTATTGTTTGTTTTGTTGATAATGGCCATTCTAACTGGGATGATGTGGAATCTTAATATTATTTTGATATGTGTATCTTTTATGGTCAGAGATATTGAACATTTCTTCATATGTCTATTGACCATTCTTATTTCCTCTCCAGAGGACTCTCTTTTTTTTATTGTAAAGATACTACACAGAGGGTTACAGTTACATGAGTAAGGTAATGAGTACACTTCCTATTGAGCATTGTTACCCCCTCCATTGTTTTCCCCCTACCATCGCTTCTTCCCTCCCTACCTTCTCCGAGGTTCTTTTTTTTTTTTGATTGTGATTAAGTGATTACATAATTTCACAGTATTGTGGAATAATGATGCTCATTTAAAGTCACAAGTTCATTCTAACTTTCCTGGAGCAAATTGTTTATCACAGTCTATAACATATAATGGTGCACACATGTTATACACCATACATGTGAACAGCAGCATGGGGATATTTACTAGTGGTTCGACCAGATGAGTAGGAGTTCTTTGTTTCTTAAGTCCTGTTAGTTTTGTCATATCACCTAACATTTTGTATTTAGCATCCACTTGTCAGGGAGACCATGTACCGTTTGTCTCTTTGCTCTTGGCTTACCTCGCTCAACATGATTCCTTTTAGCTCCATCCATTTCCCTGCAAATGCCATTATTCTGTCATTTCTAATGGCTGCATAATATTCCATTGTGTATAGATACCACAATTTTTGGATCCATTTATCTGTGGTGGGACATCTGGGTTGTTTCCATATCCTAGCTATTATGAACAGTGCTGCAATAAACATGAAGGTGCACGTGGAGGACTCTCTTTTTAATTCTTCATCCACTTATTAATGGGGTTGTTGTATCTTTAAGAATTTATTGTTAGAGGGTTTATTTTTTTGAGTACTAAGTATATTTCGTATGAGGCTCTTTTCTGTTGTGTAGTTAATGAAGATCTTCTCCAATATGGGTTTTCTATTTATCTTTCTATTTCTATCTTCTATTTATCTTTTCTATTTATCATGTCCTTTACCATGAAGAAACTCTGCAATTTAAGGTAATCCCATTTATCCAGGCTTTTTTTTAGGTTTGTTGAGTTTCTGGATCTTTATTTAAGAAGTTTCAGCCTTATAAATATGTTAGAAACACTCATATGAAAGAAAACATATTTGAATACTTATCTTTCATTTCACCTAACATCAAATTATCTGACCTTTCTGCTTGTCTCAAACATATACTAGTTATTGCAAATAAGGGAAACCATGGGACCTACATTTCTTTGGGCCTGGCTTACTTCATTTAATATAATTTTTTCCAATATGTCCCTCCCCAACGAAATAACCCCTGCTTTCAGTGTATTTGATGTTGGTATAATTTATGGAGGGGAAGGGGGAAAAAAAGTTTAAATAAGCATACAGGTGGACCCATTGCAACAATGAGATGTACAAGTCGTTATGTCGAAAAACAAACTTTACAACTTTGGTGGGGGAGGGGAGTAGGGGGTGGGAGATGGGAATGGATGGGATGAGGAGGCAACAATGCTTGATAAGAAATGTACTCATTATCTTGCCCATGTAATTGTTACCCCTCTATACGGTATTTTCACAATAAAAATAAAAAAAATAAAAAAGAAGTTTCAGCCTGTGCCAAGGAGCCCTAGTATTTCCCCTATCTATTCAGATGTGAAAAACCTCTATGATTAAATATTTAAAAACTTATAAAAGGAAATTAAAGTATATTTAAGGAAGAGGTAAAACCTCACATACTCCTGAATTGGGATGATTAATGTCATGAAAATGGCAATATTGCCAAAAGCCATACACAAATTCAATACCCATCAATATCCTAATGACATTATTTAATGAAATAGAAAAAGCAATCCAAAAATTCATATGGAATCATAGAAGACCCCAAATAGCAAAACAATCCTTAGCAGGAAGAACAGTGATGGAAGAATATCAACATTAAACTTCAAACTCTGTTATAAAGGTTAGTTATATGAACAGCTTGGTACTGGCACATGAACAGGCCTGAGGACCAATGGAGTAGACCGGAAGACCCAAAAATGGTCCCACAAACCTATGGCCAACTAATCTTTGATAAGGGAGACAAAAACATCAGATGGAAGAAAGACAGCCTCTTCAACAAATAGTGTTGGGAGAATTGGCTAAACACATGTAGAAAACTGCAGTTAGATAAAACATTTGAGCCTTAACCCCTGTTTTCACTGTATTTGATATTGGTATATTTTGTGGAGGGGAAGGGAAAAAACAAATTGTTTAAATAGGAACACAGGTGGACCCATTGCAACAATGAGATGTGCAAGATTTTATGTCGAAGAACAAACTTTACAACTTTGGCCGGGGGGACGGAGTTGGGGGGGAGGGGAGAGGGGTGAGGGAGAAGGGGAGAGGGGAAGGGATGGGAAGGGGAAACAAAGGAGGAGGCAACAATGCTTGATAAGAAATAGATTCATGGGCTAGGAAGGTGGCTCAGTGGTAAAGCGCTTGTCTTGCATGCCTGAGGCCCTGGGTTCGATTCCCAGCACCACATAAGCAAAAAGAAAAAAGCCGGAAGTGGCGCTGTGGCTCAAGTGGTAGAGCACTAGCCTTGAGCTGAAGAGCTGAGGGACAGCACCCAGGCCCAGAGTTCAGGCCCCATGACCGGACCCCCCCCCCAAAAAAAAGAAAGAAATAGATTCATTACCTTGCCCATGTAATTGTAATACTCTGTACGGTATTTTCACACACACACACAAAAAACTGCAGTTAGATCATTATATATTGTTCTGCACTAGAAGCATTTCCTATGGACTTATATAAGGCAGAAAACATGATTTTCTTCTCCTAGCAACCTTATAGGGCCCTTATCCAGAAATTATTCTGTACATTATACTAGCCTGAAAAATAAGCCCTTGATCAGTTATTTCTTAACAGAAATTCAAGACTACCTGATGCAATAGTCTATAGAATTGCCTATTCTCTAGCCAGTACATGTCTTCCCAACTTGGATCTTTAATCATTGTCACCAGCACATGTTTTGAGCAACTGGATCTCTGGATAGTTTCCCTATCACCTCCAGGTTAATTAATGCTACAGTATGTGTATGTCATTATGATGTAACCATTCATAATCACAGAGGTGTCCTCAGAACACCCATTGTCATATGCATACATAATTAGGAATATTTATCACCTTTGAGTATGCTGAGTTCATTATGTTTGTTCATTGGGAAACTTTATGTTAACTAATATTAATAAATTTGAATTCCAATATCTCTCAGTAGATTGAGATGCTAATATCACCTGTACTTTGTACTTTTGATATTTAACTCAACAACTTCTGGTTAAATATAAAGTGATTATCACTTAGGTTAGTTAACCTGTCAACTCAGGAAAGTACGATTTTGTGTGTGTTTAAGTATCTGGGTGTCTGTGTGCAAAGAATATTTACTATCTATCTTCTTAGCAATCTCAGGTTAATGATTCAGTAATGATAACTATTCTTAATTAAATCCACAGAATGTATTCATCTCATAACCATAAGTCTGGACCCTTTCACCAAATTGCCTGATTTCTCTTACTTCCACAGGCCCCAGCAATTCAAATCATTAGAAAGTTGTATTAATTTTTCTGTATCTTAACAAAACTCTAAATCTCTGAAAATTTTATTCTCTATGAACAGTATCTTCTGGTTCAATCTGTAATATACAACTAAGTATATCACACATGTCTCTGAGGGCTTCAGTGATAATCAATGTCCTTTTAAGTTTATTCCCAATTTTATAAAAACATTTTGGCATCTGTTTAAATTTCTTATCCTTAAATATACTTTATTGGTTGTTTTTGTGGCTTTCATACTCTTAATTATTTTGGATAGAATTTGCGTACTCAAAAGTTAATATGTTATGTCTGTTAATTTTACTTTTCCCCCTCATTTCTTAATGTATCCCATATATTTTAGCGATCTCTTCCACCTCCCAGAGTATTTTTCTGTGCTGTTTCTTATTTTCTTAAGAACTAAATTACTTCTCTTGAGAATTCCTGAAATCAAGTCATGTAAGATTTAACAGAATCTTTTATTACTTCCTTAGAGGCAGTGGAAACCTTGACTTTTCTCTGCAGTCTCTAACCTTTGTCCTGTCTTCTCACTCTGTCTCAGGTTTCTCTTCTGTGAGTCAGAATTGACACTAATGCCATAACTATGCCATAGGGACACTGCAAGGATAAATGAAGTAATAATTGTAAGTAGTTCCTTGCAAACAATAACATTTACATAAATATTAAATTTCATTATTATGATTACTGTTATTACCATAGATATTTTTGCCTGCATGTTATGAGAATATCTTATATAAAGTATTTGTATTTTAGCTATACTATTTTTCTGTTTTCCCTAAATGGTCTTCTATGGGACTATATAAGGATTAGGTATTATATTCTACTTACTTTATTTATTATTTTCATTTTCCAAGTGGCCATGTCTACAATATTTTGGTCAGTTGTGGTGGGTGAATATGTGTGTGTGTGTGTTTGTGTGTGTGTGTGTGTGTGTGTATAAGTACTGAAGCATGAACTAAGGGCCTGGGAACTGTCCGTTAGCTTTTTTCACTCAAGGATGGAAATTTACCACTTGAGCCATGCATCCATTTCCAGCTTTTTGGTGATTAATTGAAGATAAGAGTTTCACAGTCTCTCCTGCTTTGGCTGGATTCAAACCATAATCCTCAGATCTCAGCCTCCTGAGTACCTAGGATTATAGTCATAAGCGATTACTTCTGGATTATTTTTCTCTCATTTTTATTTTCAATATTTTCATGGTGCTAAGAATCAAACCCACCGCTTTGGGGATGTTAGGCAAGCCATATATCACTGAAGCACATCCCCATTTTTATACACCATTTACATCTTAATATGTACTTTGCTTTGAAAAAAATCTTATGTTTATAGATAGGCTTTCTCCTTATCCCCTAGCACAATCTATACTTAGGATTTTCATATCTTTACACTTTAGAGCAAAATTTATGCAACTAGTTCTGGTCAGCAAGTTGATGTGAGTTATGTTGAGATTTAAGCATGTACCAGTCACTCAAGTTCAGTAGTATCTTTTTTTTTTTTGGGTCCAGTCGTGGGGCCTGAACTCTGGGCCTGGGTGCTGTCCCTCAGCTCTTCAGCTCAAGGCTAGCGCTCTACCACTTGAGCCACAGGGCCATTTTTTTTTCTTTTTGCTTATGTGGTGCTGGGAATCGAACCCAGGGCCTCAGGCATGCAAGGCAAGCGCTCTACCACTGAGCCACCTTCCCAGACCAGTAGTATCTTTTTTTATTTTGTAACATTTTCTGTTTACATGTTGTTAAGATACTAGGCAGCTACTCAGACAATCAGCATACAGACAAGTACAGCTTTGGAGAGTCACCAGTACTGCATCAGACTTTAAGTGAATGAAAACCAGCTTTTTGTTTTACTAAGTCACAAAGATTTGGGAATTCGGTTGTAACTAATATAGTGAAAAAGCCATAATAATATGAAATAGTGAAAAATGCAAAACTAAACAAGTTAAAACTTAAGAAGACATATTTGAGTTCTTTCTTTGTTTATTTTAGTTGTAAAGATGTACAGAGGGATTACAGTTACATAAGTCAAGTAATGAGTACTTTTCTTTTTCAACAGTGTCACCTCTTCCCTGGTTTTCTCTGTTTTTCCCACCTGCCCACCCCCCACGTTCTATAGTTTATTGTCAACATAGTGTCTAATGATATTTGAATCATTGAGAGGAACAGAATGGTGTATCACCTAGGAGGATGCAGCAAAAGCGCTAATGTTTGGACATTAGTTTGGACATTGGATGCCTGGCAGCATCCACAGGGGGTTCTACAGAATTTGTACTGGTCAAAGATGAAAAAAGGCCTATCCTTCATGAGAGTACCTGCTTCCTTGAATCTTACCTGGCCAAGTCTACCAGAATAGAAAAAAAAAAAGTGAACCTTAGCTTTGAAAGGCAATCTTAGAAGAGATGGACAGATTTCCTGTTTTTACTCTGATGTACCTATGTCCTCAAGTATGCCAGGACTTGGAAGATTAAAGTCTGCTGAGGACTGCTACTCTTCCAAAAAAAAAAACTGCAAAACTAGCCAGAAACCAATTTTACTGTCATTCTTGCACAATAACTAATAAAAGAGTCTATAAGCTGACTATTCATCAAAGCTATGAGGAAATACATCAGTTTACCGCTAGCTTGGTTAGCAATGCACAGAATCATTCCATTAACATGAGGAAAGGTTTTATACATAGATCTAAAGATGCCTGAAAATAATTAGTCATTCTGAGGTTCAGTTTTAAGAAAAGAATCAATGAAATATCTTGAAGGGAAAGAATGATGTTGACTAAACTCATTACTAATATATTTGAGATAGACTTTGATTTTATGGATAAAATATCTAGTTGTAAGTTTTAGTACACTGGATAAACAGAAACAAGTCATTCAATTTCCCCAAATATGATAGTCTTGTAGAATTGCTTGTAAAATTACATGCAATGAATAGAATTTTAAAATATATTTTATAAATAAGTAACTAAAAATAAAAACATGTTTTATGACAAGAAGAAATATACCTCTAAAATAAGAGACTTTTCAAATGTTGTATAAATACTCAACTCAGCTAACCTGAAATTCAATACCAATACATTTTAAAAGATAATTTTATTATAAATACGTTGTAATGTGCATTATGAGTAAGTTGTTTTTCAGTATTGTGATCAGGTGTAGTGTAGAGGCAAATGTTTGATTTTTATAATGACGCCTTAGAGCTTTTTTCATTTTTACACTCTATGTAGAACTAAAAGAAATATTATCTTACTGTAAATGAAAGACTATAAGAAATATATTCAGGTGGAGCTCTTAAGATTATTGTTTATTCAAGACCTTGAAATAGAGAGAGCACACACTTCAGTGCTTTTTCTCACTTTTTTACAGAAAATGACCCAGGAACAAAAATCTCTCACTGAAATTTCTTATCAAAGGGAGGAACATGTTGGAGCTATAAATGATTCCACATTTTCATATGAATTATTGAAACTATAAATAATGAATTGTGTTTTAAAGAACAGCAGCAAAATCTTAAAGGACTTGGAGCAAAGAACTGAATGCTAGCAAGAAATTTTTACTGCTGGTTTAGTCTTTTGTCTTAATTTTCACATAATCCTTATCTGCCCTGTTGTAAATTTTCCTTAAAACACCCAATCTACTAAAATTGAAAAATACTTCTTTTTGGGTTTTTTGTAGGTCATCACTTGAATTCTGGGTCTGGGTGCTGTCCCTGAGCTCTTCAGCTCAAGGCAAGTGCTCTACCACTTGAGCCACAGCGCCACATTTGGTGGTTAATTGGAGATAAGAGTTTCAGGGGGGTTCCAGGAAGATGGCGGAGGAGAAGCTGGAATCTGAACAAGCTCTCACATAGAAAGCAGTTTTAGAGTTCCAGTGAACAGTCCTAAGCCAGAGAGAGAATCACACCAAGTGTGCCATCACAGGACAGAGAGTTAGACAAGAGAGGGAAGCCAAGGCAAAGAGACACATCTAAGCGCTTGCCAGCAGCCACCATGGCGGCAGCAGATGTTGTGGCGGTGACTGCAGGGCACCATAACTGAGCCACAGAGAGTCTGGGACGAAGGAGCCAGACGTGGCGGGCAAGCTGATGCTACACAACACCAGCAAGAACCGACAAGGAGCGGACATCTTCATTCTGCAGTTTGCAGACTAGAGACGACCCAGGAACCAAGACTCAGGGTGAGTAGAAGACCGATGTCCTCACTCCTTCTCAGGGAGCAGAGGAGGGAAGGCCACCCCTCCCCCCCCAGCACCGGTGATCTCCATCTTAGATACCCTTGTATACCGACAAAGCTCGGAGGAGCTGCTAGCTCCAACTCAGGCCTTGGAATAAAACGAGTCATTTAGCAGGTCACAAGAACTTAGTGGTGGCATGACCTGCCAGACTCAGCTCCATCCAGGGAAAAGTCACCCAGCTCCGGTGCCAGCCATAGGAGTGGCTTTCCACACTGAGTAATCAGAGCCAGAGGCTTCCCCTCCCTCTAGCAGCCTGGACAATCAATTGAAAATCAGTAAACATAAACCCTGAGAATGGCTCCAGGCTGGGCTCTGTGAGGTTTCACAAAATAGCCCCAGGGAAAAGCTACTGTTTGTTGAAAGGCCTCAACTCTACCCAGAACCTAGCCTCATCACTGCATCCCCCTCTTTTGTGATTCTCAAAGCAGATCACTCTCCCATTAAACTAACTTGGGAGGGGGATCTCAAAATCTTGGGTAAAGCAGAGCATTTTTCTGCCTGTCCAACAATCTGACTTAAGAAACCAATCAAGCCACAGGACCTCAAGCAGACCAGAGACTCCAACAAGAGGCTGGTTACAGACACAAGGGGGATACAGGATTTTTCCCACCCCTCCCAAAAAAATCAAAGAACTTTTTTTTTGCTTCTATTTTTTTTTCTTTTTTTTTCTTTTTCTTTTTTTTTTTGGTTCCTTATATATAAAAAAATTTTTTTTCTTTTCTAAAACTTTTATTAATCTTTAATTTTTGCCTTTTTTGAAAAAAAATAGTTTTCCAGTAACTTTTTTTTCCTCTTATAATTTTTATTTTAGGGATACATGAATTTGTGTTTTTCTTTCTTTTCTTGTCTTCTTTCTCTTTTTTTTTCT
>NW_012267360.1:4425734-4440994 GCF_000151885.1 Dipodomys ordii
AAAAAAAAGAGTTTCAGGGACTTTCCTGCCTGGGTTGTCTTTGAACTGCAGTACTCAGATCTCAGCCTTCTGAGTAGCTAGGATTACTGGTGTGAGCCACTGGCACCGGGCTCTAAGTTGAAAATATATTTTATCAGCACTATTATGAATTTAAAACAACTAATTGAGCTATTCATTTAACTCCTCACGGAAAACAGAAATGTTACTACTCTTCTGGCAAATGTAGGAGTAGTTTTCATAAATTTTCTTTTCATTCTACTTCCATCCACAACTAGAGATGATACTTTTCTGTTTGACAGTTTCTGTTTATAAGAACTGTGCCCCATCGTCTTTCTCACTGGCTTTCTTTGGACAAATCTATATTCTGTCTATTCCCTTCTTTATTGACTCAAGATTTCTCCCAATTCTGATTAAATTAATCAATTAATATCTATGGGATTTTCTAGATAATATTTTCTTAAAAGTTATATATATGTATATGTACATATATATATATATAGAGAGAGAGAGATAGATAGATAGATAGATAGATAGATAGATAGATAGATAGAGAGATAGATAGATAGATAGATAGATAGATAGATAGATAGATAGATAGATAGATAGATAGATAGATAGATAGATAGATAGATAGATAGATAGATAGACTGGCTTTTGATAGGAAGCAATGTGATTTCCACATTCTAAATGCTACACTGTGGAATTCTTGTAACTTTATGTCCTTCACTTAGAGTTTAAGTGAAGTCATAGTATCTTTCACTATGTCAAGATGGTATTCCCCTGATTATAGTGAGGTTCCCCAAATTTAGATTTGCTTTCTTTAAAGTGCTATGTTTGAGGGTGTATAAGATTCTGAAAGCCATGCTATACAACTTACCTGACTGTTAAACAACTGGTCAGGATATCCACACTAATATTCCAAACACTCTGACATACTTTCACAAGGTTTTACTTCATTAGTCCTAACTCTTAATTCTGTATTCAAAGTCAATCATTTTCATTCTATAACAACATTTGATGGCCAGTTAAGTTACTTAAGCATAATACTTTTTTCTTTCCTACATATATATTTGTTTCAAAATATATTTCTCTGATGCTTGAAATCATCTTTGTTTTCAGTGAAATTTAACTTTCTACAAACTGTTGAATTCAGGAACGTTCAATGTAACTTTTTTCTTCTTATCTATATTTTGAGTGAAAGATTTAATGCAGTTTGTATAAAGTGCACTTTGACAATTTAGGAATGTACTTCAGATAAATCAGGCTGCTCCAGAAATTAATTGCTTATTAAACTATAAGGTAGATGTCATTTTAAGTGATCAGACAGCATCACACAGACATAATTAATACAATAGGTCAATATTTAAAACATTGAAAATCATTCCAATTTTACTTTTCACTCTTTAAATAATTATTTCAAATTTTCTTGACAAATTATTGTGTTTTCCATTACTGGAGCTTGAACTTAAGGTCTAGGCACTCTCCCTTATATTTCTCCATTCAAGGCTGGCACTTTGCCACTTGAACCTCAGCTCTATTTCCAGATTTTTGGTTGTTAATGGGAGATTTAAAAGAATCTCCCTGGTTTTTCTTCCCCACGTTGGCTTTGAATTACAGTCCTTATATATCAGTATTCTGAGTAGCTAGGTTTATAGGCATGAGCCACTGGCAATCAGCTAAACAATATTTTTAATTTTTATTAAAAATTATTAAAACTCAACAGGGAAACCACAGATCTAAACAACTGAATAGACCAACTAGATTTAACAGACATCTACCGAATATTTCACCCAGCAGCATCAGAATAACATTCTTCTCAGCAGCACATGGAACATTTTCCTAAATAATTTTAATTAAAAATTTTAAATGTAGCCTTCCCAAGAAATCATTCATCTAAATATCCCTATTTTTTAATGTAAGTACCCTACTTTTTAAATTTAAATTTTATTGTCAAGGTGATGTATAGAGGGGTTATAGTTACATAGGTAAGGTAGTGAGTACATTTCTTGGGAAACTTGTTACCTCCTCCCTCATTTTTCTCCCACTTTCCCTTCCCTTAATCTCCCCCAAGTTGTACAGTTTATTTCCAACACATTGTGTCATGAGTATTACTGCTGCATTGGTTTGCCTTTGTACTTTGTCTCACAAATTTGTTGCTCCCCGTCCCTTCCCTAATTCAGATAAGCATACATACAATACACAGTAAATACAGTGACAAGTACCCATGGTTTTAATCCAGGGACTATAGCAAACTAGGCAGGTGTTCTACTACTGGAGTCACACACACCCCTTCAAACTTACTATTTTTTTAATTTAATTTTATCATAAAGGTGATAGCAGAGGGATTACAGCTACATACAAAAGTTAATGAATTCATTTCTTGCCAAATATTGTTACCTCCTCCCTCATTTTTCTCACATGCCCCCCTCACTTCTCCCCACCCATGTCATAAAGTTCACTTCCAACCAAGTGTCTTCTGAGTATGACTTTTGTCCTTTGTCTCATCACTTTGTTGTTCTCCTTCCCTTCCCCAAATTAGATAAGCATATATGCAAGACAAAGGATGCCAAAATCAAAAACAGTGACAAGGGGATAAACCAAAGGGGGAAAAATTAAAGAAATGTGTCTATCTTTTCTAACATCACAGCATGTGCCATTAAACATTGGAAGCCATGGTGACAACTCATTTATCAACATACAATATAACGAAATAAATATCAGAAAGCTGAAGCATGTTTTGAATGGAGGAAGCGCTTGATGGGAGAAAGGAGGAGATGAATGGAAAAGGGATGAGTAGATTATTATAGTCATAATTCACATATTATTATGTATGTGTGTGATCAAAGAAGTGGGAAAGTTGAAGTGACAGATGCAGGAAGGGGTAAATAGGAGGAGGACAGTGATCAAGATTCGCTGAACTCCCAAGTGGACATGTTAAATTTTAACTCCCTTATACCACAATTTGAAGAAAAATATTTTTTTTATTTTTATATTGCCAGCAAGCTTGGATTGTACCAGCATTTGTTATATTTTTGACTACATACACATTTGAAAATGGTCCTTATTTTTCTTTACGTTTTTCCCCTGATAGTATTTCTTGTTCTGATCTGGGGTTCTACCATTTGAGCCAGCTCTCCAGTCTTCATAATTCTGTCTTTTTATTTTTCCATCTCTGTTAACTATTCAAAGAATTTGACTGGTTTATTCTTTCCTATATTCAATTCCTTAAAATAAAACATAAATATGGGATATTTTGTTTCATGGGAAACAACTTTTATTTCTCTATAATTTTTGTAGATCCAATTACTCTTGCTTTCTCCCATTATCTATCTTTATTTTGATAATCAAGTATCTTTATGTGCTCTAGACATTTTTTGCTCCTCAGCAGTGCATATATGGCCACTATTTTATTTGTTCTCTTATTTAATATAAAGCCCATTTATTTTTTCAGTTCCACTTTCCTATATGTCACAGGAGGTTAATTCCCACTTCAACAGCTAGTCCATTAACTTCCACTAGATGTGTAGTTTATGACATCTACAGTACAGACTATATAGACCACACTTACCAGAACACAGATTTGAATCTAGATGGGTGGAAAGTTCCCACCGAAGATGGTAAGAGTAAATCATTCAGCAATATTCGCATTGAACTTTTTCTAAAACCAAGGCACTTGTCTTAGTCTACTCACAAAAAGGTGATATGTGAATACATAATTGACAGATAATTGCCTTGCCCTTTATGAGATTGTAGAAGGCTCCTTTTTGTGACTCTAATCACAACACTCTTCATGTCCAATTCTGATTAGAAACTTGCTGGGAAGAAGGGGAATTCAACTGGCCCAGTTTGGATTTCTATAAATTCAGGGTCTTAATCTTAGTGTCTAAGCTACAGTGACTATAAACACAGAATGAGCTTCATGGTGAAGAAAACTCATATTTGAGTCACATTTCTGCAATCTTTTCTGTCAGCTTCGGTTGCATAACATGTCTAGAATTCTTTCTTTATAGGCTAAACTCATGGTATTGTCTTAAGAGTACACACAACAATATTATGAGAAATGCTTAGTAAAGAGTCTGAGGAAGTTGTTAATAATTAAAAGTTACTATAATAGAAGTAATAATGGTTCTAATAGGAGCAGTAATAGTGATTATTATCATTAGCATTATTGTTACTTTATTGAAAGCATTAGTCTTATGTATTATTTAGCAATTACTGCTGATAATGCATTTATGGCTTTTTATTTTTCTAATCCATGATTAACCTGACATTTTATTGTAACATTTGAAAAACAGATCTTTCTTCATTACTTAATAGATATTATGCTGAAAATGAACTATACAACTTGTGGGGGAGGGGGATCAGGAGGAAAAAACTGGTAGAAAATGAGAGAAAAGGTGACACTGTTCACAAAGAAGTGTACTTATTACCTGACTTATGTAAATGTAACCCTTATGCATATCACCTTTACAATAAAAAATAAAAATCAAGCAATTCTAATTTAAATTATAGGCAATAAGAGAATTAAAGCTGGTAGTTTGTCATTGTGAGGAGTGGGTTCTTCCTTTTCATTTCTGTATTATGTTCACATTATGTTTTTGACTTATCAGTGTACCTCCATAGTGTGACATTATTAAGCTTGCACTTCATCACAAAAGGACAAAACTACCAACACTTGGCTTACTTCAAGGTTAACTTTCCTGTCAAGGCAGAGAATTGGGTAAGCTTATGGTAACAAATCTGTGTGGCTCACAGTTTAACAATTTTATGGCCTTTAATGTGTGTTGAAATGCTTTGGGAAATATAAAGCAATATATAAATGTTGGTGTTTATTGCTGCTCTTTCTATTACTTTGGCTTGCTAGTATTTCCAATATATGGAAATGGAATTTTTTACAAATAATTTTAGAATACTAAGGAGGCTATAGTAAAACAAGAGGGAAAAAGTGTCTTCAGAAATTCAACAACTAATTCTGTGTTTATAAATTGCCTGTCAGATGCAAGCTTACTAACTGTAGCATGTTTGAAGCCATTTCCTGCAAGGTGATCATAGCAACCTTGTGTTGCTTACATTCAAGGATAAGGGTGTTTTTCAAACATGCTAATAAATACTTTAAAATCACAATTCTGTTTAAAATGCATATTAATCTCAAGCTTTCTTGCAAAGTCATGAAATGAAAATATAGGCCAAGTTACTATAACCAGGTCTTTCCATGTGCTGTCTAATTACCATTACCATCTCTACTTAACATAGGCAAGACAAAAAATAATATATACCACAGTTAGCAGATGTTTAACTCAAGAAGATGTCAGTCCTCATATCTTACAGTAATTCCAACATAAAAGGGTTACCTATAAGTAAAAAGAAGTAATTGTTATCCACCAATATATTTTTAAATTGGGTCTAAAAGAAGTATTCATTAAGATGACTACAAATATACATGTTAAACACAGGTTTTTTGTTGGTTCACTCTTTGTCCCACCATTTCAGCTGATTATATCTTAACCATAATTATGTTAACTGGATTCAAATACATTTTATTTCAACTATTATTTTTCAGACTCCCCAAAAAAGTGTTAAAAGAAAAAGAAACAGAATTTCCACAAAATTTTAATTGTTTCATTATTTTATTTAAATTCTTTGTTCTCATTAACCAGAGTTTAGTTTTATGAACTACCTGAAATATTATAAACTACTATTTCAAATTACTAGTGATATAATATAATGATTTACAATTGAAAGATAAAAATTTAGTGAAACTTTTAATTGAAAATTGAAAGCATGCCAAAAGAGGAAGAGATGTCAATCATTGACAAGTTATTTACAATATTACTTTTAATATTTTTTATTTTATTAATTTACTCTTACTATAGAGGTGATGTACAGAGGGATTACAATTAAATGAGTCAGGTAATGAGTACATTTCCTTTTGTACAGTGTCTTCTGTTCCCTCATTCTTTCCCAGTCCCTCCTTCCCACCTCTACTGATGAATTTTATCAGTGTCCAGTGAGTTCCACCGGTGCATTTTTCACTCTTGTTCCCTCAAGTTCTGTACCATCCTTCCAACTCTTCTGAAGATGTATTCTTGAACACCGTATAAGGGAAAGATGTATTCTTGAACATCATATAAGGGAATGAAGACCAAATCATCAAAAACCAAAAACTAGAAAAAAGGAGAGAAAGGGAGGGAGAAGAAGATTGTTGTTTCCATATCTTGGAGTTCATTTCAGCGTGAATATTATTTTATATAAATATAAAGAGGCACTTAGACATTGAACCTTTGTGTTTCTTTCCCAAGAGTATCTTCTTTTGGTCTCACTGTATGTGAGTATCTAGAATACTGTATAATTTATCATATCGCAGTGCATTTTAGAAAACATGAACCATTTGTCTTTCTGAGCTTGGCTTACCTCACTTAACATAATTTGCTCTGGTTCCATCCATTTCCCTGCAAATGACATTGTTTTCTTCTTTCTAATGGCTATGTAAATTTCCAACGTGTATAGGTATCACATTTTTTTTATCCATTCATGTATTGTGGGGCATCTAGACATCTTGACTATTGTGAATAATGTGGCAATGAACATGGATGTGCAGGTGTTCTGATCATGTCAGCCTCAGGGTAAATGACCAGGAGTACTGTATGTTCAACTTTCTGAGGAACCTCCAGACTGCTTTTCTGAGTGGTTTTAATAGTTCACAATGCCATTGACAACACAGAACAATTATTTCCTACCTTAAAAATATTCTTACTGAAAATTCAGAGTTTAACAATCTTCATGGAGACTTTCTGCTCCAAGCAAAAAAGGAAAGATCACAATGCCTGTTCTCTCAATTTCTGCACTGACTTCTATAACTAACCTAAATTTCCAGAGAATCAATGCAAATAGAGGTCAGTACATAGGATAAGAAAACATTTTAAAAAGTGCTACTTTCCATAGTGTAAATAAATTATCACTCAGGTCTTTTACATCATGATCCTGAAACATATTTAATGACACTATCAAACCAGACCTTTTATGCCATAGAAAATCATACTTCATACAGTAGTTTCTTTTATCTATGCTAAATTATAAATAGAAAAACTCTGTTGACATCATAGGATGTCTGCTTAAGGTTAAAGGCCTGAAGTTTACAAGCCATGTTTTACATATTCTAAATTATCATATAAACGACAACTAGTGGATATGTGGACATAGACTATATATATATATATTTGCCATATCTTTGCAGAAATCTTTTCTTCTCACTAGAAGCTTTACAGCAGTTTATTTAAAGTGTTTTTTTTTTCAGTAGGGAGCAGTGAAGAGATTTGAACAAAGGGTTTTTTGCTTGACAGGCAGACACCAAGAGTTAAGCCACAGTCAAGCACTTTTCTCAACTCTTTCTCAGTGTAGCCAGTAGTTTTGCCTGGGGCCTGATTTCACACCAGGGTTGTCCTAGACAGGATCCTACATTTTTGGGATCCTACATAGCCACTCACATAGCTGGTATTTCAGGCATGCACCATTAAACTAGTCTAAGTGAAAACTTAAATGAAGCTCTGCAGAATCAGTTTTGCTCTTTACATCTAATGTCCAAATTATGACTTAGCCTCTCCCTTCTTTTCCTTTCAACTTTCTTTATATTTTTATAGACCATGTAAAATATTAACATTGAAATATTAATAAATATTAACATATCGTGTGTAGGTAAGGAATTCAACTGCTAAGACATGATATCACTCATACTTTAGGTTTAATGCTATGGGAATATGGGCAAGTCATGTGTGTACTCTGGCCTTCAGTTTAATAGCCTATGAAAACATCAAAAAATAAAATTATTGATGGCTATCTCATGGGGTTGTTGTGATCAGGATGACCAATATATATAAAGGCTTATGTAAGTGTGAAAGACTGTTAGTGTGCATCTGTTTTATGTGCACAATGTATCAAATATAAATCAATTATTATCATATACATCACATCAAAACATCTAGTGATGAGTTGTATTTTGGGTCTCTTCCTTTGTTACCAGCACTGGAAGTGTTGTACACATCCCATGAAATGAAATGCATTTGTCACTTGCAACAATATGATTAATTGGAAACAAGAGCACAAGTGAAGAATGACTCTCTTAGATTCAGAATCTTGAAATTCAGAACTAATTATAGGTCTTGAAAGAGGGTAAAAACAATGCACCTTCTGTGAATGTAAGGTCTGTGAATGTAAGCCTTTTAAAGAAGGGAAGAGATATGGGAATCACAATTGGTGTTCTAGCAGTGAGCTTGTGGTATCAGAACCATAAATACACAATGAAGAGAGGCAAAGAAGGGCCAATTCAGGGAGTCTCCATCACTGGTCAATGGCAAACTGAATGTGATGAGAGTTACCACTGCTATCATATACATAAGATTGCTAAGTAACATGTGTAAAGTATTATAAATAAATACCTAAGCATAGAGAAAAAAAGATGTCTTTACTACAGGGTGGAATGAACATAAAGTGGAAAATGAAAACTGAGAAGTAAACCTGAAGGCATTTGTGAGTACCAGGAGTGGCAGCATGACTTTTAATTTCCAATGCTTAATCCCAGCAGTCCCTTAGGCTACTCAATGTCAGAAAACAAGGTCTGAAAATGCTATAAAAGACAGAGCACAACAGGTTCCTCTTTCTATCAAGATTAAAATAGAAAAATCTGTCCCCATTAGAGAAGTAGAAGCAATCTATGAACTTTACTTGTTCTACAATTCATATCAGAAAAAAATCATACCTAAAATTCAAAGTACAGTTCTTCTATTATGTTCATTTGGTATTTAAATTTAAGAAACCTGAATAATCACAAATATCCAACTCTATGTGTTAAAGTGTGCTGAGCTTTGTATTCTGCAGAAGCCATTGTTAATCCTCTGACAAGAAGGCAACCTAAAGACAGATTCTTAGGTTTTCCCAAGGGTTAACATCATTCTAAAAAAGTTTAAGTATGATTACATATATAAACATGCATGTAATTATATGTATATGTATGTATGTTTACATGCATGTATATATATAGAAATATATGAAAATTTGTGACTATAAGACTTAGAAGGAAAAGATTTGCATCTATTAAAGTATAAAAAAAGGGGGCTGGGAAGGTGGCTCAGTGGTAGAGTGCTTGCCTTGTATGCATGAGACCCTGTGTTCGATTCCTCAGCACCACAGAAGCAAAAATAAAAAAGCCGGAAGTGGCCCTGTGGCTCAAGTGGTAGAGCACTAGCCTTGAGCTGAAGAGCTGAGGGACAGCACCCAGGCCCGGAGTTCAGGCCCCACGACTGAACTCCCCCCCAAAATATATATATATATATATATATATATGTATGTATATATATATATAAACAGAAATGAACATGTTTGAAAATTTTTGTAATCATTAAAAATGGTCTGAGAAGGTCGCTCAGTGGTAGAGTGCTTGTCTAACATGCATAAGGACCTGGGTTTCATTGCTCAGCACCACATAAGCAGAGAAGCCAAAGTGGCACTGTTGCTCAAGCAGTAGGGGTCTGGCCTTGAGCTGAAGAACTGAGGGACAATGCCAAGATTTCAGGCCCCATGATTGAGAAAAAAAATCATAAAAAATGTCCAAACATATTAAGAAGAAAAACATTAAAAGGTTTTCAAAGAGGAAAATTATGTCAGTGAATTAAAAGCTAGGAAAAACATCACAGAAAATTAAATATAAATTAAATGTAAGCATATTAATCATAAATATAAGCATATTAAGCATATTAAGAATGAATGGAAAAATAAAATTTAAGAGAAATGAAATACAAGATAAATACACTTCAAAATAAAGTTTTAAGAGTGATTTAAGAAATACAGAATGAAATATTACCTTTTCTATCACTAAAGACATCACTGAAAGAAAGTAAAGAATAAATTTTTGGAGACATGCCTAAGTATTTTATCTCAACCAAATGAACTGTGATTCCTGTACATTCACAGTTACATCAATTAAATGAAAAGAAAAAATATCTAGGATTACATCCTATAAAATTAATCATAATGTCACAGAAAATATAAGATTAAACTTTTGAAATAATAAATGTTGCAATGCATTGTACTTATATCTGAGAAAACAGTACGATAATGAGGTAAACTTTCCATATTAAATCATAATTCAAAATACTAAAAGATATATGATTATGATGATTACTAATGAATCCTAATATATACATTTTATATGCAGACTCTCATTAGTCTAAGAGGTAGAGGTGCTCTGAAAATAAAGAAACCTGGAAGGGCTGTCTTATCTGATATCAGCTACAGCAATGATTAAAATGAATAGCTGGTGCAGACACACGCAACACTTTCAGGCATGAATAGCACTGGGCCATCAAAGCTGGGCAGGATATATTCTGTGGTAATGAGACAGTAAAGGATTAATACAGGGACAATGGTTCTTCACTCTGAAACCACTTGCACAAACAAATTCATTTGCACTAAACTATCAAATAACAAAGATAATTTTTGTGAGAAAAGAAATTAATGGAGTCATCTTTCTTCATGCCAAAAATAACCTCCAGAAAATATCTTAATTAGAATACAAAAAGCCAAAGGTATATTTGTATATAAATGTGAGAAAGGCAATAAATAGCCTCAAATTCAGGGTACTTCTTGTGCACATATTAATAATAAACACTATTCTCATGTATACATAATTCTATTTCTTAGAATCAATAGAAAAAAATCTGTTAGAAAATAGGCAAATAAAATAACAAACAATAAGTTGTTTTTCATTCAATTTTCACAAGATTGTAAAATCTTGGAGTGAGCCAACATAGATACGCCTTACATAATCACTATATTTAAAGGAATGTAATTGAATATAAAAGTTCATTTCTGAAAATAACACTGCTTAGGATAAATCACTTTTTGAAATGAAGACTCCTAATAGGTCAGCTGCTCTGCTTGCCTCCAACTTGCTCTTTTAAGATTGCTTACAAACACTGATATGCCTGATATTCTTACAGGCTTACTTACACTGGTTAATCTCCTCCTACTAAGATGTTTATTGTGGAATATCCCCATAAGAATTATTCAAACCAACTCTAGTGACAAAATTAATAGCAAGAACAGAGGCAGAATTTAGCTATTGCCTGTGCGATTTTAGTCTCATATATACCTTTTCCCTTTTTTCTCACTGGTTAATTAATTAATTCCAACTTGTACTCACTTCCCAGGTTTTAATATTATAACACAATTTATGTATACAAAAGCAAGATGAAATTGTATTAACGCCTATAAATTTTATCCCTTAAGATTGAGGATAGTAGAGTTTTGATAAAGATGGAAAAGTCAAAGAACTATAAGATTATTGAATTCCTTTTCAAATCCTGATATGACCATCTATTGACCATCATTTGCTAAACTAAGAAATTGGAGAGTCTCACAACTAGAGAAAGAGCTCAATCTTGATTACAAAGCATGCTGTTTTCCCTCAAATTCTCCCATTATCCAATGAGACCTTTGGAATTCACTTGGAACTTAATTTGTAAGCTCATTTTTTGGGGAAAGAACTTAGCTAGGAAACTCAGTCAAGAGAATATGAACAAAAAAGAAAAAAGTGAAGCATATTAAAATCTTCTCAGCAGTTCTAAATGTTGATGAAATGCTCATGTGGCAAACAGAGATAAATACAGATAGACTGTGAGATAATTTGTGTTCTTCAAGGGACTTGGATTTCTTCCTATCGGGGCACAGATGCCTCATTTTCCATTGTTACATTTCCATTGCCACTTTCAGAGTCAGCTTGTATTTTAGTTAAAAACAAATTTTAAACCAAAACAACCTCTATCTAACTATAGTGTTTGAGCTAGAAAGGTGCAAGAAAGAGGAAGACAAATGAAAACAATAAAATAATACTAATAATCATTGGAGAGACTACATATTCCAGAAATGCCATATACCACAATTCCACAGATGAACACATAATTATCCTGCCCATAATTAAAAACTTGCTAAATTAATGATTTTTAATATCAAACTAAGCTTAAACATTTATGGATCATATTGTACAAGAAAGACACAGAAATAGAACAGCGGTGGGAATGAAGTGAGAAAAAGGACTATGTGAATCACTAGATTGGGATAATGATGAAGCAATTCACATATAGGATGGAGTTAGATGTAAAATAGAAAGAACTGCAGGAGGCAAGTGGCTCAAGAGGTTGAAATCTGAGGATCATGGCTCCAAGTCCGACTGGGCAAGAATTTCTGTGAGCCTCTTATCTCCAATAAACTACTCAGAAAAATCCAGAAGTGGCACTGTGGCTTAAGATGTAGAGTACCAGACTTGAACAAAAAAACCCTCAAGGACAGAACTCAGACCCAGAATTAAAGCCCCAGGACTGGCAAAAATAATTAACTAAATAAACAAATGAATAAATACATTGAAGGAATCACAAAATAGTCACCAATTTTGAACTGAAAGAAGCTAGAGCAAAAGTTCAGACTCTTCTAGTCGATTCTTTCATCCTTCTGATTAAATATAATTAAGAGAGTTCTAAGCCTGTGATGATAGGAGTCAGAGAGGTATGAGTGGAAAGCCAATTTACCCTCTTACTAACTTCATCCATGTGAAAAAAAATCAAGCATTTTTATTAAGCATTATTCTATATATCTATGGGCAAAGCAGTGAACTGATTTTATACAGCTCTCTTTCAATGGTAGATTAGATCCTGTTTGCCAGATTTCTTCTGTTCAGGTTCTAATACCAGATAATAATAATAATAACGCTAAAGTAGTTTTATTGTGTTGCTTTTAAGAGTTAAATATTGTGATGAGGGATTTTGGAACATTAGTTATTGCAATAACTCTGTAATTTGAGTATGATCATAATTATAACCCAAAACTGGGTAAAAGAAGATGTATTCATTCTTAATTGTTTTTACACCTGTATGTAACAGAACATATTTATAGCATCATTTCCCCTTCTATTGAGGCCAGATAATCATTGTGTTCAGATTTCCCCTTTGATACCAATTGGTAAATCTTCTTGAACTCAAACACTTCAATAGTGAATATTGTACATTTCCTTTCTAACACTGTTGGATATACACTTATTTATAATCCTGAAATCTAGGCATTTTTGTGTGTGCCAGTCCTGAGGCTATCCATGATCTTCTATTCTCAAGTAGCATTCTTCCATTTCTGGCTTTTTGCTGATAATTGGAGATAAAGTACCATGTGCTTTCCTGCTCAGACTGTTTTTAAACTGACAACCTCAGATCTCAGCCTCCTAAGTAGATAGAATTATAGGCATAAGCCTCTGGTGCTTGACTAGGTCTTTGTTTAAATGTAAGTAATTTTTCCATTATATCTTTATTAAGTTTTATTCTTGGTAGAGTTTCTTATAAGTGAATATTAGTTGTACAACATAATGGCTGTATGCACTTATGGCATTCTTGTATGTTATATACCTATATAATTTATATGTTCAACTCCCTATTATCCCCCTCCATCTCCCTTTACTCTTCCCTTTCAGCATTTGTGTCTTCATTTTCAAAATTTAAATCCTATATATGAGAGGAAATTTGTGATATTTGTCTTTCTAAGTATGGCTTACTTTACATGACAAATGATTTCCACCTCTAAACCATTTTATTGATGGTTTTATTCTTCTGTGACAGAATAATAGTTCACTGTGTATATATGCATATTTACTCATCAAAATTTTGATTGGTGTAAGATTTACAACCATAATTTGTTATAAATAGTTCTGCAATCATGAGTGTGCAAGTATTTACATTGTTTCTGAGTTTTATTCCTTTGGGTGTATGTCAAGGAATAGTATAGAAGTATCATACAGTAATTCTGTTTCAGTTATATAAGAAACTTTCATAATTATTTCAATAATGACTTCACTAATTTATATTCCCACTAACATGTACAGGGCACATTTTCCCCCGACCTTGCCAGCCTTTGTTGTTGATTTTCTTCATGATAACCCTCTTATCAGGGTGGTAATTTAGATTCAATTTTCTTTTACATGATTGTTAAGGGTAGTAAGTATTATTGTATATATTTATTGTACTTCTATATCGATTCAGTTCATTTGCCCATTTACTCATCAAATGACAAACGATTAGCTAGCAGGAATTCCTCCTATTTTTACATTGTCTCTTTTTTTTAGTAATTTTCCATTACTGTACAGAAGCTTTGTAATTTTATTCATGACAATTGTCATATATTGCTCTTATAACGAGAAATATTAGAAGCTTGCATTCACAAATCATTGCCTATGTGATGGATTGCAAAAGGGATTTCCTTATGTTTTGCTGTAGTTAGATTCAGATTCACATCTTATCTCATTATCTTAGACCATCTAGAAAATGACAGTTTTAGTCTTCTAAAACTTTATATCTTATTTCACAGTATCATTTATTGGAGATATAGTATATAGTGTTTTATTTTTAATAATACATATTTTCATTGTGAAGATACTGTAGAGAGGGGTTACAGTTACATGAGTAAGTTATCCAGAATTGTTATCCCCTCCTTTGTCTTCCCCTACCATCCCTTCTCTCCCCACCTCCACAACTCCTCCACCCCCCTTCCCTGAAAAGTTGTAACATTTGTTTTCAACATAATGTCTTGTACATCTCATTGTTACAATGGATCAACCTGTATCTTTATTTCAGCTTTTTGTTATTTCCCTTCCCCTCCTCAAATTAGAAAAATGTATATACAAGATGCAGGGCACCAGAATCAAATACCATGGGGGAAGAATATACAAAATAAACACACACAAAAAGTCATATAGTACATTATAAGTACATTAAAAACAACAGCAAGATAGATAACACTTCTTGTGTTTTGGCATTCTTCTTTATAATCATGGGTTTATGGCTGTATGAGTTTATTTCTAAGTCATCTATTTCATTCTTCTGGCCTAGAAGTCTGCTTTTGTGCAACCAAAGCACAATAAAGGCCAAGAAACAATCCCCAAACAGAGAATCAGAAAAATCAGAGGAAGAACCTAGTAGGCACAGCCTCTAAGAAGGTAGATAACAAGGCAGGAACTACCAAACACCTCTCAATCCTAACTTTCAATTTTAATGGACTGAACTCTCTAATTAAGCAACATAGCTTGTGTAGTTGGATCAAAAAGCAAGATCCTATTGGCTCAGGCCGAAATTTTCTGAATAGAGACCCAGAAACACAACAAATCAAAGAAAGGTTGGACAAATGGGATTGCATGAAATTGCAGAGCTTCTGCATGGCAAAGGACTTAGCTAGCA
>NW_012267360.1:4444129-4450857 GCF_000151885.1 Dipodomys ordii
ACTGCTTTCCAAAGTGGTTGGACAAGTTTACACTCCCACCAACAATACTTCTTGTACATCTCATTGTTGCAATGGGTCCCACTCTATCCTTATTTAAACAATTTGTTTTTTCCTTCCCTTTCCCAAATTATACCAACATCAAACACAGTGAAAACAGGGGTTATATCCTGGGAGAGGGACATACAAAGTAACAAAGAGATCATCTTATAAATATGTTAGAAACAATAGCAAGAAAGAAAAACCATTTGAATCCTCATCTTGGGGTTCACCTGGCTACAGCAATAAGACAAGATGCAAACATAAAAGGGATTTAAATAGGGAAAGATGAAGCAAAACTCTCCCTCTTTGCAGATGACATGATCTTGTATTTAAAGAATCCCACTGACTCCACTCCCAAATTACCTGAGCTGAATCAAAACTTTGGCAGAATATTTCTTGAAAGTAGTGTTACCTAATGTGCTTAGGACCTCAAGTACATTTGTAGAAAATCAAGAAAATAATAGATATAAAAGAAATGCCACTGAACCAATGTCATATTAAGAGAAATATTTTAGAATTGTAGAAGTTTCAGGACCAAATATTACCAAAGTGTAACTACTTAAAAATGAATATTGCAAGAATATAGAATTACAAAATAATGTGGTCTTCTTTGTGGTCATTTGGGTAAATGCCCAGAAATGGAATTGCTGGGTCATAGGGGAGCTCTATGTGTAGTTTTTGTGGAACCTCCATACTGCTTTCCAGAGTGATTGAACAAGTTTATTCTCCAAACAATAATGCAGTAGGGTCCCCTTTTGGCCACATCTCTTCCAGCATCTGTTATAAAATTTCTTGATTATAAACATTCTAACTGGGGTGAGGTAGAATCTCAGTGTTGTTGCTTTGATTTGCATTTCTTTTATGGACAGAAAAGTTCAGCATTTCTTCATGAGTCTATTGGCCATTCTTATTTCCTCTTCAGAGAAGTCTCTTTAAGTCTTTTTTTTGTCTTTTCTTTTTTGGTACTGGGGATCGAACTCACGACGTTGCACTTGCTAGGCAAGCGCTTTGCCACTGAGCTACATCCCAGCCCAAGTCTTTAACCCACTTATTAATGGAGTATTTGTTTCATTGAGGATTTGTTGTTGGGGGATTTAACTTTCTGAGCTCTAAGTATATTTTAGACATGATGCTTCTGTCTGTTGTATGGCTAGTGAAGATCGTCTCCCAATCTGTGGGCTTTTTACTGATCTTACTAGCTATGTTCTTTGCCATGCAGAAGCTCTGCAGTTTAATGCAATCCCATTTGTCCAACCTTTCTTTGATTTGTTGTGTTTCTGAGTCTTTATTAAGAAAATTTCAGCTACCAACACAACCATGTTTATGGCAGCATTATTGACTATAGCTAAGATATGGAAAAATCCAGATGCTTCTCAATGGATGAATGGATCAAGAAAATGTGTGAAACACACACACACACACACACCCACACACACACTGGAATTCTATACTGCCATCAGAAAGAATGGCAATGTCCCATTTGTAAGGAAATGGTAGGACTTGTAAGAAAATTATATTAAGTGAGGTAAGACTGACTCAAAGCAACATAGGTCCCATTGTTTCCCTTATTTTAATAATTAATATATATCTAGGATAATCTTAGCAGATGAGCAAAATAACTTAATAGCTATATACATATGACCATATAGGATGATGCTAAGTGAAATTAACTCTAAGTCATGGACACAAGAGGTTTTTCTTTGTTGTTGTTGTTCTTATTTACTAGGTGATTTGTTTTTCTTTCTTGTTTTTATTCCTCCTAAGGTTCATTCCCTCTTGTTACTGTATTCTATTTTGTACCCTGTGTATTGTGTATTCATTTATCTGACTTAGGGAAGGGAAGGGGAACAATTAAAAGGTTACAAAAAAGGACAAAGTGGGAACCTATACAACAGTGATAATCACAAAACTATATGTTGGAAATGATCTGTCCAACATGAGGTGGGTTTGGGAGTGAGGGAAAAAGGGAGAAAAATGAGGGAAGGGTAACAAGAAATGTAGTCACTACCTTACTTATATAACTATATACTCTAGTATATCACCTTGACAATATTTTTTATAAGAATTGCAAAATAATACCATCAATCAACCAGATCAAATTATTGTATGTAGAACTCTCTACCAGACACACAGGAAAGTCTGTTTCTATATACCTTATCCTGAGTTTAACACAAGCCCTAAGAAATATAAAAGAATTGATAACACATGAAATTTATCAAATTTCAGTTAAATAACTAGAAATAAATAGGAGATAATATTGATAGTTATTTGGAAATAACATTTGTCTTGCAGATATTTCCTGGGTGAAAGTTTTGTTCTGTAATGTAACTCCTTGAGGAAAGGAAAGATTCCTGCTCTTCTGCTAAATATATGTTTAACTTTATTTGAAACTCTTTCTGTTTATTATTACCTAAATCCAGAAAAGTCCAAAAACCCTATTCATGAATAAAGCAATGTGTGACACTCACACATTACTTCTCGGAAATTAATGAAGTCAATGAGAGATAGGACACCTAATAAATCTCAAAGGTCTTATTCTGAATTAAAAATCAGATTTCTATATAGGAAAACAAAATGAAAATCATAGATAATAGGTCGGTATATCTTTTAGGGGCTTGGTAAAAGTATGAATATTAAAGGGTAAGGTCAAGTATTCTTGTGGTAGGTTATTTTCTTTATTTTGGTGAGCTTACAGGATCTATAGGAAGTTTTAGAACTCTGCATCAAAAAGCACCATCAATATTGCTATATGAAGCTTTGAAAAAGAAAATATTGCTGAATTAGGCTTCAAATTACAGGTTGTTCGAATTCTGAATTTATTGTTTATTACTGTATGTGTAGGTAGAAATGACTGTAACTTTTGATATAATGGTGATGGGGAGATAGTTTGCTGAATTTTGAATTTATATAATTTCAATTTTGGTAAAATTGGAGTATTAGAGATAAGATTTTAAACATAAGAAATGCATTTCAAATGTCAAATTTACAATTTCTTCCTAAAGACCATGAAAGGAAAATCCTAACTGAGAGTGTTTTGGGGAGAAGCAGACGTTTAGGTAAAAATTAGGCTCAAATGTATCATTTTCTTACCTCATCAAAAAATTGAAAACATAGTCAATCAGTGTAAATAAAAATTTCTGTCACTGGGCTACATGTTGTGTAAAGTACCTTATTTTGAAAGTACTTTGTAGCTAATAAAACCATAGGAAGCAAGAAGAAACTTAAAGGAAATAAGATTTGGGTGAACCTTTAAAGTATTTTCTGTATACATAATAATTTAATTCAGAGAATAAAGGGAGGGAAAAAGACAGGAAGCAGGAAGGGGAAAAGCAAATTAATTCCCAATATATGATAGGCATCATCCATCATTTTAATATACTGATGTCCAATAAAAGCATAATAAAAGATATTCACAGCTACAAATTTTCTTGTATCTATATCCTAAAGTGAAAATAAACATATTTATTTCATTAATATAATACATATATCTGAACATTATTCTTTCTTTTTTCATTATATTTTGGTGCTTCATCTCTTACATTTTTCTTTTTTAAATTTTTTGTTAGTAACATTTTACTTTTTATATTTTTTATTGTTAAGATAATGTACAGAGAGGTTACAGTTACATGAGTAAGGAAATGTGTACATTTCCTCTTGAGAATTGTTACCCCCTCCTTTGTTTTTCTCCTACCATCTCTTCCTTTTCCACCTCCCCAGCTTTTCCTTTCTCCCCTCCCCAAGTTATAAAGTGAGTTTTAACATAGAGTCTTGTATATATCATTGATGAAAATTATTCTTTCTTATTAAATATCATATGTAATGGTGAATTTTATTTAACTCATGTAACCAAAAATATTCAACCCATAATAATTTTAAATTCTTTCTGAAAATAGTTTGTATTCTCCTAATAGTACAAAGTATCTGAAATCTTCACAATTAAATACTTAGACAAGATTTCCCTCATGAATACATGATAGACAATGGTAGCTCATAATATTGAACATTATAAATGTAGATTCACATGCTAAAGTTGTTTAGAATGTATTTAAAGGTTTTCTAGCACCTAAATAATTTTAAATGTAAACTAATCAAACATAAATTACATTAAAATTGTTATTCTATTACAGAAATGGCTATCTTCACATGCATATAAGCAACATGAGGCCTGTGGTCTTCATTTGCACAAGACAGTTCCAGTACATTAATTTTAATTATATCTAAAGAAAAAGGATTTAGTCACTCAGTTATCTGCTCCTTAAAATGATTTTTGCAACTTGTACAGTTTATAATTAAAAGTATTTTCCTACTGATGTGTCAAGTTCAATGAAAAGCACAGCAGTATTTATAATTTTATTGCAATATGATTTTAACAAATTTCTGTCTTACTGTTTTCCTGAGATCTTTGACCATGTATCCACCAATCTGATTATCTTCTACTTTCTAAAGATCATTATCTCTTTTGATATATCTACTAAATTTGGATAAAAATTTAAAAAATATTATTTGAGATTTCTTGTGATTCAATTCAGTTATAATTCTCTATTTTTCTTATCAGACTTTTTTTTGTTTTTGCAATAATTAAATGTTGTAATTGCACAATATAAAATTACTAAACTCATTTTATTTTCAACATGGGACAGATGTCATAGCAAAAAATCCTCCTCACATTTGAACAGCCCTAGGCATAGGAAAAAGAAATTGTTATTTGCAAAAGACAGTTTCATGTATAAACAGAAAATAAGGCAATTTTTAATTTGCATATTTTCTTAGCATTTAATTCATACTTTTCATAATCCAAGACCCTTATAATGTCCTATTATAGTTCCCCAAGACTCAAAATGCTGCATCAATGAAAACTTATCTTGGACTAAAACTGAGATACTGACAAGAAGTTGTAGGAAATTCACTATGGAATCAGGGATTTAGACAGATATTCATATGTCTAGGCCTAATAATTCAGCTAAAACTTATGAGTATATAATTTGCAAAGATAACATTACAAATCGATTTTTAAATTTGGTAAAACTTCAAGTAAAATATGTCACACATAGTCATAGACTGACAAAGAAAAGTTCATTTTCATTTTATGTGAACTCTTTTCTTGGGGGGGGGGGAAGCAGGGCAAGATTTAACTTCATGTTTTTGTCTTTTCTTTTTTGTTACTGGGGAGTGAAACCTGGATATTGCACTTGCTAACCAAATACTTGGTCTTTCAGCTACATCCCAGTCATATATATGGACTCTTCTGCTAAACCTTGAATCATTAAGAGGGAACAGAATTTGAAATTATAATATCCTTTATGATGTTAATTACCCTTTGTCCTATGGCTACTAATAAAGAATGTCTTTTCTTTGATCTATTTTCCATTCAAATGTTAAATTATTTCTTCTTCACCATAAAGTTTATCACGTCTACATTTTACTAATCTATTTAACAATTCTTGTCATGCTCTAAACACATGATTATTCTGCTATTTATTTCACTCTGACAATTAAAATATAGGCTCACTTCTGTGGCTCAAATGTTAGAGAACTAAACTTGAACACAAAAGCTCAGAGCCAGTACCCAGACCCTGAGTCCAAGCCTCAGAGCTGGCACACACACACACACACTAACACACACACATACATACACACATACACAACTACCAATAAACATAAATAATATACATAGTAAATTTTAATTAACTCAATATAACAAAACATTTATTCACTCTCTAATCAGTATAAATTCTCTGTGAAAATATTTTTTCTTTAAATCTTAGTACTGTTTGAAATCTTCACATTTAAATTCTAAGACTAGGTTTCTATCATGAATATATGATATGTGTTTATAATATTAAGCATCACAAGTATAGACTATTTACAATCAAGTTGTACTCCTTGAAGATGATAAAACATTTCATTATTGTTTGAAGGTAAAGTGTTCTAGATGTGAAAGAAATCATAAACATAATAAAAGAAGACATGAGATGATGATTTAAATTAGTTATGTTGAAATTCTAGGAGAGTAGTGACAACTAGCAAGGCAAGGCAAGGCAAGTGCTCTACCACTGAGCCACCTTCTCAGCCCAGTAGTAACAACTAGCTATGTGCTATTCTTCATCTAGCAATATAAATTTTATAAACAGAAACTGACAGAAAGTATATAAAATTAATAACCATAAAACAATCAACTTAATAACCATAAAACAATAGATTTAATATCATTACTAATGAAAAAATAAAGTTTGAGCCCTTAAAGAAGGCATTCAAAGAATGTAAAGGTGATATACAGAGGGGATACAGCTACATAAGTAATGAGTAAATTTCTTTTCAAATGGTGTTAACTGCTGCCTCATTTTCTCCCATTACCCCCCCCAAAATAACTCTTCCCCACAAGCTGTAAAGTTAATTTCCAACATGGTGTCTAGTATTACTATTGCATTGATTCACCCTTTGTCCCACCTTTTCTGTGATTTCTCTTCCTTTGTCCAAATCAGATAAACTTATATAAAGACAAAGAGTACAGAAATAAAAATCAGTGACATCAGGGATTAAATCAATGGAAAAAATGTCAGGTCTTCTTCCATCCCACGAAAGACGGACCAGGTGGGAGGAAAGGTGAGTGTGCTGTTCGCCCTTTCCCCAGCCTCCCTTAACCCAGGAGACAATCAGAGGCAGCTGGGAGTCAAGTCAAACAGGAACTC
>NW_012267360.1:4450907-4502543 GCF_000151885.1 Dipodomys ordii
GTAAACAAAGGAGGAGGCTGCAATGCTTGGTAAGAAATGTATGCATTATCTTGCCCATGTAATTGTAACCCCTCTGTACAGTATGTTCACAAATAAAATTAAATAATTTTTTTTAAAAAAGCAAGATCCTTCTATCTGCTGCCCTCAAGAAACACACCTTGTGTGCAAAAGCAAACATATTCTGAAAGGGAAAAGCTGGAACAAAATGTACCAAGCAAATGGCTCCCATAAACACGGAGGAGTTGCAATTCTAATTTCAGATAAAATAGACTTCAAATTAAAATTAGCAAGAAGAGATAAAGGAAGACATTACAAACTAGCATAGGGATTTCTCCTACAGTAGGATATAATAATTCGAAATATCTACTTACCAAATACCAGAACACCCAAATTTATCAAAGAAATACTACTTTCCCTCAAATCCCATATAGATCCAAAGACATTAATTGTTGGGGACTTTAACACACCACTCTACCTGCTGGGTAAATCAACCCAGCAAAACTCAATAGAGAAACCTCGGATCTAAACAACTGCATAGTTGTTTAGACTATGACTAACTAGACATCACAGACATCTACAGAATATTTTACCCAGCAGCATCAAAATACATGTTCTTCTCAGCAGCACATGGAACATTCTCCAAAATAGACTATATTTTAAGTCACAAAGCAAATCTGTCCCAATTCAGAAACATTAAAATTATGCCCCACATCCTCTCAGACCACAACGGAATAAAAGTATAACTCAACACCAAAAGTTACAAAAAAATTCTGTAACACATGGAGGCTGAACAACATACTCTTGAACCTCAAATGGGTAATAGAAGAGATTAGAAAGGAAATTCAAATGTTCAAGATACTTAACACAAAGGAACATACAAATTAATAGCTCCTCTGGGACACAGCAAGACAGTACTCAGAGGAAAATTTATAGCTCTGAGTTCCTACATCAACAAATTGAAGAGATCTCTCAGATTCTTTCCATACAGATTACTCCATTATTTCATTACCTGAGTTTCAAATCTGGACATTAATCACAAAGAAATAGCAACAGAAAAGGAGCACAACATCTACATTTCAATTACATGGAGCAACTTATGGATCTCCTACCCTCCTTCTAAAGCCAGAATATTTCTTTGTGTGTGTGTGACTGTGAAAATACCCTACAGAGGGGTTACAATTACATGTGCAAGGTAATGAGTATGTTTCTTATCAAACATTGTTGCCTCCTCCTTTGTTTCACTTTCCCATCCCTTCCCATCCCCTTCCTCCCCAACTCCTCCCCCCATTCCCCACCAAAGTTGTAAAATTTGTTTTTCTACATTACTTCTTTTTTTAAAAAAATTTTATTTTATTTTATTTGTGAACATACTGTACAGAGGGGTTACAATTGCATGGGCAGGATAATGCGTACATTTCTTACCAAGCATTGCAGCCTCCTCCTTTTGTTTACCCTTCACATCCCTTCCCAACCTCCCCCCGCCCCCCCAATCCCAATCTTTCTCCTTCCCCCCACTCCCCCCCTCGCACCAACGTTGTAAAGCTCGTTTTAGACATGACAACTTGGACTTCTCATTGTTGCAACAGGTCCACCTGTATCCTTAAACAACTGGTTTTTTCCCCATTTCCACCACAAGTTATACTGACATCAAATATAGTGAAAGCAGGGGTTATACTGTGGGGGAGGGACCTACAAAGCAACAAAGCAACAAAGAGATAATCTTATAAATGGATTAGAAACACATGCATGAAAGAAAAAAAACATTAAAATACACATCTAACGGTTCATTTTCCTGACATCACATTATCTGACCTTTTCCGCTTGACTCATACATATACTAGATATTACAAATAAGGGAAACCATGGGACCTATGTTTCTTTGTGCCTGGCTTACTTCACTTAATATAATTTTTTCCAAGTTTTTCCATTTCCTAACAAATGGGGCAATGTCATTCTTTCTGATGGAGGCATAGAATTCCATTGTGCATATATACCACATTTTCTTGATCCATTCATCTACTGAGGGGCATCTGGGTTGGTTCCATATCTTAGCTATGGTAAATAATGCTGCAATAAACATAGTTGTACAGCAAGCACTTTTTAAAGCAAAAGAGACAGGGTGGCATGGGGAGGAAAAGGAACCAACCAATCATTGTAAAAGGTCAAACCCTATCATGCACTTAAGCTTCCAGGAGCTGTTTATGCACTAAATGTAAACAAATCGGGCTCTGCCCACACAACTCTCTCTCAGTGCCATCTTTGCTGCCCACGTGTCCCACATAAAAAGAAAAGAGGTAAAAAAAACTGTAACAAGCAATGCACTTAAAAGGAAAACCCTCTTTTTTCCATTTATATAAAACTCATTTTATATAGTCATCGGAACATAGATATTCAGGTATTGTAATCCTCTGCTAAGAATACCCTAAACATAGTCTAGTTATCACAAATGAGGGAAAACATGGAGCCTGTGTTACTTTGGGTATGAATGCTTTCCCTAAATAAATTTTTTCTAAGTTTTTCATTTCCTTACAAATGGGGCAATGTCATTCCTTCTGATGGAAGCAAAGAATTCCATTGTATATATACCACATTTTCATGATCTATTCATCTACTAAGGGGCATCTGGGTTGATTCCAAAGCCTAGCTATGCTAAATAATGCTGCAATGAACAAAGTTGTGCTGGTATCATTAGTGTGGCCTTGTTTGTGGTCTTTTGGGTAAATGCCCAGAAGAGGAATTGCTGAGTCATAGGGGAGCTCTATGTTTAGTCTTTTGAGGAACCTCCATACTGCCTTCCATAGTGGTTGAACAAGTTTACATTCCAGTGGTGTAACAGAATTCCCTTTTGGCCATATCCATACCAGCATCTGTTATTGTTAGTTTTCTTGATAATGGTCATTCTAACTGGGGTGAGGTGGAATTGTATTGCTTTGATTTGCACTTCATTTATGGCCAGAGATATTGAGTATTTCTTCCTGTGTCTATTGGCCATTTCTTATTTCCTCTTCAGAGAAGTTCCTCTTTAAGTCTTTAGACGATAATTTATGGGTGATTGTTTCTTTGAGGATTTTTATTGGGGGGGAGAGGGGCTAATTTTTTGTACTCTAAGTATATTTTAGATATGATATCTTTGTCTGTTGTAAATTAGTGAAGATCTTCTCCCAATCTGTGGGCTTTCTATTTATCTTGCTAGCCATGTCCTCTGTAGTTTAATGCAATCCTATTTTTTCAGAATTTATTCAATGTGTTGTGTTTTTAAAACTTTATTTAGGAAGGTTTGACTGTGCCAAAGAGCTCTAGTGATCCCCTTATCCCTTCCTGTAATACTTTCAGGGTATCTGATCTTACATTGAAGTCTTTGATCATTTGGAATTGATTCTCGTGAAAGGTAATATATAGGATCTAAATTTAGTTATCTACATGTTCATAGCCAGCACCATTTGTTGAAGAGGCTGTCTTCCTTCCATCTTTTGTTTTTGTCTCCCTTATCAAAGATGAGATGGCCATAGACTGTGGGTTCATTTCTGGGTCTTCAATTCTATTCCATTGGCCCTCAGGCCTGTTCATCTGTCCATTCCAAACTTGTTTTCATAACTATGGCTTTATAATAGAGTTTGAAGTTTGGTGTTGATATTGCTCCAGCACTGTTCTTCCTGCTAAGGATTGTTTTTGCTATTTCCGGTCTTCTATTATTCCATGTGAATTTTTGGATTGATTTTGCTATTTCATTAAAAAATTTTGTTGGGATTGTGATAGCTATTGCATTGAATTTTATATAGCTTTTGGCAATATTACCATTTTCATGATGTTAATCCTCCTGATCCAGGAATGTGGGAGGTTTTTCCACTTCCTTAAGTCAGATTTAATTGCCTTTTTTAGGTTTTTAAAGTTTTGATTATAGAGGGCCTTCACTTTTTTGGTTAAGTTATTTCCAAGTTATTTTTTTCTTGTGGCTATTACACAAGGGGTTGCTTTCCTGGTTTCAGCCTTGCCTTTCTCATTGTTGGCATATGGAAAAGATATTGATTTTTGTGGGTTATACTCTGATACTTTGTTTGTCATGGAAGGTTTTAGTTTCTCTATCAAATATAAATGATAGCTTTGATGGGTACACCAATTTTAGTTTGCAGGGCTTGGATTACACCATTCCAGGCTGTTCTTTTGTTGAGAATTTGTGTCCAGAGAGCAGCAAGATCTACATTAACTCTGATTTTCTTTCTTTTTATTATTCTAAAGGTAATGTACAGAGGAGTTACAGTTACATAGGTAAGGTAATGAGTTCATTTTTTTTCAAACAGTGTTATCTCTTCCCTCATTTTCTTTTGCCTTCCCTTCCCTCCCCCCACTCCCTCTTCCCCAATTTGTAAAGTTCATTTCCAACATAGTATCTTGTGAATGTTGCTGTTGCATTGGTTCATCCTTTATCCCACTGTTTCAGTGATTCACTTCCCTTCCGCAAATCAGTTAAGCTTATTTACAAGATAAAGGGCACTGAAATAAACAAACAGAAAACACAAGGAATAAACCAAAGGGAAAAAATGAAAGAAAGAACTATCTGCATACAGTATATACACACACACATACACACACACACACACACACACACACACACACACATACACTCACATATAAACACACATACCAAAAAAACCCAACTTGTTTCCATATCTTGATGTTCATATCAATTAGCATGATTTTATATGTCATATGTACATATTGAGCTACTAGAAGTATCCTAGGTGTATACTAATAATTACAAATGAGGGAAACTATGGAACCTATGTTTCTTTGGGTCTGGCTTACTTCATTTAATCTGATTTTCTTTCCATTGTAATATAGCTTCTTTTTTATTTATTGTGAAGGTGATGAATGGGGGGTACTACAAAAGTAAGGTAATAAGCACATTTCTGTTTAAATACAGTTACCACCTCCTTCATTTAATTTTGCACATTTTAATCAATTCCTTGCCTTCAAGTCTAATGCTTTTACTATGATATATATAGAAGTGTTTCTTCTTGGTTCTTGTCTGTTAGCAGTTTTATATGGTTCTGTTAGTTGGGTGAGGAACTTCTCTGTGATTATTTTACTGAATAGGTTTTCATGTCTTTAGTATTGAATTCTCCTCCCTTGTCAAGCCCAATTATGTGTAAATCTGATTTCTTAGCTGAGTCTGCCAGTTCTTGGATTTCCCTTTGATAGCTTCTCAGTGTTTCTTTTTTTAAATATTTATTTTATTTTTCATATCTTTGACTTTTTGTTCTAGCTCCTTTGTTTTATGCTTAGCCCCTTATATTCTATATTCCATTTCATTTATTCTGTTGCCTATGGATTTCACTTTGGTTTTCATGGTAGAAACTGAATCTTTAATGCTTTAGAGATCAATTCTAATAGTGTTAATTTTGTCTTGTAATGAGGTGTATAGTGTCTAGAGTTCCAATTTTTATTTCCAAATAGAAATGGCAATAAAAAAATCTCCCATCCAAGAAAAGCCCATGATCAGATGAATTCACAGCCAAATTCTATAAGGCCTCTAGTTATGTTAGAATGATGTCATTCTAATTACCTCTGTTCTTCCCATAGAAAATCTTTGAACAGAATCAACCTGACCAGATCTTTGACTACCTCTTTGTTGTTTGTTGGATCCATCTTGGAAGTGAAATTGAACTTTTCTCATTTTGTTTCGGAAACATTTTGTTTCTGTCTTCTCTAAGCAACTAATAGGAATATTGTATTGCCTACATTTGATTTAATTACTAAGTGATTTGTCCTTATGTTCTTAGACCATTGAACCATGCTTTAAACTAATTTTCTGAGTATCTCTCTCCTAGCTCATGATCCTCAAGGTATTATTTTCTAAAATGGAATTTTAACTGTAATATATATTTTTATTAATAAGGGTTTTTTTATTGGGGAAACAAAGGAGGAGGTAACAATGCTTGATAAGGAATGTACTCATATCCTTGCTCATGTAATTGTAACACCTCGGTATGGTATTTTCACAGTAAAAAAACCTGTAATATATTTTAAATGCATTATTCATGTGTATGTACTTTATTCACAATATATTTAATTGCCATTTAATTTCACTGTTTATTGTTATTTCTGCTTATTCATTTTATACCCATATAAACTAAAAATTATTAAAAGTAAGGGCAAAAGGAAAAGGATCTTAAAACTGGTATTACTGGTCAAATGCACTGGTGGCTGATTGTTTTTAAAAAATGTATCTGATCCTTCTAAATATATTGTAAGTGGACATACAAAGACATATATTCATTTAAAACTCAAAGCTATCTGGCAACACAGGATATTTGACATAGGTACATGTACACAGAAATGAATATGAGTTTTCATGAAGGATTACACTGCCAAGCAAGACTACTTCAACCACAGATCTTATATCTCATAATACTTTTAAATAATGTCAAGAGTACTAGTGGATATTGAATGACTAAGAAAGATCCACATACAAATGCACAGTAAGAAACTTGACACTATTAGAAGGTGATAGTACTTTGTAAAGTTGATGCCTAGTGGAAAGAAATGAGGTGATTATGGCTGTGCCCTGGAAGCAGATATCAGTACCCATTTCTTCTCTTCCCATCCTTCTATTGCCTGTGACCATGAAATGGACCATCTGCTTCACATACCCACTACAATGATCTTACCATGTACAAAGGAATCACCAATGGGTCATAGACTATAACCTCCAAAATATTTATTCTCACCAAGGTGATTTGTCTCACATATTGTGTTACAATTATAGAAAGTTGCCTAATACAACCAGTAGTTCTAAGCAAAGGCAAGGTAGAAAAGCCGAGACTGACAGAAATGCTAAAACATCAGGTTCTATGTATATGATCTGACATGCTAACTTATATAAAAATATCAACCACAAACAGCTTTAGTTAGAAAAATGATATTTTGTATTTTGAATATTATATTCTGAATATTAGTATTATATGTCTATATATTTCAGAACTTGAATTTAATAGCATGTATATTTATTTTTTTAATTTATCTAATTATTTTAGTGGCTTTAACATATTCTTTTTAATAGACATTCTCTAATTATGGTTCCCATCATACATTAACTGGTATTTCAGCTGAATTCTGTTACTTCAAGAAGAAAATGTATAAGACTATGGAATTTTTATGCATCAGTAAACATATCTTTGAAGGAATATTCTTAAGAGCGGGTTGCATTTTCCTTTTTAATAGGTATGGTAAAATTCAAAACCAAAGTATATGCTTTAATTAAGCTCTAAGGCTCAGGGGGAAAGTCAGTGGTATAGTACTTGCCTGGGATGCACAAAACCCTGGTTCTATCCCCAGTATCCCCCAAAATTAAAGAAATAAAATTCTCTAATCAATGGTGTCAGTACTATATTCACTTTAACTTTGACATTAAGTATCTTAATGGAGTTAGTAGAAAAATAAAATGGCAATAAACAGATATTAGGAAATTAAAGGAAGAGCTGATGGTAATTTCTATTAAATTGCTCCAAAAAAGAAAAACAGAATTAATAAAGTAGTTGAAGTAAATAGGAAGTTCTTAGGTTTTACCTTCAAATAAGCCACAGACATCTGTCTGAGCTTTAATATTTAAGCTAATACCTTAAAATTTTTAATTTCAGGGTATATTTGAATGACTGTTGATAATTTGCATTTTAATCTTGTTTAAGATTTAATATTTCACTAGATTTAGCCGTGTGTTATTCTCTATGAAATGCTTGTTTATAATATTGATTGTTGTTCAGTGAACTGTATATTGTATAAGTGTTCATATTTGCTCTTTTATTTGCAGTCTAATAACAATTTTAAATAGAAAAAATGGCATTTAACTCCAAGGTTTGATCACAGCTATCTGTACTTTGTCATGCATCCTTTGTATTGTACAAAACTTTTTATAAAACTTTTAACTTTATAACATGTTTTTTCTCCATACAGAACCCTCTGGCAGATCAATGTAGATACACCTTACAAATCCCCACAGCTGAGAAGGCATCCTTGACTTGCCATTAGAGATATATCTCCAATCCCTTTGTGGTTCCATGGTATCATATCCAAGCCTGTGCTAGTCTGTTTCTTGCACTGTATCGTCACTATACTAACAAACAATGCTGTGGACTCATATCCTTTTATTCCAAGATTTATTATCACATCTAACTCTTAGTAGGATTCTGATGAAAATAGACAAATGATCAAATAAATATAGCATTCAGCTTTACAAAACAGACAATAGCCAAGATATTCACCTATAGTTGGAGAATCCATAACTTTATTATCTGATCATAAGCAAAGCACTATTGTCAGATGTAAGAAGCTATCAGTTGTCTTCATTTTACATTGCCATGTTTTTACTAAACCAATTCTTAAGTTATCATCAATACTTTAATTCTATTGATTTGAACTATTTATTATCCTGTTCTTTCTCTTTAAATTCCATATCCTAATTCCATTTTCTAGATTATTCTATTTCCTTTGTGTTCTGGCATTGACTTCAGTCTAGGTCTTTCTTCCCTATCCTTCCACATTGTTACTAAATACAGCATGAAGAAAAGATGCCAGAATATTCCCCTGAAGTTCATAATTATCACCTACATTTAAAAAATATTATTCGACTGCTGGTTTCCTTGAGTTATAACCAAGGAAAATGTCTAGTTGAGATGAAAGGATCAAAGCCTAGAATGAGAGCAGATGTCATGGTGGCTGACTTCCTTCCACACAATTGTAGACCCTCTATGCAGCCCAATCCCAAAGTGACTGAGTTTTATGCAGCATCACATGTCTCTAGGCATGCTGGAATGGGATAGATAGTTTTTCAAGTTTCAGGTAGTATCTAGGCATGCACAGAAACATATTATTGATGCAAATTTTAATTCCATGAAATGTACTTAGGATAATCACCCTATCCTCTTCTTTCTTACTGGAAAAAGCATTCTACAAGTTTACAGATTTTAACCAATTCAATAATTAATTGAAGAAAGCACACATGGAGGGTAAAACACAGAAAAAAAATCCAACAATGGCTGGACACTAGTGGCTCAGGTATGTAATCCTAGCTACTCAGGAGGCTGATATCTAAGGATTGAGGTTCAAGGCAAGCCCAGGCAGGAAAGTATATGAGATTCTTATCTCCAATAAACCACAAGAAAATCAGAAGTGGCGCTGTGGCTCAAAGCGATAGAGCTGTAGCCTTGAGCAAAATGAGAGAGCTAAGGGATATCTCCCAGGTACTGAGTTCAAGCTCCATGTCTAACAAAAACTAAAAATAAAAAATTCCAAGAATGGCTGAAGCAAGTAAGAAGCACTGAGTAGGCAAAATCAGGGTGGAAAGGAGATGCAGAAGACCAAAAAGTCAGACTAAATGACTGGATTATTCAAAGTAACAGGACCAAAATCTTATTTATATATAGCTAATTGCTTTTTATCTTGACATTACTTGAACCATGCCCCCACCTTCTAGTTTTTACTGTACTCCAACAGATGTTGGAGGGGATGTGGCCAAAAGGGAACCCTATTGCACTGTTGGTGGGAGTGTAAACTTGTTCAACCACTTTGGAAAGCAGTATGGAGGTTCTTCAAAAGACTCTACATAGAGCTATGCTACGACCCAGCAATCCCACTTTTGGGCATTTACCCAAAGGATCACAAACAAGGCTATCCTAAAGCTACCAGTACAAGTATGTTTATCTCAGCATTATTTACCATAGTTAAGATATGGAACTAATCCAGATGCCCCACAGTAGATGAATGGATATCTATCTATCTATCCTATCCTATAGATAGATAGGATAGATAGATATTTAGATAGGATAGATAGATAGGATAGAGAGAGAGAGAGAGAGAGAGAGAGATAGGTAGGTAGGTAGATAGATAGATATGCAATGGAATTCTATGCCTCCATCAGAAAGAATGACATTGCCTTATTTATTAGAAAATGGAAAGACTTGGAAAAAATTATATTAAGTGAAGTAAGCCAGTCTCAAAGAAACATAGGTCCCATGGTTTCCCTTATATGCAATAACTAGTATATGTGTAGGACAAGCAGAAAAAGTCAAAAGCTATGTACATACGACCAGATAAGATGAGGGTAAGCGAAATGAACCCCAAGATAGGGACACAAGTGGCTTTTTTCTTTGTTGCTGTTGTTTTTAATGTACTTGTAATAAACTTTGTGATTTTTTTGTTCCTTTTGTATGTTTTCCCCCCATGGTATAACCCCTGTTTTCACTGCATTTGATTCCAGTTTCCTGCATCCTGAATATATATTTTTATAATTTGGGGAGGGGAAGGGAAATAACAAAATGCTGAAATAAGAATACAGATTGACCCATTGTAACAATGTTGCAGAGGTAGAGAGGGAAGGGATGGTAGGTGAAAAACAAAGGAGGAGGTAACAATGCTTGATAGGAAATGTACTCATTACCTTACTCATGTAACTGTAACCACTCTGTACAGTATTTTTACAATAAAAATATAAACCAAAAAAAATCTCATGTTTTTACCTAGACTGCTGTGATTCTCCTACATGTAGGAGAAAGATGTGGTTTAAAACCTAAGATGAAAAATAATGAAAACAGAAAAATTTTAAGAAAAGTTTTATACTTAGTCTCAAGGTTTATATCAACTTCTAAATAATCAGATGTCAAATAACTAATTAACACAGTTCCACCTGTAAAAAATCATATTTTCTGAAAGACAAGCAGTTTGTAGACAATTATTGATTATAAAATGATTTTTAAAAAAAGAAAAACTATCATGTTACTATACTCAGCATAAATTCTAGGAATGAGAGAATGCTGATTGTTTTCAAGAAAGAACTGAAGAACAAGGACAAATTAAGGAAAATAAGAAGAATTTCAGGCAAGAAAATTTCAGCATGGTGGATAATATCCAGACCAAAAAATTACAGCCAATCTCAAGGCTTTACTATAGAGCAGCATTATAGCAAAAAATGTGCTTAAAACTTCAGCATGGAAAACATAATTCATTATATCACCTCCAATATCAAATGCATATAATTGTTTATTCAGCATGTAGAAAAGGAAAATTGTGAGAAGAAAACATTTTAACAGACTTTATGAAGAACAGATATGATTATTTCTTTTAAGTTTTTTATTTCCTGCATTTATTTAGTGTTTTGCATTGGTCATTTTAAAATTATCTTTTAATTATCTTTATTAAGTTGTACAAAGTGGTTGTCATTCAACAAATCAGTTAATAAGGACAATACATCTTGATTGATGTCATCCATTTCATCATTCTCTCCATCCCTCCTATTTATTTTCCTAGTGTCCTATGATATGCCTTGAATATTAGGACTATATTCTCCTCCTGCTTCCTCTCAATAATACTTGTTTCTAAGTAAAGTTTGATATTTTTTAGTTTGATATTTTTTAGTTAGAGACAAATTCAAATTCAGAATGATAATATGTAAGAGTTTAAAGATTATACTTTGTTATGACTAAATGATTTTAAAATTTCAATATATTAAAGAAATTTTCCAAAGTACTATATATCTATAAAATTGTATAGATGATAAGAGTGTAAGTAAAATTTGCTATGCTTCTACTTAGCTAAATAGCTTTGAATAAACTAATTGGTAAACAATGGCATAAAAAAATGGGTCTTAACTTTATACCCTGACTTTAATGTTGAAACTGTATTTCAATATTATTCCTTTAAAGAATTCAAAAGGAAAAGTATACTTTCCCTATCTTATTATAGATAAGAAGAAGTACTAGGAAGCTTTCATATTTTTATTCTAAAGCACTGCAGAAATTAGCTCATGGCATTGCTTGCTTATTGCATCCAGCTTAGTTCCAATGCATGTGTACAGTTTAGTGTTTTGCTTAAATCATATGCCAATAATTTTTTTCTTCCATGTTCTCTTCTTGGACATTTGTAAAAAGCATCATTATAATTTCAGGCATTTCTGTTGTACCTTTGCATTTACTTCCCTTCAATTGTTTTTCTTGATAAATGGAATTTGGCGATTATGATCTTGAATAACAACACAGAAATTCATCAACTGATTGACATCTTGGGAGATTCTGGCACAGATTGTAGACCATTTTTTAAAAAAATTGATGTTGAAACAGAAATAGTCTGTGGTTTTTGCTTTCAATCTTAACTCCTCAGAAAGCTGGAAAAGGGAGGATTGAAATTCAAGGCCTGTCTAGACAGAAAAGTTCTTGAGATCCTCTCTCAACTAATAACTTAGTGCAGTGGCAAGAACCTGTCATCCTAGTAGGAGGCTGAGATTGGAGGGTAGTGGTTCCAGGAAAGTCAAGGGAGAAAAGTCTGGGAGACTCCAACTCAACAAAATGAGGCTGGATGCAATGGCATGAGCCTATCATCCCAGAACAACAGGAAGCCTAAATTACAAAGATCATGGTCTGGGCATGTTCCTGGACAGGAAGCAAAACCCACCATAAAAAAAAAATAACCGGTCTGGGAAGGTGGCTCAGTGGTAGAGCACTTGCCTTGCATGCATGAGGCCCTGGGTTCGATTCCTCAGCACCACATAAGCAAAAAGAAAAATGCTGGAAGTGGCGCTGTGGATCAAGTGGTAGAGCACTAGCCTTGAGCTGAAGACCTGAGGGAGAGCTTCCAGGCCCAGAGTTCAGGCCCCACAACTGGACCAAAAAAAAAAAAAAAAAAAATATATATATATATATATAAAGTATATATATATACATCACATTTTCTTGATCCATTCATCTACTGAGGGACATCTGTGTTGGTTCTATATCTTAGCTATGGTGAATAATGCTACAATAAACATCGTTGTGCTGGTAGCTTTAGTATGGCCTCATTTGTGATCATTTGGGTAAATGCCCAAAAGTGGGATTGCTGGGTCATAGGGGAGCTCTATGTGGAGTCTTTTGAGGAATCTCCATACTGCTTTCCAAAGTGGTTGAACAAGTTTACACTTCCACCAACTGTGCAGTAGGGTTCCCTTCTATCCACATCCCCTCAGCCAGGCCCAGAGAAACATAGGTCCCATGGTTTCCCTTAATTGCAATAACTACTATGTGTGTATGACAAGTAGAAAAGATCAAAAGCTATGTATATATGGCCATATAAGATGATGTTAAGTGAAATGAACCCCAAGATAGTGACACAAATATTTTTTTCTTTCTTGGTATTGTTTCTAACATATTTTTAATGTACCATGTGATTTTTGTTGTTGTTGTTTCTTTGTCTGTTCCTCCCCCATGATATATAACCCCTGTTTTCACTGTATTTGATATCGGTGTCCTGCATCTTGTATATACACTTCTCTAAATTGTTTAAATAGGGATACAGGTTGTAAAAATGAGATGTGCAAGACACTATGTTGAAGAAAGAACTTTACAATTTGGGGAGAAGGTAGTTGTGGAGGTTGAAGGGAAAGGATTGTAGGGGAAAACAAAGTAGGAGAAAGCAATGCTTGATAGGATTTGTACTCATTACCTTGCTCATGTAACTGTCACCCCTCTGTACAGAATTTTTAAAATAAAAATGTACAAAAAAAGAATATATGATATGATTTGAGCATTCATTTGGAGTACTCTATTTTTAAGGTTTGCATTGTATAATCAATCTTTTTTTTCTCTCTTTACTCTTTGAAAATAAGTCATTATGCTCATCCTATATTTAAGCATCAGAGAATCATGTTCCTTCTCCTGCCTGGAGTAGCTACATAAATTATTGAGACTTCTTTGAAGAAGATACTATGTCTCTCCCTATGAATTAACTTCTTCTATGTTGTATTTATGTCAGTACAGACTCATGGATATTCATTTTGTGCCTTGAATTATAATCCAATACCATTGTATTTTATTGCTCAGATTATTCTAGCCTTAGCAAGTGAGGGCTCCTTTGATTTTGTTTTAGTTCTTTTTTATATAATGAGACTTGCTTCTAATCACTCTGATACTGTCTGATATTTCAGACATCTTTTGAGAATGTTCTCCTCAAGTTTTAGCTATTTCTCCAAAAAGAAAAAAAAAATCAGGGGCTGGAAGGTGGCTCAGTGGTAGAGTGCTTGCCTTTCGTGCATGAGGCCCTGGGTTCCATTCCTCAGCACCACATAAGCAAAAAGAAAAATGCTGGAAGTGGCGCTGTGGATCAAGTGGTAGAGCACTAGCCTTGAGCTGAAGAGCTGAGGGACAGCACCCAGGCCCAGAGTTCAGGCCCAACGACTGGACACCCCTCCCCAAAAAATCAGTTTTTGGAGAATGTTAGGAAGCAATATGTATATGTTAGGTATGCTTATTGCTGCTAGGATGTCTTAATTGACAGATAAGGAAACTCATGTATGTACTCACTTGCCTAATGTCCATGTCAATCAATATTTATGTATAAGTAAACCTTAATCAATATTAAGCTAACTAGAATTCTATACTGTGTAGCTTCATCTGGAATACATTAATACGTAAATATCACCTCTTTCATTTGTTATTGGTGACCTTTCCCTCTAACAGTAAGAAACCTTTCATTAATTAACTTAAGTGTAGAATACCAATAAACAGGTGAATCAAAATGCTAATTCATGCTTTAGAAAACAACTGAGACTGAAGTGCTCATATGGAGTTTGTTTCACTTTTCCTCTTACAACCCATACTGATTTCCAAATTAATGAGGTCAGAAACTTTTCCTACTCTCAAATTCAATGAAACTGCTTTTAAACTTAGAATTATTAAAATTATTTTAGGCACAATCTTCATTTCATCCTGAGATATGGAACCTATACACTGTTTTCTGTTTTTCATGTATTAATTTTCACTTTATTATACAATAAATGCGTTTAATGAACACAGAATCATATAATATTATAGCATGATAAAGAACAGTGAGCTGAATTTCATATTTTATACCCTTTCTCCCCATTCTCAGTTATGCAATGTTTGTCTGCAGTTTTGACTTGTCCAGAATGTTACATAATTGGAATCATGAATGTAGTCTTGTAATTTGCTGATTCCACATATCAGTGTGAAGATATCCCAGGTACAATTTTATGAGCTTCCTGTTTCTGTGATTTGTTGTTTATCTCTAATTTTGGGTAATTGTCAGCCATTGTCATTTCAATTATATCTATATTATTCTCTCCTCTTTAGATTATCTGGTTTGAAATAATTTGGAATTATTTCCCATTATCTTGGTTGTTTTGTTCTTTAGCTACATGTTTTTGTTTCCTCTTTGCACTAAATCTAGGAAGTTTATTTGGACATATTCAAGCTCACTGTTGTTTTTGTTTTGTTTTTATTGTAAAGGTGATGAGGGGTTACTCTTACATAAAGTAAGGTAATGAGTACATTTCTTTTTTAACAGTGTTACCCCCTCCTTCATTTTCTTCCACTTTTCTCCTTCCAACTCTACACCACCCCAAGTTGTAAAGTTCATGTCCAACATAGTATCTAGGAAGTATCACCCTTCATCCCACCATATCTGTGATTTCCCTTCCCTTCTGCCAATTATATAAATTTATATACAAGGCCAATATCTAGGTGCATATGACCATATAAACTGCAGCTTGTCAAAAAGAACTCCAAGAAATGGAAACAAGAGGTTCTCATAATGTACTGTTTTCAGTTACTTTTTTTTTCTTTTTTTTCCCTTTTCTGGTTTATGCCCCATTGCCACTGTTTCTTTTCTTCTGTCTTTTTATTCAAGCCATCATACATAGCTTTTATTTATCTCTATTACAGTGATTTGACTCTACATTTTTTATTTTTAGAGTTTCTATCACCTTTCTATACATAGAGCTCTCTCTCTATATATATATATATAATCTGATAATTTTGATGTATGTTATGTGTGTTATTCCTAAATCTAGTTCTTTGCTCAATACATCTCTTCAGACAGCTTTCAACTTTCACTTAGAATAATTTAATTTTTTTCTTGGATAGCATACACAATATTCTGGGTAATAAGAACAGAGAGATAAAGAGTTTAAGATGAGGATTGAGGTTACACTGCTTCCATATATGTAGGTTCCAGATGCCTGTGACCTCTCTTCAGTCAGTTCTTACTTTTTAAATTTTCTTTTTTTAGTGGGTTTTGTTGATATGGAAGTAAATTGTGCATGAGGGAAGGATTCTGTATCCTATGAATAAATCGCAAATCCTTGGTAAGCCTATGTTACTAAGCCTAGGCAACTTCCACAGTGACTTCAGATTTCTCTTTCCCTGCTTAGGTAAAAGAATAAAGATAGAGTTGAAATTGTTAAATATACTTTTTCCTGTAGGGATAAAATTTTAGTTCAATACTTTCCCCAAGAGAATTAGACTTTGTTATAAAGAGTTCTCTAACTTCAAAAATGTTTATATAGCTTTGCTCCTGCGAGAGTTGTGGGGAGACTTTTGCTTCTAGTACAGTGTGCATGTTGATTTAGTGGGTCCTTGAAGAGCTGATGTGATGCTGGCTGGATCTCCAGGGTGATGATAACCTTGTTGAAGCACGAAGGCCTAATAGGCATTAATTAGGTCATCTTTGTATCTGGGTTGATGTTGGTCTTTCTGAACAGCTTGACTCTTACAAGTTACTTTACATGGGACTAAGTTGTTATAGTTAGACTTGGCCTTCTACTTGGTACATTTTACACATGGAAAATGTCCACTTTTCTTCTTGACCATGCTGTGATGCAGCCCAGTGAATCCTTGCTGGAGGCTGCACAGTGTGATCTACACCTAAGAACAGAATCATGAGGCATACAAAACCTTTTCCTTAACCAATTATTAGAAGTAAGGTATATTTATTAACAACAATGCAAAATTAAATAAGACATATCTTAAACAAAGATCATTGTGGGTTTCAAGATATAAATCTGACAAAATTTAGGCAACATTTTTGAAATTCTTATTTTCATGCTAGTTCATGTTCTACCTCTATCTAGCACACCATATGCAATCATGAGATGCCATGAAATGAGTAAAAGAATATGGATAAGCTCTGAAGAAACATAGATGATTCCTGGATATTTTGAATGTGGAGATGATTGCCTGTGTAAAGCATGTCTTACTATTTAATTTCTAGAACTCAATACCTAGACTTCATAACATGCAAGCCTCTTTGAGCCCAGTTCTTCCCTAAACATCTACATAGAAACAGGTGTTTTTGCAGAAGGAAGTCTAATTATTTTCATAAACAGTTTATTTACCTTCATAATTTTATTTAAACATTTTCTTTAACAAATAAAAAGTAAATTATGTGCTGTAGCAGAGAAAAAGCATGAAGAAATATATAACAGCTTTAAAGAGTCTTGTCAAAAGGGACAAAGTGTTCATTTTTAAACTCAAGAAAGAAGAATCATCTAGCAACTTACAATAGAAAAGAGAAAAGGAATTAAATCTTTTCAAAAAGTAATACATTTCTAAACTGAGTAAGTAAAAATTCATGGAGAAGATTTGCATGCCATTGATAATAAATGTAAACCATATGAATGATTTCCTCAAGAGATTGTTTCTACAGCAAAGGCAAATCAATATAAATGCCTATATTAAAAAAGCATCATATTTTGATTTCAAATGAGATCATGTCAGTTCTTTTTAATAGTGAGTGAGTGCCAAAATTGGCAGCATTTTTTATTTTTCAAAACATATGATGTTTTGGAAAATTCCATTCATATTGTAAAAAAGATAGATTCGAATATACAAAACAGAAGACCCTGATTTCTATGAAGATAACATTATTCAGAAAAGAATTTTGTGGTTTTTCCTGAGTTGCCCTATGCAATGTCAAATCAATAACAATATCGACATTAAATTTGGCCTTGCATTTCTACACGCAGTTGTAGAACTCAGAGTCAGAGCTGGTCATATTTGTATAGACAATAAAAAATTAACACAACTAAGTAAGCAGAAATCAACATTTTCAGGTATCTGTGCTTTCATACTATCAATTAAAGAATCGTTTAAATTTGTTACACAAGAAAAATAGTTACCTTAGAAAAAGGGACAATATATTTGAGGTTCTAAATGTTTTCTATCTTGCTTATCAAGATGATCTAAATTGTTATCTCATTAGCTATATATCAGTGCTTTTTTTCCTGTCTTCATTCCGTTCTCATCTTTTCCGAAGCAAATCTATGGACTTTCTGGATTACATATGTATCCATTGGTTGCCACATTTCAGCATTTCAGTTTTAAACCCAGTTTCCTTCTGATTATAGGGTCTGAGCTATATTCCTACATACACAGTCTCTGAGCTGCCTATCCATAGCCTTCCAAATCAGTTTCCATTATATCTCAGCACACTTGTCTTTAAATCAAATGGTGAACATAATTACCACTGTAGAACAACATTACTGAATCATTTTCCCCTGCTATGAAAATCATGACCCTAGTTAGCCACAGGATTTCTTGAAATATCTGTGACCAGAATTTTTAATTTTTATTTTATTGTAAAAGTGATGATAGAGGGGTTACAGTTACGTAAGTAAGGTAATGAGTACATTTCTTCCCCTTTCTATCCCTTCCCTGACTGCCCTTCCACCAAGCTGTAAACATCATTTCCAACCTAGTGTCTAGTGAGTATCACTGTTGCATTGGTCCACCATTTCTGTAATTCTCCTTCTCTTCCCCAAGGTAGATAACTTGTATAGAAGACAAAGGGTACTGAAATCAGAAACAGTGACCACAGGGAATAAAAAGAAAGACAAAAGAAATAACTGCAAATAGTACACTAAAAAAAGAAAAAGGAAGACAGAACAACAACAACAAATACCCTCATCAGAATTCTGTAGCAAAAGTTATTTCCAAAGTAACTTTTACAAAAATAAAAAGTCATTTTTCCAAGTAATTTAAAGAACTTCAAATGCAAAAAAAAATGTACTTATAGCAATTAAAGAACCTTAAACAAATCTGATATAATAATATATTGAAATCATTGGGCCTAAACTCTTCATTTTTGTTTGATAATCATCAGAAATACCAAGTGCTATTTTTCCAAAAATTGGGAACAACTCATAGTTGACTTGTCAGACCTTTCATATTTTTATTTATTTTCCCTGTGTTTCTTAGAAGATTTGTTTATTTCTCCTTAAGTAACAATAATTATCTTACAAATGATGACGTTTTTAATTTTTTAAATTAACTTTATATGTAAAATACAGAAATTATTTGTGACTGTGCTTATAACACACCATCTCAGCAAATACACAAAGAATGTAAATTAATCCTTTTCATAGCCTTGTTGAGAAATTGGTAATCTTATTGATTTCAAACAAAACACTCTGGTGAATCTATGAAGGAAGTGCTTCTTTAGTTTTGGTGTCTCTTATCTCTGACCCTTATCTATATTACACACAGTAACACTTCATTCTAACCTTGACCTCCCTTTATCTTTGCTGATGCAAACAGAGATTCTTTCTCCTATGGATTGCTAAAGACCAAGTTTTTGTAGCTATCCGATTCTTTAGTAATATCCTGCATGATTAACAGTTTCAAATTTTAAATGGAGGATGGGCATTTGATAATTAGTGAACCTTTTATTCAAACCTTGGGAATTCACATGGATAACAGATGAACATAGAAAAACTAAGAGGCAAGATGGATATTTAACAAGCCCATTTGAGCTTTATTTCCCAAAGAATAATATTGCCAACAACAGTCAAAAAATTTGCTTAGAAAGTTAGTAAGCACATATCAGAAAACTATTTTCTGTAAGGAAATGAGACATTTTGGTTGTAAAATCAAAATTACAATACCTTGTAATGAACTATCACACAGGTGCAATTCCTTACAACATCAAAATTATAATTATGGGCAAACAGCTTGGTGCTTTCTAACTTTATTGGTTTTTAAATTATATTTTAAGGAATAAAGAGAAAAGAACAATTCTTTTCTTGTTTTCTTTATCCACCTTGCTACAACTTTAAAACCTTCTGTAATGTTCACCCACATATATTCCAAAAGACATTTTTAGCTAAAAAGAAAACTGATTACAATTGAAAAAAGTGAGTTTATTTTGCTAAATATTTTTCCATTAAAAAGAATTTTAAGATAAAGGTTACTTTGTAGTATTAAAAAACAAAGCCTTTTCTAAAGCCAATTGCTTGAACTTCTTGTCCTCATAATCATACTAGTTATTTCTTCAGTATTAGTTTTACTATTTAATCTAAACAGAAATTTGAGAGGAATAATGCAGGTTTATTTAAGGCATTCTCAGATGAGTTTCAATTTCTAAATTTTGTAAGAAACCATACTATAAAGTAAATTATGTCCCCAAAGAACTCCTATCTTGAAGCTCTAACTGCTCCCCCCCCACTTACCCCAACTCCTTCAGACTGTATTGAATGTTAGGCCTTTCTGGGACTAATTGAGGTTAATAATTGTTCTAGGATTGGTGACCTAAGGAAGAGAAACATTTAAAATTTTTCTATCTCTTTGAATGCGTAACTCACTTCATTTATTTTCTCTCTGTGTCTGTCTGTCTCTTTGTCTCTGTCTGTCTCTCCCTCTCTCTCCCTGCTTTGTCAGGGCATGACTGATTATTCACATCTGTTACATGAGTGGTGGAACATCTCAGCTTGAAGCTAGTCCAGAAAAAAATTAGTGAAATCCCATCTCAAACAATAAGCTGGGTATTAGAATATGTGGTTATTATCCTAGATATGTGGGCAAACATAAAATAATATAATTGGTATATCTTATTCAAAATAGAACCAAAGCAAAGATATGAGGGTATGGCCCACGTGAGAATCTAGCTGCCTAGAAAATGCATATATCTGAATCTTGAATTTAAAATCTAGTACTGCCAAAAGAATAGGAAAAAGAGGACTGGGAATATGGCTTAGTGGCAGAGCTCTTGCCTAGCATGTATGAAGCCCTGGATTCAATTCCTCAGTACCACATAAACAGAAAAAGCCAGAAGTGGTGCTGTGGCTCAAGTGGTAGGACACTAGCCTTGAGCAAAAGAAGCTCCGTAACACTGCCCCGGCCCTGAATTCAAGCCTCAAAACTGGCATAAAAAAAATAGGAAGAAGAAGAAAGACAAAGATGAAGATGAGGATGAGAAGGAGCAGCTATCTATATCTGTGAACAAGTCATACAGATTCCAGAGGCTGACCAAGTTGGCTTTCTAGTCTCATATGTGTCTTTCCAGTATTCAGAAATGTAAGAGAATAGATTTTTTTAGTTTAAGATCACCCATTTTTCCTATTTTATTAGGTACTCTGAGCTGACTCGTACCTTATACTTATTTGAAGTTCCTGAAATTATTGTGATACTTGCCATATTTGTAGATGGATATTGACTCATCTGAAGTTTCAGATAAAAATAGATACTTTTTCTGAAACAAAACTGCCTTAAAAGATGTTTTCTTGTCAATCTTCATACATTAGTAAATGTAATGAAATTCCAGAACAGGGGAGCCTGCTTGCTCTGCCTATCTAGAGTACTAGGTAACTGTCCATCCTTGGTTCAGAACTGTTCGTAACTATCCAGGAATACTGGGACCAAATACCCTGCAATCTACTACCTGAGAAGCTAACAGTTGTGTTTCAGCAGGACTCATAGCCTAAAGCCTCTGATCAGGACACCTATTTGATGAACATTCTGAGGACTCTCCATTGAAATGTAGGTGAGAATAGGTGTGTTAATTTATCACATTTTTACTTTTTAGAACAAATGATATATCAATCTATATTGATATACTAGCTGAGTACAAAACATCTCTCTCTCTGCTATATTATGTTAGATTTGTCATAAACAGTATCAAAATGTCCATCAAAACCCAATGGCAGCTTTTCTTTGAATGTAGTGAGCACAGGAAATAACATTCTTGTAAGGAGAAATTGCTTTGTAAGCTACCACATTTCCATTATCTGAGTTGATCTTAATAATATTATGCAATTATTTGTTATGAGAGCAAACCAAGGTTTTGGAAAGCAGCTATATCATTCATGGATAAACAGAGAGAGAGAAAGAGAGAGAGAGAAGAGAGAGAGAGAAGAGAGAGAGAGAGAGGGAGAGAGGGCTCTTTCTCAAAGACAGGCAGGCCTGTGCTAATTGGAGCCCATACTATTTGTGTCACCCTACTGAGAGCATCAAACAGAGCATCAAACATAGTCTCTGTGACTGTTTATTGCATTGCTAAGCTGCCTGGCTGTTGGAAAGATTAAATATTTACTTAAATGTTTGAGATTATGTGTGTGAGGGTGGTTATGGATCATAATAACAGCTGAATTGCTAGATTAATTTAGGCAAAAGCCCTTCCCGATGTAGGCATATTCATCTAATCCCTTGAATAGTCAATGTCAGACTGTAACTTGAACTTCTTGCCCTCATAATCATACCAGTCACTTCTTTATTATTCATTTTACTACTTAATCTAAACAGAAGTTTGGGAGAAATGATGCAGGCTTATTTAAGGCACGCTCAGACGGTTTCCAATTTCTGTTTTCATTCTGAATTCTGAAACTATGTCATGAAAATAAGCACATAAATTCAAATAAAGGTAAATAAATATTGGATGTAACAGCCTTGCTTGAAAGACCATTGGTATAGACTGAGAAGACTGAAAATGCCCATAAACATGAGACTGGTTTTCAGTGAATACAGAAATGAAAGTGTCATGAACGTGACACTCACTGACCCAGTCCTGATTAAGCTTAAGTATTGCTACCTAAGTTACAGTTTTATTTCCTGAACTGATTCCTATAGGAATAATAGCTCAAAATTTAATTTATATGTATTATCTAAGTACTTCCCTTTATATAGTCTGTTTTTTAAACTGTCCACATAGTGGTCAAATTGTCAACTGTCTATATTGAAAATGAACATTACAATTTGGGGGGGGGAAGAAAAAGAGGGGGAAGAATGGAAGAGAGGGTAGTTGTAGAGGTGGGAGGGAAGGGATTGTAAGGGGAAAACAAAGGAGAAGGCAACAAGGCTTGATAGGAAGTTTACTCATTACCTTGCTCATGTAACTGTCACCCCTCTGTGCAGTATTTTTACAATTTAAAAACATGTTAAATTTTAAAAAAAGATTGTCAACTGTCATCTCTTCAAAATATCAACCAAAAACCTAATAAACAAATTATAGTCATTAGACTTATAGCAGTGTGAGGAAATACCAGTTTTAAACAGTAGAAATAGTTTCTTGGAGTGCAATGCAATGGAAGATACTTCTAGCATTCTAATGACTAGCCTGAATCATTTTGAAGCTTTCTCTAGTTGCAAAATTGGTAAGTAATGGACAAAACTTGTGTGAGGATCATCTCAGATGGACGAGAACAAAATAGAGGTGCTGAAAGTAAGAGTTGAAAACTATATTAAGTAAGTAATTTTAGTTGGTCCTATATACCAGATATAAGTAATTTTTGATTCTGGTGACAGTCCTGAGACTTGAACTCAGGGCCTGGGTGCTGTCCCTGAGCTTCTTTTGTTCAAGGCTAGAACTCTACTTTAGTTCTACTTTTGCTCAAGGCTAGAGCTCCATTTTAGCCAAAGCTCCACTTCCAGCTTTCTTGGTAGTTTTAGTGGAGATAAGAGTCTTGTAGACTTTACAACCCAGTTTGGGTTGGAACCATGATTCTTAGATCTCAGCCTCTTGAATAGCTAGGATTACAGGCATAAGCCACTGACCCCCAGCTGAAAGTAGTCTTTGAACAAAGCAATTAGTTCATTTTTTGCCTGGTTATGGTGTGGTGTTGCTGACCACTGAAACAAGAAGAATTTTATACGTGGATCAAAAGCCTCTTTATTTTATTCCATACAACAAATAACATTTGTATTTGTGTTCAAAGATTTTTTTCTGCCAAGATATATCATTGTTGAAGAGTTCCATGAGCAAAATAATGTAAAGAAGGAATAAATACTGAACTAAAAACAAAAACAAAAACAGATTTTTTCACATTCTTCAAATTTAAAACTGCCCTTTCAAGTATTCACAATAGCAAATTCCATTAGTAATTGTAACCCCTCTGTACGGTATTTTCACAATAAAAATATTTTTTAAAGAAAAAAATGGGGGCTGGGAAGGTGGCTCAGTGGTAGAGTGCTTACCTTGTATGCATGAGGTCTGGGTTCAATTCCTCAGCACCACATAAGCAAAAAGAAAAAAGCCAGAAATGGCACTGTGGCTCAAGTGGTAGAGTGCTAGCCTTGAGCTGAAGAGCTGAGGGACAGCGCCCAGGCCCAGAGTTCAGGCCCCACGACCGGACCGCCAAAAAAAAAAAAAAATCCAAAAAAAAAAAAAAAAAGAAAAGAAAAAAATGAGCCTTGGACTATCATGGATAATTAGCACAATATGGTTTCTAATCTAAAGAAAGAAGTGATGTTATATTTTTAAAATATATAACAATATGTTCTTAGATTCCCATCAGACACTATGTCAGATACAGAGATGTGTATGCCTATGCCTGTCAACTGTGAAGCCTGAATGAAATATAGCAATTTAAGATTTGGATTCCATTTTGTCATGGAACCATATCAGTAACTCCCCTTGAGCCCAAATTCCAGGAAATCAGCAACTCCCCTTGATATTGCAGGAAATCAGCAAATCCCCTTGATCACCTTGAGTCCAAATTCCAGGAACTGCCCCCTTTACAGAAAATTCACTAACCACAGCTAACCAGCAGATAACAGGATAAGGACCACTCTGTCGGGGTTCAGACTATCTGCTCCAGCCAATCATTTCGAAGAGCATCAACCCCATGAACCAGCCAATCCCCAGTACCTGGTCGGTTCCCACCACTGGTTACACTAATCATCTTTTAGAATTATTTTATGATTTTTCCCGCCGTGTGATATGATTTGTTAAATGCTACAATGACGCATAGAAGTCCCTAAAAACCCTATAAAAACCTTGCTAGAGGAAGGGTCGGGGGTCTGAACTCTGACCTGCTGCGTCGGTGATGGTTGTGAGTCCAGGCTGGAGTTTGTAATAAAGGACTCTCATGTGCTTACATCGAAATCGGCTCCTTGGTGGTCTTTGGGGATCCTTATCTAGGCATAAGACAACAATGACTGAACTAAAGAGCAATAAATTCATGAGTTATGTCAGTTGTCTTGGCATTAATTTGCCAAGTACTACTGAGATTACTTGATAGCCTAGACAATTGGAAACAAGTTTATTATTCCAAACTTAGTTATTAATACTAACTTTCAGTTCTCATATCATACTTCAGAATATAGAGATTAGCAAGCGGTGGCCATGATGTTCATAGAGACCTTGGCAAGAGCAAGAGCAAAGTGGATACAGCGCAGTCATTGGAGATGGTCAGAGAATGTACTAGTTAGGCGCCCAGTCATAGAGCTGTTCACATATAGTGATATCAGAGTGCACAGCTGCTCCAAGGTAACATGTGGTTCAGGCTCAGAGTTGAGACTTGTCATGAAGGGTTTTTTTGGCTTTATTGAATCCCAGTAGAGGACAAGTTGAGTAGACACATAATGTGATATAATCAAGCAGAGTTGAAGCTCCAGGGACAGAGTCTGGAACTCATGTCTGTCCATCCTCTATATAGACTCTGGATGATTGCATGTTAGCTGAGTGTAGAGCATACATCCTTTCTTTTATATGATTCTGATAGCGTGTCACCAGTCACTGTGTCTGGTATGTTTGATAAGTTCATGAGTTGTTTTTCTTTTTTATTTAATTCAATATGAATTTGATATGTATATGGGTCCATATGGTTTATATTTAATTTGATAAGGTAGTAATAATTTACATCAGTAAATTACTTATGAGTCTGTCCAGATATTGGTTGTTTACATGAATAAATGCAGAATCATTCTGTTTGGACAATTAAACTCAAGGTAGAGTAGGTTAGGGTAGGTTAGCTTTGTTGTGTGTGTCAAAACTAGGCAACACCTTAAAGCAGCTGCTTTGTCTCATGCAGAGTACTGTACAGGAGACCCACTGGGTTCTCTTTATTGCTGCATATGTTTTTTTAAACAACTGATACAAATACCACAGAGAAAAGGTCACATGATTCTCTTATAGTTATACTCAATGTTCCTCTTAACGAGTTTTCTAGAACTATATAAATTTCAATGAGTCCAAATGTAATTTTGTACCATGATTAGCATATTTGCAATACACATATTATGCACTAATACTTATATCAGTTATTTATAGTGTTATATATTAGCTTATAAAAAATACTGATCATACTGCATGATAAAATTAAATGATCATATATATGTTTTATATATTATATAGGGGACTTTGATTTAATTATTGCCACATTAAAATAGTATAATTTAATACTCATATAGAAATTCTTACTGCAGTTTCATAATCTCAGCTTCACAAATACCATAAGATAATAGTCAATTTATTTTAAGTTTTTCAAGCTGCATAAAAACAAAATAACTTTAGGGATTTAAAATTCTCTGCAATATATGTAGCATTAGCTATTAAGTTCAATTTATTTTACTTATTTTCTACATTTATTCCTGATTTATCTTTTCTGGTAATAATGCTTACAATGGTGCATTGTACAAAATGTAATATTTTATATCACAAAACTTACTGAAGAGCATATAATCTAAGTATTTTATTATAATTTGAAAGCTGTTTTAAATGGAAAGTAATTTTACTTTTATTGCTTATTTTAATATTCAAAATACAGTTTTCTACTTATATAATGTGGAAACTAATTTGTGTTCAGACAAAAATATTGGATTGATGAAAAAACTGATTACCTTTTTTCTTAAATTGTGACTACATAATTTTATTTTTTTGTTCGGTCATGGGTCTTGAACTGGGGGCCTAGGCGCTGTCCAATCAGCTCTTCAGCTCAAGGCTAGCACTTTACCACATGAGCCACAGCACCACTTCTGGTTCTCTGGTGGTTTATTGAAGATAAGAGTTTCACAGATTTTTCATGCCCAGACTGGCTTTGAACCATGATCCTCAGATCTCAGCCTCCTGAGTAGCTAGGCTTACAGGCATGAGCCACCAGTACCTAGCTATATAAAATTTATCTCTAAGTAAAAGAAGCAGATATAAGGGTCATTGTTGCTACTTCCACTTCCCAATATTTGGAGTTACAGAATTAAAGTAATCAGAACACCTGGCTTCTTCTTGGACATAGTCCTATCCTTTTCCTCACTGTCTACTTCTCCCCTCTCTCCTTCACCCCCTCTCTCTCTCCCTCGTCTCTCTTCCTCTGTTTCTGTCTCTGTCTCTCCTTTTGTCAGTGCTATCTTAAGTCCATGAGACCCAGGCTGCATAGCAGCTGGTCTTATAGCCATCATGACTCATTCTTAAAACACAATTATAAAAATGGCTTTAAAATGAACTAGATGTGAATGAAGAAGGCAAGGAATCATTTTATTGTTGTTATAAAGATATACAGAGAGTTTACAGTTATAAGTAACTTTTAATGCCTATTTTAACAGAGTCATGATGTTGGGAGAAATGGATTTATACAGAATAAAGTAGTAGGACTCAGCAGAAAATGTAGAAGCTAACCAAAAACAAATTCTTGAACTAGAAACAAACAAAATATAAAACCTAAGTGACCTCAATAGAGGAACTTACATTTGTTGATACATTAAAGGAAGGAGCTACATGAAAACAGAAATGAAAACTACCAAGTGTTAAAAACTAAGATTTAAAATAGAAAAGTAAACAATTTCTCAGGGACATTAGGAATAATTTCAAAATACAGGAAAATAGGAAAGAAAGAAAGGAGTAGAATGGGGTCAAGGGAAAGAGATAGATGAATGCAGAGGTGGGAAAATGCAGTCAAATATTCATACAAAATTTGTGATTTAAACAACCAACACAGATATCAGTGAAGAAAAAATGATATAAAATATTAACATCAAATTTCACATTCACAGAACATATCTTTGAAAAATGATCACACAGGGTCAATTCAAGATAAATGAAAACTAAAAAATACTTTTCTATGAACTTTCTAACAAGAATTGTTAAATTCCTTCAAGGAAATGAAAGAATATGTTTAGGAGCAACAGGGATCGTAGGAGAAAAACAAAGAAGGGGGTAACAATGCTCAACAAGAAATGTACTTATTACCTTACTCATGTAACTATAACTCCTCTGTACAGCATTCTTACAATAAAATAAATAAAAATAATATATATAAAGCTTCATAAAAGATACATATGAGAATAATATAAGGAGATATTTCAATTTTTTATTTATTTCTTCATTGTGGGCTTGAACTGGGGGCCTGGGCACTGTCCCAGAGTGCCTCGTGTACAAGGCTACCTCACTACCACTTTGAGCCATAGCACCACTTCTGATTTTCTGGAACTTAATTGGAAATAAGAGTCTCATGCACTTTCCTGCCAGGGCTGGTTTTGAACCCCAGTACTCAGGCTCCTGAGTAGCTAAGATTACAGGCATAAGCCACCAGCTTCCAGCCTAATTTTTATTTTATATATATAGAACTCTCTCATGCAAAATGATAAAGTCATCATCAGAATTTCTACTCTGTGTAGATTTAATACTTATGACAACTGTAACATCAATTGAATTACGGATCTATACTCTTTCAGGGCTTCCATGTTTTAAGTGTATTTGTTCAATAGGAAGTCACAGATGGGTGAAATTTTAAAAGATACATTTAAATCTATACAGCAAAAGTAATGACAATGTTAAAATGCCAATAGATAATTTTAAATAGTATTATAAAACAATACTATTTAAAAGCTGCAAAAAATAGAAAGAACAAGACCAATGAAAGGGATAGATCTCATTCTAACATAGTCTATCATATCAGTACACACATGGTAGTGCACTATTGCAATTAAATACAAAACAAGTATTTCAATGTAGAAAACACTAAGACTCATTTAAATACTAAAATGGAATATAGATTTTGTGTGGTGGTTCATGCCTATAATCCAGAGTACTCAAGAGGCATTAATTGATATATATATATATATATATATATATGATTCTATATAGGACCATATGTATATGTACACAAACATAATACTTGAAGTATGGTATATACAAGGGGAAAATCCTAATAGTGTAATTTTTTTGAACAACTAAATTACAGAAAGTTGGTTCTTGAGGTGTCAGGGGAGGGGTGTCAGTAAACAAGAGGGGACAACTCGGGGACTATGGAATGAATGAAGAGAGGAAGAATGGGAAAATGCAGACAAAATATTCAATGGGTATATGTGAAATGGAACTAGGAAAACTGAGGGGATGGGTGGGTCAGGGACAGATGAGAAGAGGGTGACATGGATCAAGGTTCACTGCACCTACAAACTGACAGTTTGAATTAAAGATAACAAATTAAAAAAAAGACATCCCCCCTACACACACACACACACACACACACACACACACACACACACAAAGCAGCCTTTCTGCTCAGACATGACTTCTGTCTTTTTTTCACCCTCCAATCCCTAGAGATCTCCCCAACTCCATTAATTAAGCAAAGTGCCAGTTGACTATGTATGGAGCCAGAACACAGGTGGAGGTTTACACTCAGATTCACAGACCCAGCACCGCTTGAGTGGAGACGGTCTCACAGTTGGAATGTTCACTGCTGCAAATGGATGAACAATTCTCTAGTGACCACTGTGACCCAGCTGTTTACTTGAATGGAGTGAGCAACCTGTTTCTCCTGAGATGCCCTGCCCCACACTGTTGCCACATGATCAAACAGACCTACCCACCTGGAAAGAGTCTATCCTCAACTAACCCCACCCAACTTGAAACTTGAACAACCATCCATCTCCCACCCATGCTGGGAAGGAGATCATTATGAGATTACTGCCTTTCAATGTTTCCAAAGGAACCCTACCTACCAGAAGCTGTGGTTAACACCTCCCAAGCAGCTTCATTGGAACTTCTGGTGCACCTGCAGCTGAACAGTCAATCCAAGCTCCACTGTTGCTGCCCAGCACTGGGAGCCGCAGTATACCCATGATGTTTCTAGAGGGGGACTGAAGGCATGCCCATTCACGGAGAACGAGGACCACGCACACCAGAAGCCACAGAACACTTTGAGCCAGACATTAGAAATTTCCCATGTCTCCAATGAGAGTCAGTTTATCCACACCTTCTTCTCTCATCAAGAAGAAATAGATTGGCTCTTTCCTTTTTTTCCCCCCTGATCATTCCCTTTCTCACTAATTATTCTCTTCTATTTCTTATACTTCATCCCATGTACTTCCTATATGCTTCTTGTCAGCTATGAATTATTCTGTCAGATAAAAAATAACCTTTATTATATGATAGTAACATAAAAATATGCCAAGCAAACAAATCTTTTTTAATTGCAAACAAACAGAAATACTACTACCAGAAAAGGAAATCCTACAGATAGTAGGATAATGACAGATAGAAAACTTAAAGGCTGAGTAAAGGTATGAAGAGTTTCAGAATTAGCCAGCATATGCATGCATATGAGATATTTATTTTCTCATTTTTAAAATTTTAATTTGGTAAGGAATAATTTCTCCCACTTTAAAATTTTAATTTATTAAAAATTTAATTTCTGAGTTGATAAATTGGTGTTTAGAAATCAAAGGCATCATTGGTATTATCCCGGAATTTTAAAAATTATACATCATTTTCCCATCCCTCTCAAAACGATTTTACAAGATTTAAAGTTATTCATGAATACGTTGAATTTTTTTTAAAAGATCTGTAAATGGGAGAGTAAGCCCAGAAGATAAGAGGAGATACCATATTTTAAGTTGTTTTGCATAATGTATATAAAAATGTATTAGTCTAATTCATTAACATATTTGTGCCACTGCCTGATTTTTGGTGCAGTATTAAAATATCTGTGTAGTTAATGCTGCAAGAGTATTTTAATTTTTTAGATTTATATATTTTATACTCATCTCTATCTTACAAGCTTATAATTAAAGAATATAAACTTTGTTTTAAATCTATCAATTTTCAACTTTGTTGTGCTTATTATATTGATGTGGTATATTTATGTGTCTTGTGGTTAGGATGTCAGTTTCTGAAATCATAGTATTAGCTGATTTCAGAAGTCTAACCCTGAGGTTTGTAAGAGTTGATTTTTCATTCTCCCTGTTGTCCTTCCTCAACATTCTCTAATTTTCACTCTCAAACATTATAGGAGAATATGCTTTGCTTGAGATAAGATAGGAAGCTTTCATGTAGCAAGCCAAACCAGATGTCCTGGAGGAACTACTTTATTTAAACACTTTGAAGAATGATGGATTTTGCAGTCTCACCTGTTCACAATGGCATTCACGGGGAATTGTCAAGAGCAGTTTCATCCTTAAAAGACACACCAAATGCCTCTTTTAAAGATTTAAATCAGACTGTAGAAATTTATGCCCAGTTGACAGTTTATGATATTTTACTTTCAGTCTTCCTAAGCTGTTAAAGACACATATATGTATACCATAAGCTAGATGTCCTTCAAGTTTAATTAAGTGAAAAATATCATCCATAATTTTATTTCTAAATTTGTAATTTTTATATAATTTTCATTGGGTACTTTGTCCTCATTTATTCTCTCTATAGGACTTATTATTTTACAGCCTAATTAATGTATTAACTGTGATGAACTGAAGTCCTGCAAATGCTGTTTAAGACCTGACATGATACTCAGATATGTTTATAATTTTATATCAAAACTCCTCCATATGAATGGTTCTATGACTACATTCAGGATTTTCTAGATACCTAAGAACTTCCTAACTATTTAAATTTCTGGTTTATAGTAAAGTATAGATTATACTCGGTATGAGTTTAGAGGGGTTTGGCTAACAAATTTGAATCTTTATACTGCATGTCTTTTCCATCAGATATTTCAATCATTTTATAGGTCAGGGTGATTTTTCTAGCAAGTGGCATCACAATTCACTTAGTGCATACTTTATTCAGATCATGTAACTTGCTGCAGAAATTCTTGAACCAGACAAAACACAACAGCCTTATCCATGCAAAAAGCTACTTAAATTTCTTTTTTAGTCTTTGGTACCCTCATATTCTGCCCTTCTGAGCATGCTTTTTAACTCTTCTAAGTTGCTATAGAAGAAGAGCTATTTTATGTCCACGGATCAACTTTAGGAACTTTCAAATGTATTTATGCATTCTGCATATTGGATGGTACTTAATTGACTTGCAAAGCCTGCCAAATTTCAAAACTTCTTGTCTGATTCATAGTGTAAGTTTTTATAATTAATCTCCAAGCATATCAGCAAATCAACACTCCTACCTCTGTACTTTACTTTAAATGTCTGTTGGTTTCTTCTAATGCCAAGTCAATTTTCATTCTCTTTTATTATCTATTCAGTTGTAACATGTAGATACATATAACCCTGGCTCTTTATCCTTCTTCTCAACTCAGAATCAGGCACATGGAGATAATAAATATCCCAAATTTATGATAAGTTATCCAAACAACCCCAGTTTCCCTGCTCTTTGAGACACTGCCTATGAGCCAATTAAGGGAATCTGGGCTCAACCCATGAACTTCCTTTTCTCTAATTAGATCTTGGCACTGCATACTAATGTGGTATGACTGAGTCATTGTATATTCACTAGTTTCCTCATCTCTGCTATAAAAGGATTTTCAAAGTGCTACCAGGGATTGCGAGTTTTGAAAGTTAATCTCACAAACTTGTCCCTATGCCATCTAAAATTTTTAAACTCTAATGTGAGCCTAACATAGGAAATTAACTTGAACCAGTCTACCATCCTTGTACTAAAATGCAGCAATTCCTGCAAACCCAAAGTCTCCTCACATGTTGCCCATTTCTTATTCAGTTCTAACAATTACCTTAAGTGACTTTGAAAGAACTCAATCCCTATATTTGAAATAATTGACAAGTGAAGATATGGCTCAAATGGTAGAGTGCCAGCCTTGAGCTACACGAAAAAAAAGCAAAAGTGCAAAGACCTGGATTCAAGTCCCAATACTGACAGAAAAACATAAAACAATAAATAAACCAAACAATTAACAAAATTGCATAAATAATTTTGATATCAGTTTTACCACTATATGTAACTAATCTGCAGTAATAACATAAATATTACAATAAACATGTTAATAATTTTTAAAGAACTTAGTAAAAATATAACTACTTTTACTGCATAAATACAGTAATTTCATGTAGATGCTATGAATTCTGGGTAATGAACATAACTCTTCTAGAAGTAAAGTTAGTTTAGAAAAGACTTCAAAATTGAGGAATGCACCAAAAATGTATGCTAACTTTAAAGAACATGACAATTTAAATGTTTCAAACTCTGTCACATCAATAAGTATTTGACAGGTTGGAAATTCAACTGAGGTAATAGGTTGGACCCACTGATAACAAAGTTTCTATGGTATATAACCTTCCTTGACTGAGAGCCAATAGGAGTTAAAATAGGGACTACAGTACTCAGATTAGTTCTGTTTAATTTGTGTAAAGTATCTACTGCTTTGCACTAATGTTTAAACACATACAAACATAATATAATATAAACTTTTACTAAATCTCTGATCAAATTAATCACAATACAACAAACATACTGAAAAATGTAATTATAGTCAGGTGCCAGGGGCTTAAGGAGCCACTCAGAAGGCTGCGATATGGATAATATTTGTTAAAAAGCAAAAAAGCATGGGTCTGGGAAGGTGGCTCAGTGGTAGATCACTTGCCTTGCATGCATGAGGCCCTGGGTTTGATTTCTCAGCACAACATAAGCAAAAAGAAAAAAGCCAGAAGTGGCACTATGGCTCAAGTGGTAGAGCACTAGCCTTAAGATGAAGAGCTGAGGGATAGTGCTCAGGCCCAGAGATCAGCCCCACAACCGGACCTAAAAACAAAAAAAAAGCAAAAAAGCAATGTATTAGACCCCATTTCCAATTACCCAACAAAATACCTGTCAGGTGGCAAGATCCAAGTGGTGGAATGCCAATTTAGCAAGCAACCAAACATGGAGTTCTATTATTAGTAATTAAAATATATTAATAAATCATTACCATTAATCAGGGGACATGGCAATAGGATTTCTGATAAACAATAGTTTGCAGCCCTAGAAATAGGCATTCTCATATGTGCCTAATACATTAAGAATTATCCTCTTGCCCAAACTTGGATAATTGATTCAGATAATTTATGATTACAAAATACAACACATATCATTCCTTTTAAGACAATGGACTTATATGTTGTCCCAATTAATATCAACAGGCAAGAGGTAAATATTACTGATGACTTCTCAAAAGGTAAAGCCTTCGTTCTTCTAAGATATTTATTGTGACTTTACTACCTCTCTCATCTTTTTTGTACTGCTTATTATTGTAATAGTAAAAGATTTCTGATAATGTGGGATTAATTGGAAAGACTGAGGTTTCAGGCCAGCCCAGGCCAGAGAAGTTTACAAGACCCAATCTCAATAGAAAAAGTTGGGCATGGTAAGATATACCTGTACAGCATCCCAACTCTACTGTAAAATATAAATGAATCATGGCCCAGGCTGCTTGGTCAAAACTCTTAAACACTTTCTCAAAACTTAAATAAAACCAAAGCAAAAAAAAACAAAACAAAATACAACAAAAAAACCTGAGCAGAAATTATTGTAGGTATGGCTCAAGCAGCAAAGCATTTTTTTTTTTTTGGGCCGGTTGTGGGGCCTGAACTCTCGGCCTGGGCGCTGTCCCTCAGCTCTCAGCTCAAGGCTAGCACTCTACCACTTGAGCCACAGCGCCACTTCTGGCTTTTTTTTCTTATGTGGTGCTGAGGAATCGAACCCAGGGCCTTAGGCATGCAAGGCAAGCATTCTACCACTGAGCCATCTTCCCAGCCCCAGCAAAGCATCTTACTACCAAGTATGAAGCCCTGGATTCAAGCCCCAGTTCTAATACAAAAAAGGAATAAGAAATAAAAACAAATAAACAAAAAGAAATAATATTTTTAGAAGTTATTATTTTCCCAGGGAGAGAAAAGGCAGACTTAGGAAGATGCTGACTGCATAAAAATTGGAGAAGAGAAAAAAAGAATCAGAATCCTGATGATGAATTGGAGTCATTAATTGGTTGTCATAAATATGTCTACTTATTAGTTTAATGTTTTTTATCCATTGTAGAAAATCCATTGCTTTTATCAGCTAAAGTAATTAGGATATTCTTTAGCTCTTGGCTAGGCTCAACTATTACAGTTATTCACTAGCAAACAGGAGACACTATACTCAAACCCTCTACTGTAAGAAAAAGCAAAAGTAATTTTTGAGTTCTGATATATGTGGCAAATATAGTTTCTCTTATTTCCATTTGCACCTTCAATTTGACATATGTAATTTGGAATTATGTCACCTCTTTAGACTTATTTTAATTTAATCTATTTTTCAATTAATTTTTCTCTTTCTAGTCTTTTTTCACAATTCTATACATTTGTAAATGTTATAAATGTTGTAACAGTTATCTTTAACAAAAATTTTCACTGGAAATTTTTGCATCTGAACACTACAGGAAATCATAATTCTTTTTTAAAGTATATTTTAATTGTAAACACACTGTACAGAGGGGTTACAGTAACATGAGTAAGGTAATGAGTACATTTCCTATCAAGCATTGTTACATTCCTTCCCTCCCCACCTTCTCAACTCCTCCCCCACCCCAACTTGTAAAGTTTGTTTTCAACATAGTCTCTGTACAACTCATTGCTACCATGGGTCAACTGTATCCTTATTTTAACATTTTGTTCTTTCCCTTCTCCTCCCCAAATTAGAAAAATGTGTATACAAGATAAAGGGCACTGTAATCAAATACAGTGAAAACAGTGGTTATACCTCCATAATAATACTGTAATTACCAATTACATTCGTCATTAACATTTTTGCATTCATGCCTTATTCTTTACAGAGCTTATTTTCAAACTAGTGCAGGCTAGAAGCTGTCCACACTAGATAGAAGTTTTTATATCATAGAAATTGCCAAACATTACTTTTTAAAAAAAGAGAATCTTAAAGGCCAAATGAAAACTATGTTTTTAAACCTTTCTGAAGCATTTATCCTCATAAATGCCACCACTAAAATTATTTTCTTTAGAGTCTATCCAAATAACTTTCTTCATTCCCATGTATGATATCATTTTCATTTCTTGGATGGACATATTTTTCCTTGTTTACCTAAGCTATTTTAAGTACTATAGTTCCTAGATTTCACAAAAACTATAACAACATATCCAATATCTAGAAAACACAGACAGAAGACCACTTTCTTCAAGACACATGTAAAAAACAGGTAAGAACTGGAAAGACAAGAGGAAATTATTCATGTTTAGTAGTTGTGAGAGCTTTACATTAAATTTTGACAGCTTAAATAAAAAATAATGAAAACAGGGGATAAACCAAAGGAGGAAAAAATGAATGAAAAAAATAACTTCACACAATATATTTAACAACCGCAAAATAACAAAATAACCCTCTTGTTTTCATTTCTTGGAGTTCATTTCACTTAGCATCATTTTATGTGGTTGTATGTACATAGCTAGGAGCTATTGTGCTCCTCTGTTAGGACTATCGTGGATATACACTAATTATTGAAAACAAGGAAAACCATGGAGCTATGTTTCTTTGGGCCTGCCTTACTTCACTTAACATAATTTTTTCCAAGTCTTTCCATTTCCTAACAACTGGCAATGTCATTCTTTCTGATGGAAGCATAGAATTCCATTGTGTATATATACCACATTTTCTTGATCCATTCATCTACTGAGGGGCATCTGGGTTGATTCTGTATCTTAGTATGTTAAATAATGCTGCAATGAACATAGTTGTGCTGATAGTTTTTTGTGGCCTTGGTATCCTGTGTCTTGTATATACATTTATTTGATTTGGGGAAGGGAAGCTGAAAATAAAATGGTGAAACAAAGGACAAAGGACAAACCAATGTAACAATGATACTCACAAGCCACTTTGTTGGAAATGTACTTTACACCTTGGGGTAGAGGGTTGTCAGGGGGAGAGAGAAAGTGGGAGAAAATGGGAGAGAAAATGAGAAAGGGTAACACTGTTCAACAAGAAATGTACTTATTATCTTGCCTATGTAACTATAACTCTTCTGTATATCACCTTTACAGTAAAATTAAATTAAATTAAAAAAGAAAGTTCCAGAAAAAAATTTGATAGCTTAATAATAACATTAAATTTACAAAATATTCTATCTAATAAAACCATTATTTTAATGTTTTAATTTACCTTCATTAACCATACTAAAATTCTATAACATGGATATTCCTTTAGCTGCTTTCCTCTTATCAATCCTAATATTCTCCAAAAATTTTTAAATAGATCTATTAGATCAATTAGTTGTTAATATATAGATATATACAATATGTGCACTGGGACGTTTAAAGCCATTAGCACTTTCTTTGTTATCAGTAATTTATAAGTTGTCCTGTTTACCAAATAGAACTCCTTATTTTATTCTAATCAATATATGTTTCCTCTGAATGCATTTCCAGTTATCCAATGCAGTCTTCTAAAGTTTAATGCTCCATTAATTTACTAATGCATTAGTCACTAGCAACAAAAGAAGCATACTTGAGGACTGAATCAATGATTGATTACCTAGCTAAATGCACAAAGTAGCTTGGATAGTTTACTAGAAGAACTTCATGTCACACTATATTTAGATTTCATCTCTGAAACTTGAATTTGTAGGTAATATTGACAAGACATTTCTAGTGAAAAATTAAGAAGTTGTCACAGTAGTGTTGCACAAGGAACCTGTTTAACCATAAAATCAACTCCATTTTGTGTTCATGGCTTTTAGATTGTTCCCCTTCTCTCCCATAACACTCAACTTCCATCCAGAAAAAAAAAAGAGAAATGTAATAGAGTGATAACTGAGCTGTCTTCCTCTCTAATTAAAAGGAACCTACTTTAGGAAGGATAGAATTCCTTCTGAATAATGATTTGTTGAACTCCTAAGTATTGGTAATCTTGATATATATAAAGTTTATGGGTTTCACCTGGAATATTTATTGGTTGTATTTGTATTTCTTCACTGAGCTAGCCTTCTCTCTCAAAATCTGACTCCTTCATATTTTAAAACTTTCTGTACCTGTTACTTTGTTAATTGATGTGATTAAGCCAAAAACCATATACTGCTCAGACTTGTCCATTTTACATATCAATTAACTGCCCTGACATCCCAATCATTGTTCAGCTGAGAGTTAACTTGAAAATCCTTTTTTTGCAGTTTTTTTAAAGACTAGTTCCTATAAGCTTGAATGAGCTTACTCTGGGAAACAGAAAGCATTTATAAACTGAGCACAAAAAGTGAAAGTGGCCAGTATAATAATAAAAGTAAATGAAAAGTAGAAATCAATCTTAACTAACAACATATTTTTGCTCAAAAGTGCTTACTGTGCCCTGCACTTATATAAGAAAAACAAAAACTAGGTAATTACCAGATATAATCATATCAATTGATGTCATCATTGTGTGTGTGTATATGTGTGTGTGTATACATATATATATGCATACATATATATGTGTGTGTGTGTGTGAGTGAGGTGCCAGTGGGCTATCATCCTAGCTACTAAGAGGCTGAGATCTGAGGATTGTAGTTAGGAGTCAGTTGGGTAAGAAAGTCCTTGAGATGCATAACACAAAAGTTAAAAGTGGGACTGTGGCTCAAGTGGTAGAGATCTAGCCTTGAATAAAATTGCTCAGTAATGGATGCCTACCCCCTAGTTCAAGTCATAAGATGAGCACAAAAAAGAAAAAGGAAAATGGGAAATTGGTCCCCCTTAAGATGAACTAAAGACACTTACCATATTCATGCATCTCCATAAACAAGAAATAAGACATTAGACCTTTACACGTATAAAAATAAAATCATTAACAGTATTAAAAACTTTTAACATAAGGAGAGAACAATACAATTTAAAACATAAAATGATACAGGGAGTTAATATATTCAAAATATTATATGCATCTATAGATATATCACAGTAAAATACTTTTATACTATTAATATATGCTTGATCAAGAGGTGTTGTAATTGTATACTGACATGTTAAATTGAAACCCAGTTATACAATTATTACTTACATTAATAATATAAGTATAGATAGTAATATAAGTAATACATAAATAAAGTGCTGAACACTTGAGTATTCACTGACATTCTTTCAAATATGGCACAATTAATTATCTTTTCTATTGTGTCACTTTGCCACTTCGAAAGTTAAGTAGTTCTATTTACTTCCCTGGCTTTCTTAGAATGATTCACAAATAACAATTGTGAATATTGAGTTTCCACTTACAGTACTTTTTATTGTGCAATTCACAAACCACCTATAATAGAAGAGTAGGCAGAAACAATAGTGCATTTCTTCTTCCTCTTTCCCTGTGTATTATGCTCCATGTGTCCCAAAGATGCTCTTCTTAATCCTTCTTTTCTCCTTGTAAATTAACTAATATGACAGGAGTTGCAATGTTGTTTACTATCTGAGATGACAAGCGCCCATTTTAGTCACAATTAAGACCTCATCCTGCAACTATATTGAAGTTCAGTAGGTTAAAATCAATAACACGTTTATTCTTCTCTATCCAATCCTTTCTGTCTCTAAATGAAACAAACTTGCCACCTCTAATGTTATTAGATTTTAAGGCAATGCTTGTCACAGATCAACCAGTTATTCTACTAGCCATTTTTTTTCTGTACTTCATTACTGGCCTATATCATATTACTCAGGCCTGCTATTCCATTTTCCACTCACCTACATCTTCCACCAACACTTAATTGACATCAACCAATCTCATTGTTGGGCACTTCTTATCAAATGTCCCTGGGGGTGTGTAAGCATTTGGAGAGATGATATTCTCAAAATGGGACACTGAATCACAGGCCAACTTCCCAAGAAACAAGACTAATCTTGAAAAGAAACATAGAAATATTCTGGCAGCTTTTTCAGACTTAGGGGCTGGTATGAGAGCAAAAACAACTTGAGACTGTTTTTCTGTCACATAGATTGCTCTCTAGATCTCAGCAGGACATGATCATATGTTGTATAGGTTTAGAAAATAAGCATTATAATAATATGCAACTACTAAGTGAAGTCTGAGTACAGATAGCAAGAATATCAATAAAAGATTATTTCTCTGTACTCATAAACAAAAACAATCTGAAATGGAGACATTTTCTGAGCATGATTTTCCATTTATTTTGCAGGAGAGAAATATCAATTGTGGAAAGAAATCTTCCCCATTTGCACTCGTTTATAAGTGATCATTTATCACACATGAGAAATTAAATTTCTATTTATTTACTGGCAGAGAGGCATACCTTATGAAAGCAAGTGAAGTTCTGTCTTGAAATGAGAAGTTTCCAGTAGAAGCTGTGAAGTTTTCCCTAACAACCTTTTTCTTCACTTGGTTCTATCTTACGTAATTATTTTTATAGAAGTTTCGAAGCAATTATTGTTTTAATGTCATAGAAAGAATAAGGGAAGGCAACCATTTCTAATTAAGAACAGAACAGTGCATGTAAAGAATATACAAACCTGTCAGTCTATTTTAAGGAGCAAGTACTAGAAATTACTTCATTAAAATGTTCATCATTATCTGCAGCTACCATGTATGAATGCTTTTTTAGGAGCCTACCACACTGAATTGTGGTTTGCTTGGCCTAAAACAATCTGTACAATCTCAATATACTCTCTTCTGGGAATTCTCTCTATACTCCAGTGAAGTTTGGTTCAGTCTTCAGTTCTCTGTGACTATTTGTTAATAGTTATTTTCTGTTTCAACAATATTATGAATTCTCATGTACTTGGGTTCAAAAACTTCATTTCCAATTGCTGAATATATCAGAATTTCTTTTAGATATCATCTGGTCTTTCAAGTTTCTAACTAGTTGAAATGTTTTGTTTTGTTTTCTCTAAAATAACTTATTTTTGGTTGCTGGGATTTATTGAATGCTTCCCTCTTATATAATTCTGTTAATGTCTTGTGTATCAGGACACAATCACAGTAAATTATAATGATTTGTTTGCAAAGCCATGGATATGAAGGGGTTCTACAAGTGGCAATAGGCATCAGAAACCTGTTCAATACCTATTCATATATATATATATATATATATATATATATATATGCAAGGAGGAAAATGAATCCCTTTGGGTGTCAGTATATTAAAAGCCAGTTGCTATGTCTATATTTAAACATGACTTTGATATAATGAGTTTAAAGCACAGTTTTGGATATAAAGAGCAAACGGGACACAATGTATTATGCTTGTAATCATAATTACTTGGGAGGCAGGAATCAAGAAAATGCCAGATTGAGGCTTGCCTGGACAAAAACTTCATAAGAACTCATATCCAGTAGTATAAACTGGGCATGATAACATATGCCTGACATTGAAGATATGTAGAAGGCAAAAATAGGAGGATCATAATTCAGGAATGGTTGGAGCCATAAAGCAAGACTATATCACAAAAACAACCAGAGCAAAAGGGCAATAGTAATCGTTCAAATAGTAGAAAGCTTGCTTATAAAGTGTAAGGCCTAGAATTAAAACTCTAGTATTAAGGAAATATATATGGCCAAAACAAAAATTAGTTTACAAGAGTTGTATTATAAACACCAAGAAATTAAACAATTGTCTTCACTTGAAAAGCACAATGTTTATGATGAAGATAAACAAAGTTTGGGTTTTAAGTTATTATCAGATATCTGATCAGTATATATCAAATCCTACATGGAGACCAATACAAATGTGCCTAATTATTAAAATTATTGTCAAAAGTTTGAGGCATAACAATACTGGACTTTAATTTATACCACAAAGGAGAAAATACATACATGATTTCAAGATACATTAAAAACAACAAAACAAACAAACCTCTCATGTCCATGCCTTGGGGTTAATTTTGCTTAGCATCATATTTTAATATCTATTTTTATTGCAAAGACAATGTACAAAGGGCTTACAGTTACATGAGTAAGGTAATGAGTACATTTCCTATTGAGCATTGTTATCCCCCCCTTTGTTTTTCTGCTACTGTCTCTTCTCTGCCAAGCTCCCCAACTTCATCCTCTTCAGCCGAATCTGTAAAGTCCATTTTAAAAATACTGTCATGTACATCTCATTGTTACAATGAGTCTAAATGTATTCTATTTCAGCATTTTCTTATTTCCCTTCCACTCCGCAAATTAGAAAAATGTATATGAAAGATGAAGGGCAACAGATTCAAATACATTGAAAACAGAGGTTATACCATAGTGGAAGAATATAAAAAGAAGCAAAAAAATCAAACAGTACATTATAAGTAAACAAAAATAACAGCAACAAAGATAAACCTAAGCCTCTTGTGTTGCTATCTTGGGGTTCATTTTGTTTAGCATCATCTTATATGCTCATATGTACATAGCTTTTGAGGAACCTCCAGACTACTTTCCAAAGTGGTTGAACAAGTTTACACTCCCACCAGCAATGCAGTAGGGTTCCCTTTTATCGAGGTCCTTTCCAGCATCTGTTGTTATGAGATTTCTTGATTATAGCCATGCTAACTGGGGTGAGGTGGAATCTCAATGTGATTTTGACTCGCATTTCTTTCTTTTTTTTTTTAATTGTGAAAATACCGTATAGAGGGGTTACAATTACATGGGCAAGATAATGAGTACATTTCTTATTGTTTTCCCATCCCATCCTTTCCCATCTCCCTCCCTCTTTCCCCCTTCCCCCTACCCCCAACTAGGGCCGGCCAAAGTTGTAAAGTTCGTTTTTCGACATAATGTCTTGTACATCTCATTGTTGTAATGGGTCCAGCTGTATCCCCATTTAAACAATTTGTTTGTTTCCTTCCCCTCCACAAATTATACCGACATCAAATACAGTGAAAGCAGGGGTTATACCGTGGAGGAGGGACATACAATGCAACAAAGAAATCATCTTATAAATATTTAGAAACAATCGCAAGAAAGAAACCAAAATTTGGATCCTTATCTTGGGGTTCATTTCGCCTTACATCTTGTATATACATTGATTTAATTTGAGGAGGAAAGGGGGAATAACAAAATTCTGAAATAAGGACACAGAACAATCCATTGCAACAATGAGACTCATGAGAAACTATGTGGGAAATGCACTTTACAATTTCACTGGAGTGGGGGAGAAATGGGGAACTGGGGGTGGGAAAGGATAGTCAGAGTTGAAAAAGGAGGGGATAACAATGCTCAACATGAAATGTTGCTCTTGTAACTGTAACCTCCCTATATGGCATCTTTACAGTAAAACTTAAAATTAAGATTCCAAGGTATATCTTACAAAATTAAGAAGAGTGAGAGAAGGGATGAGTAATGGAGGTATGGGTGAGAATGTTTAAAGAGGTGATATTGATCAAGTTATATTGCATTCATAAGCTGCTTTTTTTAATGGTAATTCCTTTGGACAACTACTTAAAGATAATATTACAAATTCAAGTACAAATAAATTATACTACAAAGCCATTCACCAAAACAGCTTATTACTAGCCCCAGAGGAAGAACATTAAAATAGATTAGAAATCCCAGAAGTAAAGCTATATACCTACAGCCATTCAATCTGATAATTTGAGACTAGAGCAATTCCACACTGCTCATTGACTTTAATCCCTCATCCTGTGCAAAAGTCTACTACAAGTGTATCAAATAACTCAAAATAAAGCTGAAATGTTTAAATCTGTTACAGGACTACTTTTCAAGCTATAAGCACAGGTAATTATTTTCTGAAAAGAATTCTAGTTGCCTTGAAAACAAGAAGAAAAATTGACAAATTAGCCTACATCAAATTAAAAACTTTCTGAATGGAAAATAAAACAATGAAACCAGAAATTCTGGTGAGGAAGTGGGGAAAACCTCTAAGATATATATGGCAAAATATAAACTATCATAACTAATGTAGGTATTAGCATGGCATTTCCTTATGGAAACTAGATCTACCCTCTGATACTACCTGCTATAGTTGGTCATATATCTGAGATAATATAATCAATATTCAAGAAAGATACCTACATAGCCATGTTTATTACATCTGTATTTGTAATAGCTACAGCTCCTGACAACTGAGTAATGAATAAAGAAAACTTTGCACACATATACAGTGGAATGTTACTGAGCTTTGAAGAAAATTAAATTGTGCCATTTATAGGAAAAATATATGGAACTACATATTATTTCATGCAAAATAAGCCAAACTTAAAAGGCCAAATATTGTATGTTGTTGATCATCTGTGGTAGCAAAATATAAAGTGAGATGATGATAATAATACTTGGATATGACTGTAAAAGACAGAATGTTTTAGGGAATATATGGAGAAGAGAGGGGAAATGAGAGAATGAGAGGATATCAAAGAATTAAGAAGGTTGAAATGTGTTAAAAAATAAATATATATATTATTTATATATATCAAGAGAGAGAGAGAAAGGTGTATACACACAGAGCAGAATGAACCACAACAATCATGATTTGAGAAAGGGAAGTCAGAGAAATATAAAGGAGGGGGCAAGGTTACCAAAAATACACTATATAGCTGTATGAGGATATCACAATAAAACTCACTCATGTTATTACTATATGTTGATTTTTTAAACTAAACTAACAGTTCCAGCTTACATATTTCCAAACAGGAAATTATATTTTCAATATATTTATTAATAATTTAAGAAATATTATTGTCAAATATGTTGGATATAATGTACCTTTTTGAAAACCATTAATCTGTTCTTTATAATGTCTATTGTATAAGCTAAAACTTAGAGTATCATGTTATTTTCTTATTTTGAAATGCAACTGGAAGTGTAAGGGGAAGGAAGAATGCTGCAATTCATTTCCACAATGGTAGTTCTTAGTCATTGAACACAATAACTGGATAAAATACATAGTAGAAAATCAGCAAATTCCAATTGAAAGAAATAATAAAGTCAAACAAGATTTTAATGATTTGTTTCTCTATTTGGCTCCTAGGGAACCGTAGGGAGTTATGCTAGTGAAACTTACTGGAAAACAGTATAATGATGTAGATTTTGACTCACTACTGTCATTGGTAGGAAAAACAATGTTCACATTGTTGAAAACTCAAAATTGTTTTCTTAGTTTTGTTCTCAAGTGCAAAAGACATAAATCAGAGAACCCATGAACCTAGTTCTTATGGAAAGGTTTGTTGTGAAATGAATAATACAGTAAAAATAAACATTTCAAAAATTCCATTGCTTAATCCACATTTTAAAGAAATAGAAATGACTGAGGAAGTAACAGGAAGTTTTATTTTTTTGTCTTTCTTTTGTACTTTTAAACTTTTAGAGAGGTAACAGAAATGGAAGAATGTAATAAAAGGCATGATTGTATATGAGCTATCCTGACTCTATTATTAAGTACAGGATTTTTCTTGAACCTGCTACAAACATGTTTAATATGTAAATACAAAAAGCAAAATATTCCTTATCACACTTGTAATTCAACCAAGAAGCATTGAATATTTATGAGTACATATTTCTTTTTCTGACCTTGACAGTAAAGAGTACACCTTTTATAATGAAAATACATGGAAGAACTCAATAATAAGAACAGAAGTTAACAGGCATTCTGCATCCACACAACTCTTAAATCTAGGAATTCATGATGTTGGCTCATTTGTGCATGATCACCTTTGTCCTTAGAAGCCATGACATAATAAGTAGGACCGTGCAGTTAATTTTTTGAACAATAGAACCACAGAAGAAATATCTGTCTCAACCTGGGAACTCAAGATGAGAATCCATTTAAAAACTACAGAGGATTAACAGCATCAAAGCAAACTATAAAATAAACAGAATTTAATTTTAATGGGCAAGGAGAAAAATACCACAAAGATATTTCTGTTCTTTTAGCATATACTCATCAAAAATATTAAAAAACGTGATTTTAGTTTGCCTTGCAGGTAGACATGTCTACCTCAAGTTTATTCAAAATTGGAAAGGGAACATGCTGATAACTATTTAGAGAATAAAATAATCCTGGTGATTTCAGATGGAATATTAAGATCTTATCAATAGATTATGCATGAGAAAATACCATTCTAATATTAGCAACGAAAATGTTTTATTCTAGTCTATTTCCCTTGTATCTGTTTATAATTATCTCTAGATGTAAGAATTTCTGGAAACTCAATAAACCTACATTAAGCCCTCTAGAATTTATTTTAGCCTAGTTGTCATTCAGAATGGCAACTTTTCGTCTTTCACACTCTAAATTCTTCATACTGACCACTCCAGTCTCCAAACACTGGTACAATTTGTCTATGCCCACAGATGACTTGGCCCTTATGATTATTTTGTGGAATTAATTTCATTTTTTAAATAAATTTTTATTGTGAAAACACTGTACAAAGGGGTTACAGTGACATGAACAAGGTAATGAGTACATTTCTCATCAAGCATTGTTACCTCCTCCTTTGTTTTTCCCCTACCATCCCTTCCCTCCCACCTCCTCAACTACACTCCCCACTCCTCCCATAAACCCTCCCCCATGCCTAAATTGTAAAGTTCATCTTTCAACATAGCGTCTTGTACATCTCACTGTTGCAATGAGTCAAGTTGTACTCCTATTTAAACAGTTTTTTTCCTTCTTCTCCCCAAATTGTACCAACATCAAAAACAGTGAAAACAGGGATTTTATGGTGGGGCAGGGACACACAAAGCAACAAAAAATTACATGGTACCTTATAAATATGTTAGAAATAATAACAAGAAAGAAAAAAACCACTTATCTTGGGGTTCATTTCACTTAATATCATCTTATCTGACCTTTTCTGCTTGTCCAGACATATAATAGTTATTGCAAATAAGGGAAACCATGAGACCTATGTTTCTATGGGCCTGGCTTACTTCACTTAATATAATTTTTCCCAAGTCTTTCCATTTCCTAACAAATGAGGTGATGTCATTCTTTCTGATTGAGGCATAGAATTCATACATACATATACATTTTATATATATATATATATATATATATATACATATATATCACATTTTCTTGATCCATTCATCTACTGAGGGGCATCTGGGTTGGTTCCATATTTAGCTATGGTAAATAATGCTGCAATTAACATAATCGTGCTGGTAGCTTTAGTGTGGTCTTGATTGTGAACATTTGGGTAAATGCCCAAAAGTGAGATTGCTTGGTCATAGGGGAGCTCTATATGGAGTCTTTTGAAGAAATTCCATACTACTTTCCAAAGTGGTTGAACAAGTTTATACTCCCACCAACAAGGCAGTAGGGTTCCCTTTTTCATGTTTGGGAAGTTCTCTGCTAGGATCCTGTTAAATAAATTTCCTAGACCATTAATTTCTGTCTCTAGGTGCTCATTTACACTCATTATCCTCAGATTAGGCCTTCTGATTGCGTCTTCCAAGTGCTGAATAGATCTATCATATTTCTTGGATTTGTCTTGGATAGTTGTATGTTCTTTCTCTATAATATCTAGGCTGTCTTCAATTCCAGGAATTTAATCTTCTGCATGGTCTAACCTATTGTCATGACTTTCTACTTTTTTATTTCCTTACCTTCTAATTGGTTGGCTTTGTTGGCTTCAAATTCTTTGTTAGAGCTTTGTTTTAGATCTTGTATAAATTTCTTTACTTCCTTAATTTGGTGTTCAGTGTTTATTCTCATATCACTTAGTTGATTGGTTATACTTTCATTAGACTCCCTTTACTTCTGTTGGGCTTCATTCAGCATTCCCTTTGTAGTCTCCCTGGATTCCTTCAGCTGTATGTTTATGGATTCCATGAATGCCTCAATTGATCTTTGTCTATTTTCATCCCACTCACAAAATTCCTGTATTACTCTTTGATTAGCTTCCTGAACTCATGCAATTCCTGTATTACTCTTTGACTGTTCTCAGCCTGTTCACACAATTCCTGTATTAATCTTTGATTAGTTTCCTCATGTTCACAAGATACCTGTATTAATTTTTGGCTACCTTCATCATGCTCATGAAGTTCCTGTATTAATCCTTGGTTTGCATCTTGCTCCCTATCTTGCTTACACTGAGTCCTTTGCAGGTCTTCAGTCTTTTCATTCACCGTGTTTACCACTAGTGTTTGTAGAGCTTTTTGGGAATTCTCCTCTGGATTATTCATTAACTGTTCTGTCACCTGATTGTCGTGGGTGGGAGTTGAGATCCCTGGACTTGCAATTTTTCTTGTGTTTCTCCAGCTTGCTCACCTATTTGGCATGAAAGTAACCCCAATTTTGTGCTAGAACACTATATTAAGGCAAGCATCAACAAGAGTCCTGTAGTTGCACAGTCAAAATGGCTACAGATACAATCTAGTTCAACAGATATATCTATTCACCATCAAACAACTATGGATTAATGGGCTGAGAACATCAAAGAGGGATGCAGCAAACCAGAAATTATTAAGTTTAGGGAGAATTGTGGGTAAAAATAGGATTAGAGGGATGTGAGGAGGTAAATGAGTGAATTTAACCAAGTCCTAATTTCAGATAGGGAAATGGATAGGACAGAATCATAGGAGAGAGATTTAAAAAAAAAGAAAAATGGAAAAACAAAAATTTAAATTTACAAAATGAAACACTTAATAATTATCTAAGTATAAATAAATAAATAATAATAGAAGAAAAGGATAGTATGAGAAGAGGAGAGAGATAAATGGGAAAATTTTAAAAATAAATAAAAAAATTTTAAAAATCTTAAAATTGGAGTACTTGAAAATTACATAGCTATGAAGAAATAATACTACTATTAAAGAAGTTAAGCTTAAGAGATTGTGAATTGAGTAATAAATTTCTGGATTAAGTATGTACACAATGAGGGATAAGGTCTAATAATCAACAATGGATATATATATATATATATCCATACATATATATATATCCATATATATATATATATATATATATGGATAATTAACTCGCACAAAAAAAGAAAGACGAAAAAAAGGATCAAAAGTTCAAAAGAGACTAAAAAACACATGTACATAACAAAGCTAAAATAAAAATTATGAAAGAAAAAAATGATAGCAAACAATTTATTTTTAAAATATAAAAAATAAGTAGAAAAAAGAGTTCTTTGATTTTTTTTCGGGGGGGGGGGAATAGAAAGATCTTGTATCTCCCCTGTGTCTGTAACCAGTCTGTTAGTGTAGTCTCTGGTCTGCTTGTGGTGTTTGGTTTTCCTGTGGCTTGATTGGTTTCTTAAGTCAGTTTCTTTGAGCAGGCAGAAAAATGCTCTGCCTTACCAAGACTTTGTGATCCTACTCCCAGGCTAGTTCAGTGAGAAGGAGATCTGCTTTGAGTGTCACAAAAGAGGGAGATGGCTGTCTCCTCTATCTTCGAGTTGCTGTGATGAGGCTGGGTTCTGGGTAGCATTGAGGCCTATCAGCATTCAGTAGCTTTCTCCTGAGGTGCTAGCTCCTGAGACACTCACAGAGTCCAGTCTGGAGCCATTCTCAGGCTTTATGTTTACTGAGTTTCAATTGGTTGTCTAGGCTGCAATGGAGAGGGAAAGCCTCTGATTCTGTTTACCCAGTGAAGACATTCCTACAGGGGCAGAGTTCCTCTGCCTGGGTGGGGTGACTTTGCCCCAGGTGGAGCTGAGCCTGGCAGATCAAGTAAGGTTCCTGTGACCTGCTGAATGGCTCCTATTGTTTTCTTCCAAGGCCTGAGTTGAAGCTAGCTGCACAGCCCAGGCTTTGTCAGTATCAAAGCTGAAATCTTCGGTGGTGGAGGCAGGGTTGCCTTCTTAGCTCTGCTTTGTGAGAAGGAGTGAAGATGTTAGAGATCTACTCAAGCCAGACTCTTGGTTCCTGGGCTGTCCCTGGTCTGTGATCCACTACCAGCAAGTGCTCAGCTCTATCTGCTTGACCAAGCTGCTTAGATTTTGCCTCTTTGGCAAAATTCTTTGTACTGTGATGGCACACTTGGTGTGATTCTCTAGCCTAGGACTGTTCACTGGAACATTAAAACTGCTTTCTATGTGAGAGCTTGTTTAGCCTCCAGCTTCTCCTCCACCATCTTCCTCCAGACTCCTGGAATTCATTTCTAAATATACTCTAACACAGTTAAAAATTTAAAACACAAGTTGAAATCAATCACTTAATGTTCTGTCCCAGTTATTGTTAGAATATGATCTTTAAACCACATTCAGAAGAGAACACTTGGACATAATAAACTAAACAGGACTTTACATATTAACACAGTGAGACCAAAAAAGGATATTCTCAGGAGAGGATCACAAGGGCTCAATAGATATGTGCATATGATCATATAAAACGATGCTTATTGAAATGAACTCCAAGAAAGTGATAAAGAAGTTTTTTTATTTTAATATGTATATATTTTTTCTGTTTATCCACTTTTGTTGCTGTTTATTTTTTTATCTGTATCTTTTATCTTATATGTAAGCTTATCTAATTGGAAGACAGACGGGGAAACAGAAATAGTGGGACAAAGGGTGAACTAATTCAGCAGTGATAGTGGGCACTATGTTGGAAATGAACTATACAACTGTGGGGAGGGGATTCAGGAGAAAAAAAATTGGAAGAAAATGAAGGAAGAGGTAACACTATTCAAAAAGAAATGTACTCATTGACTGACTTATGTAATTGTAAACCCTCTGTACATCAATTTTAAAAAATTAAAAAGAAAAAAGGAAAGAATAATTCCAGAAAGCAAATTCAGAACCCTTGGACCTACAGAAGTGAGACATCCCAGCATTTGAAAAAATACAAGTAATCACCATAAAAAAAATTCGAGTATAACAACAAAAAAGCAAAACTATTCCTATTTCACACTTCATCTTCTGGCCAGGTTCAAAAATATATAATAAAATATACCCAATACAAATTAGATTTTTTTCTTTTCAATGTTACTAATATACATAAAACAAACTTAACAAAGTTGCCATAGCATGTTTTTATAATGATGTGACATTTAATATTTCTATAGTCAAAATTTCTTAAAATGCAGGCTCCTCAGACAAAATGAAAGATTCACAAAACTTCGGGTAAAAAGGTTATAATAACATGTCAATCTCTAGCAGGGCTTCTATAATGGGGATTACAAATAAAATATTTAGTTGTACTCAGCTTTCAAAGATGGCCAGTTTTCTGTGCTTCTTATGACAAAATTCAAATTCTCCTTCATTCTAGAAATTTCAAAGATGAACATTCTTTCAACAAAACTGGACAGTTATCTCTTTCTGGTCTTAAGAAGGAATATATCTCTGTTAAACAAGAAAAATCAAAGCTACCATTTAGTCTTGAGGGATGCCTTTTTTTTTTACAACTCGGAGCAAAGATCTGGAGAATGCCCTTCAAAGCTGGATATTTTCTCTCTGGGGTAGATAGAGTCATTACCCTCCTCATTTTTCATGGCAAGTTAAGAGCCCTCTGTTTTTCTTTCCCTGAAATTCTGCTCTCTTGTTTGAGGCTTATAAGTCTCGCTTACATGCCTAGATGATAATAAGTACTTTCCATATATACTTATTCTTTTTGAGTGACAAAAATAACAAAATTCTGGGGCTGGGAAGGTGGCTCAGTGGTAGAGCACTGGCCTTGCATGCTAAAGGCCCTGGGTTCGATTCCTCAGCACCACATAAGCAAAAAGAAAAAAACTAGAAGTGGCATCGTGTCTCAAGTTGTAGAGTGCTAGCCTTGAGCTGAAGAGCTGAGGGACAGCGCCCAGGCCCAGAGTTCAGGCCCCACAACCGGACCCCCCCC